>NC_133661.1:195762284-196079784 GCF_037893015.1 Macrotis lagotis
TGAGGGGGGAGGGGGATGGGGGAGATGGAAAGTCGGTTTTCACTTGAGTTCCTGCCCTGAAAAATCACTGGAAAGACAGACCATTGAAAAGCAAACATTTCTTCAGATTTAATGGACTAATTGCAATATACATAGATAAGTGCACTTCTGTCCAATTTTATTTTTTTTAGATTTCCCCTTTCCCCTTCTTTATCCCTAAACTATGATAGAAAAAATAGGGTCAATTTTGGCCTGTCTGGAAGGACCTGTTTTTTTTTCCCTGACACGCTTAGGCGAGTTTGAAAACCCTTTCATTTGAATACTCTATTTGGATGTTAAGAGATGCTACCCCAAAAGAAAGCTTGCTTGGCTGCATGCCGTCAACCTCAGCAGGTATTTTTTTAAGAGTAGACCTCATAATCTTCTTCATCCTAATGCCTGGTTAAAAAAAATGTGGAAAGCAAAGGTTTTGGAAAAGGAAAGTTTCGTGAGTGTTTATCTGTAAATATACATATATGTAGGTAAACATATATAGATCATAGACTCATACATCTAAGACATGCGTCTGTGTTACGTCCTACCACTCATGTATACTAAGGAAGAGGCAGCACGGTATTACCTCCAGAGTGCTTTGTTTACCTAGTATTTTTTTTCCCCCCAATCTGTCCGCCATGCATGACAAGTGTTTCTTGAGGAAAATTCAGTATCCTTCTACAAATAGGTCGAGTTAGGCCATAATGATCTGTGGAAGAGAACGGCCATCGTTTTCGCACATCCTAAAGTGTTGCAGGAACTAGGAGAGAGAGGGGTTGGAATGCTTAATTATAATGTGGAGGGAGGGTGCTTAGACCTTTACAATGACTCCACCTGTAGAAAGCACAGAGTCTGGTAGATAACATTTGGAAAAGGTAAGGTTGACTTTTTTTTTTTGCTCGCGCCTTTGGGGAGAAGAGATACTCTTGTGTAATAATTAGCTCAGACAATAAAAATAATTGGAAAATCAGTTGGAATTTCTGAGTTTTTAATTACGCTTAATTTTGTGCTAAGCTGTAAAATTATGAATGCCCCTCAATTAAACACTCTCCACTTGTAAAGCATTTAACAACAATTATTCCCTAATCAGTCTGAATGTGAGTCACAAATGATGCTACTCTGCATCAAAGGAACGTCCTCAGACGTTACCTTTTAGTCATAAGTAAGAGGATTAATTTCTATAATTAGGGGGATAAATATGTGCATAAATACATTTTTTACTCGTTTTCACTCTGAGAGACACGCTTATAGTAGCATGTGCATTTTTTAATTGTCCGCCTTTGCTTGGAATGTTGAACGGGCGTATCGAGAGGGGAGGACGGGCAGGCAGGCTCAGCGTCATGCAGAGAACACACACGTGGGGAGGCAGCGGTCAGTAGCTGGCTCTCGCTGCGCAGACTGACTCCAGGATCGCGTTCTTCCCAGGAGATTTACCCCTTAACAGTCCGAAGTAGTGCCTTTTCTTTGTACTTTTCGGTCTCTCGATCTCCAGGATAGGTCTCTGCCCCAAATTGAAGCTCAAGGCTGATTTTTAATGATATAAATAAAAATTGAGCCTGACCTTTTTAAACTCCTGTGTGAAGATCTCATTTACCTAATGACTTTATGTCACCTAGGAAGAAGGTCAATTCCCTCTTAACCTTTCCCCCAGTGCTGCAGTAAGCATTCTTTCCCAATCAATTGTGGCTGGAATAATCAATTCCCGTTTTATGATCACTGACAAACTCAATCTCTGAGCAGGAGTCTTCTAGGCAGTGTTCACTTGGTTGCGATAGCCACGTACACCCAACTCTCCACTGTTCAGAGGAAAGTCTCACTCTCTCTCATGTAGTATCTGGACCTTGGCGAAATTCCCTCTCCTATCCCCTAGGGTAGTTGAATTGTCACTAATCCGAATCTGATACTCACCAGAACTCCTTCAGTCACTGACAACTCTTACAGTGTCCTAGACTGCGATTGTTTTCATTTCAAAGTTAATCTGCAGGATGGAAATGTCTTTGCCCTCCCTGTCGTTTGCCTTCCTTCTAGACGGCTGTTAACCTTGTGTGTACCCAATTCAATCTATATACCACATCAAAGCAACGAAAAAGTCCAATGAGGACTCACTAAAAAATAAAATGAACTGGTAAACATTTTGTGTCTTCTCTCCATCGAAGGATCGTAGAATTTGAAGGAAGTTTCGAGATTTATCTTTTCTAACCACTACCAACTCTTCTACAGTATCCCTAACATGTTTTCATCCACTCTCCACTTAAAGACTTTTTCTTGAAGCAAGGGGACTCACTGTCTCGTGGGGGCAGTTTGTTCCAATATTTGGAGAGCTCTAATAGTTAGGCAGTTTTTCCTTTTATTAAACTGAAATCTGCATCCCTGTGATTTTCCCAATTCTGTCCTCTGGTATCAAACTGAATCTCTCCCACATGAAAACTCTTCAAATGTTCTAAGAGAATGACATGTCCCTCTCTCTCTTCTTTCCAAAGTAAACATCCCACTGCTTTCAGTTGACCCACATATGCAGTGATTTGGAATGTCCTCACTCTGCTGGCAGCCCTTCTCTGGACCCACTTAGTCTTGGAGTAGGCTACTCACTACAGCAGATCACAGAGAGGGAGGAGATAATTATTACACTCTACACTGATCCTTCTTATTTCCAATTCCCAAGTTGTTACTTGTTTCTCATACTAAACTACTAAAGAGTTGGTTGAGAGGTAACTATTTTTCCTTAGAAACACCAAATAATTATATAATAAAAACTATTATTATTAGTTAGGTTCCTAGGACCCACAAGTCTTGTTTCACTCATAATTAACTGAATCATTGCCCTGAATTCTGATAAGGTCTCTTGAATGAGAAAAGCAAAAAAAAAAAAAAAAAAAAAAAAAAAAAAAGAGGAAAACACCTTACAAAGTGAACCCTAGGCACAATCATGAAACAAAGTTGTTTTTTCTTTGAATCTAACCCAGACCTACCTTTGCATACTCCTTTCTCCCAGATCTCAAGTACCTTGTATGGTCCTAAGTCCCTCAGGATTCCACCTACTTACCATCTTATTCCCCAAAGTACTTATATGAAAGTTACCTTCACAACACTCCACTCAGAAAAATGTTTTCATCCCTCATCCCTGTAGCTAGGGGTTGAGGAAAGTAACCTGATTGAACTAATTCACACTAATATACAAATGACTGATAACCCACCCAAACAGTATTAGCTTTTGTAAATGAAGGCATCTGTTAACCTAAATGTATCTCAAATAGTAGCATTTCAGCTATTATTTTTTTCCGGTGAAAAGATAATTCCAGCAGATAGGGAAAAGCCATAATGATTTGGGGAAATATTTGGGACAATTTAACCACATGCCATAAGCAGGCTAGTTTTGCTTGTTAGTTTTCTCACCTTGAGAGAGAAGGAGAGAAAAGATTTCATTTCTCCTAAGCTATTTTTATTTTACTATTCACTTTTTTGCATGTCTGAACTTAGAGATTCTCTAAACACATGACAGTGACAGTAGTCTTTTAGATGAGGAGTTCAGGCTGGTCCTGAAAGGACATAAGGATGATTTACAAATTCAACCTTAAATCAGAGTTGTTTGTGCCTAGAACCTTTCTTGATTCTGTTGTTCCCAGTGATTATTTTGACATTGGGTCTTTTAAAGAATAAAAATATAAGTGGTAACATTTAATGTAAGTGGGAAATTCATAGGGAATGGTGGTAGGCTCTGAGTTAGCTGCTTTGGGTTCTTAATTGGTCAAACCATGTTACCTTATTGATAAGTTTCAGTTTCCTTTTCTATTAAAGGAAGGGATTCTACTCCATGATTCAAGTTTCCTTAAAGATTTAGTCCACATAAACTATGATATTTCCATTTAGCCAATATTCTAAGATTACAAGTGTTGATCCTAGCCTGCCACTCTGATTCACACTAATCAAGGGAATCTCATTTTTTTTATTCTTCAACAGCATATAGTCACTGTAAAAATAACAGAAGAGGGAGAAGATTTTCAATAAATCATGTAGAAAATTCTGTTAAGTTTGAATTGAATAGTAGGAAAATGCTACATTTGACATCAAAAGATCTTGGTTTTGTCTCTTATGTGACACTGGAAAAACCACTTAATCTCTCTGGGTCCTAGTTTCCTCAACTGTAAAATGAAAGAATTAGACTTAAACCACTCTAAAATCCCCTTATATTTGAACATTTTATGAAAAAAAAATTTCCTTCAATGGATGCAATATTTAGAGTCAAGCTTTGTGGGGACTTCATACCAGGCTCTTCTGTACCACTCCAAGCTTTTGATGAACTACTGTAGCACAGTGCTTGGAACATAGCAAGTTCTTAATAAATGCTTTTCTTGTCTCATGTTTTTTCCTTCATCCAGATAACACAGACTGTCCTCCTTGTATTGATAGTTTTTGAAACTGTAATCACAGAAGACTTATTACCTGGGTCAAGAGTACTACACAAACCTGGACAACAACTTAAAAAATTTTACAAAATGAATCTGTGGTACTAGTGAGGGGACCAGTAATTCCCCTTCCTTAAACTATAAAAATTATTTCCTTGGGAGATAATGGTCCTAGGTCATCTTATTCATATCCATTTTTTTTCTGGGTGGATATAATTACTGAAGAGACATCTGATAAATTTAGGAACATTTGAATAATAAAAAGGTTGACATACCACAGAAGTTGGTGTTGAGAGGGATGGAAAAATATTCCTTGTTGGGCAGAATACAAAACACTCCCTGGATGGTGTCACTCTTTTGCCTCACACTAGAAGACTGGTCCTTTTTTTCTCACCTCCTCTTCTCCATTCCTTAGCTATGAATACTGAGAGGAAAGAGGAGAGCAAAGAATGGAGGAGTGGTATTCCAATAGTCCTCTGGCTTATGGTAGAAGATGGACAATGATCATTTTGGGGAAGGGGCATAGACAAGTTTCAGGATCTTCTTGGTTTGGGTCATGAACTTTACGTTTCACTCTTATTTAACTAATTTTCTCCCTTTAGCCATGACATGCAATTCCATTAGTTTAGGGTATTTGGGGGTAAGAAAATTCCCTTAAATTGATGCATGGATGGTTAACACTTCTATAACTTCTTTCACTAGAAGAGTTTCCTGTGTTTCTGTGTAAATGACTATGTCAAGTCCCAACTCATGTGCAACAAAGACATAAGGATTTGAATCTAGCTCTTCCTAATTCTAAAGTTGACTCTCTACTACCCCATAATGTCTTTTAATGAAGTCCTATTATGGGTGAAATGGGTTTTCTGGACCTATTTCTATGAGAAAATGCATTATGATTTCCCAATACATTTTTGTCTATTCTTGTGGGTTACCTGCATATTAAAATTCTCCATAACTAATAGTTCTGGATGGAATTTTTATCCTAATCAATAGAAATGGTTCAGTCAGTTTATCTTTAGGCGCCACATTCTATTATTGTTTTCTCCCTGCCACTTCATAAATTTTTAGTGGTTAGGCATAGAGTAGTTGAAAACCTCTAATGACTTCCTTCACTGAGAGCTTCTTCTACTTCTATTACTCTGTTGAGAGAGGACACTGAACACCCCAGAAGAAATGCTCAAGAACACACTCAATACATGTTTCACTTCATTTAAACTCAATACAGTTCCACTTCATTTAAACTTCTTGCTATTCTACTCTTCTCTACACCCTGCTAGCCCCAATTTACAGTTTTTACTCAGTGTTCTGGACATAGCAGATGGAACAGAGAAATCCAAGTACCATGTACAGCTGAATCCCATGGAGACCTTTAATGACTTAGATGCAGACAGTGGCTGGAACTTTAATAGCCTAATTAAGTGTAACTTCTTGGCCTTATGTGGATGGATCAGGAGAGAAAGAAATTCTAATAGGACTATTTTCTGCAATACAAAATAGGCTTTGGCCCTTAGCCCTATAAACTCATTGGCCCTTTGGTCACTGTATGTGTCACTTCCCTGTGTTTCATGTCTCAAGATTCAAAAAGTACACAAAAAGAACTATAGTTGCCATTAACTTCCTAAGAAGAGAATCTCTGACAAATTCTTCCTCCTATATATAACTACAGCATGAATCAACCAGAATTTTAAGACTTTTGGAATGATTTTGTGACCTTTTTACCTGTTTACTTAGCCTGAGCTGGTTGATGAAGAGATGGGACTAGAACCTTGGTCTCTACCAGTTTAGGTAATATGAATAAAGCTTTGGACTTTTTCTTTCCTTTTCTGTCTTTCTTTTCCCCTCCCTCTGTTGATGATATTTCTTTCTCCACCCTTCCCTTCCTTCCTTTCCTCTTTCTCTCTCATTCTTTTTTCCTTTCTCCATTTTGAAGTCACATTTCTGTGCTCTGTCTTTTATGTCTAGTTGGTACTCCAGTTCTTTCCAAGATCTCTGGGCTACTGGTTGTTAATGACTCAACAAAACTAGACCAATCAAGACCTACCATGACTAAATATTTCCAGGTCATATTCATACTGTGTTGCCTAAGTTTACTCCATACTTGCTTATTCCTCTCTGGGACTTCCCTGACAAAAGCACCCCTCCCTCATACCACTCTTCTATACATATTGTTATTCTCTATTAGAATATAAGCTCTTTTAGAGCAAGGAGTGGACATTTATTTGCCTTGTTAGCACACTGCACTGTCACAAAGTACACACTGAGTAAATCCTTCTTCCTTCCTTCCTCCCTTCCTTCCTCCCTTCCTTCTTCCCTCCCTCCCTCCCTCCCTCCCTCCCTCCCTTCCTTCCTTCCTTCTTTCCTTCCTTCCTTCCTTCCTTCCTTCCTTCCTTCCTTCCTTCCTTCCTTCCTTCCTTCCTTCCTTCTTCCTTCCTTCCCTCCCTCCCTCCTTCTGTCTCTATCTCTGTCTCTGTCTCTGTCTCTGTCTCTGTCTCTGTCTCTGTCTCTACCTCTCTCTGTCTCTCTCTGTCTCTGTCTCTCACCTTTTCTTTCCTTCTGGAAGTGTTGATACAAGGTTTGTGAGGAGAGTGGGAAAAATTTTTGCACCATATAATATTAGAAAAAATGATGTCTAAGTTAGTGCTAAAGTAAAGCATGAAAGATGTCTGTGATTTGTGATTGGATATTTTCACTAAGAATTCTGTCAATTTCATAATGAAAGTGTAGTATAGCAGAAAGTATTGAGAGTCAGGAGGAATGAGTTTTCTAGTATATATGCAAATATGTACGCACATATATACACATATTTACCTATGATGCATCCATGTCAACCTCTATGTATATTTGTTTACATATTTACATCCCTATATCTAGACCTGTGATTTCATTCATTTAGGGAACTTCTATTAGAAAAATCTCTTCCACCCAGGGATAATAGCCTCAAGTATTAAGAAGCAAAATGATTTATACAATATTTTCCAGCAATTATAAATCAGATATAGAACTTGAATCCATTTCTTCCTAATTACTTGACTGCTCTTCTCTCTACTAAACCACACAACCTATCTCTGTGTATTTCTGTTGATAATGTTGCTGCTAATGTTTTAAGGTCTAGATCCATAATTTCATCTGATAACTTCCTACATGACTTTACCTAAATTACCTTACCTCTGTAGTTCTCAGTTTTTACTTCCATAAAATTAGGATACTGGTCTAGATATTTCATATGTTTCCTCTTTGATCTGTGGATTCATGAATTTATGATCTTCAGATAATCCTTGTTGGCATCAGAAGTGATGATGCATGATAATTTGGTGAAACAAGTACAAATACTACATATCAAGCACAATAATGAATACTGGGAGCACAAACAAACAGGTAAGTGAGACACTTCTTGCTCCTAATGACATATTCAATAAATGTCAAATAAAGAAGTTTACCTTTTAATCGGGGGTTGGGAGACAACATATATATATATAGATTTCAGTTGTAATTCCAATGGAAAAGTCCAGTGGTCCTTTTGTTTCAGTTTCATGTTGGGCATCAAGACCCAAGGCTTCTTAAGTTTCCCTGGCAAATCAGATGGGGCTCTGGAGTGTATATTGGTAAGGCAGATAATGTGGCCATTTATATTTAAATATATAATTAAAATATGTATTAAAACTCTTGGATCCCATGGATGATACCAATATAAGCTATTTTTATGAACTAAAATATAGTTTGATACATGAATTAGTATATTATAACCATTAAACATTTTTAATAAGAATATATGAATAATACATTTATATATTAAGTCCAAAGGACAGACTGTTCTATGCACTAATCATTTTGTTATTCAACACAAAAATAATGATAGTAACAACAGCAACAGCAACTAACATTTATATACTACTACCTATGCTCCAGGAACTAAATACTTTCTCATTTGTTCCTCCCAATAACCTTGGGAAGTGTGTACTATTATTATCTCCATTTTATAGATAAGGAAACACACACAGCTAGAAACTGTCTGAGGCCATGTTTGAATTCAAGTCTTCTCAACTAATGACCTGATGCCACCATAAAAAAACCCACTAGAAGGCAAAAGTACTATAATGGATGTGGTTCAGTCAGAGTTGTTGAGGCAAATGTGAAAACTGAAGAAAATAAAAATAAACTCTGTCTTTCAATATGGCACAATGGGAAAAATACTAAATCCTGAGCACTTGAATTTGAATCTTGCATTTTTCATAACTATCATTATAACATTAGGAAATTTGTTTAACTCCTTTGGTTCTTAGTTTCTTAGTCAGTAAAAGAAGGAGTCAAACTAGGTGATTTCTAAGGTCCCTTCCAGATCCAAATATATGATATATTATCCTATGAACTGTTAATGAAATGTGCATTTCAATAACTTTCATGCATTATTCCTAGGTCTGTCTGTCCTCTGAGGCCAAGTCAAATGAATAAAATTCCTTTTCCAGGTGACAATCCTTCAAATATGTGAAGACAGCTATCATATTTCTCTGTAAGTCATCTTTCCTAATACAGCAAATATTTAAAAAGCATTGATTATGTCCCAGGCAATGGGGGATACAAAAATCTAGAGAAAACTCTCCACTTTCTCTTACCAATTCTCATGCAACATAATCTCTTGTCCTTTTGACTTCTTGACTACTCTGCTTTGCACCCTCTCTAACTTGCCAATATCCTTATTAAATGTGGTACCTAGAATGGAACACAACATTTCAGATGTGATCTGACCAGAAACAGTGGCAATCTAACTATTACTTCCATTGTACTGGACACTATAATAGGATATAATGCAACCTAAGATTTCAGGAGATTTTTTGACCTTCAAGATATGCCTTTGATTTATCTTGAATTTGCAGTCTACTCAACCTCAAGATCTCACAAGGTAGGTAGATTATATTTCTAATGAATTATAGGCTAATTAGGGTTAGTTGGCTATTTTGGCAAACTGGCTACCACATATAATGTTTCTATGGGAAAAATGAATTCTAATTTTGTTTCAAAAGTCATTATTTGGAGATATAATGTATCTGTGAATTAAATTAATTTCCCCCCACAAATCATTTCTTTCTGACTTCCTCATTTCTTTTTGTACTTCCATTATTTTCTTAGTTCTGTAGGCTCTAAATTTATACCATAAAGACTTTGATATTTCACGAATATACGATTTGTTTAGTGTAGTGACTCACTCCATTTCCTGCCTAACCATTCTTGTCCATTCTGTTTGACACTTATCCAAATCTTTCAAATCCTCCATGGCAGGGGAGGTTACCCAATGTATTGGAAGGTCTTTCTCTAGATGTCTTGACATTGCATGGATCCTGATGAACAGAGACTGTCCTCAGTTAACCTTAATTCTCATCATATGATTGAACTCTTTTTTTTATGATCATATAATCCCTGATGACATTCTTTTTATCACTTATCTTGAACTCCTTTATTGGCAATGAGTTGCAGCCTACTAATATATAGAGTGATTGCTCTTCAAATAAGTCTAAACTAAACTCCTTGGATTCTTTGGTACTTCATAATTTATGACCATACAAAAACCTATGAAAATCTCTCTCTCTCTCTCTCTCTCTCTCTCTCTCTCTCTCTCTCTCTCTCTCTCTATTTCTCTGTGTGTGAGTGTAAAAACTAAAAACTTGGTACATTAAAAGCACCATGTAATATCGCAGAGGCAAGTCAGTCTTTTGTCTTTTTCACTTAATTCTAGGCCTGGATCATTATTTATCAACAGTGTTTGTCCAACTTATATTGACTGATAGACCAATTTTGGCTGTCCAGTCAGTCACATACCACAGTTTGGAAACATCAGTATTCTTCATCCACTTGGTTTTTCCTATTTGGATGGTTAGACAAAACTACTCTGAGTAATTATAGATCTCATTTGGTGACTTTGGTGTTTCAGTACTTGATGAAAATAACACAATGTCACCTGCAAATAGAAGAATTAGAAGAAACATTTTGTAGCCCTTGCCAGCTATAGAGAATTCTTCTTCCATTTGAACTCTGTCCTAGAAATGCTCCACAACAGCAAAATATCTTTGGCAAGTCTACATCTCTCAATTTATGACTTGCTTGATATTTGTAATCACATGGTAATTAAACAAAGTTATCTCTGTTGTTACATCTTTCAAAATCTCTTAATGATTTTGACATGTGCGTGGGAGACACTTTGCTGGAGAAGTCTTTAAAGCAATATTTTGCATTACAAGATAATATTTTTATAGATAACAAATAATATACCAGTGAGGTTTATGTTCTTTATTCTTTTTAGTCATTTATTTGACTGAGAGATGAGGTATCCTGTAGAATATCATTTGCAAAATCCTACCTATTCCCTTCATCAAGAATGTCCTTAATGCTTATATATATTTTTCTCATAAAGCTTTTATTAAAATGGAAGAGGAACATGAATTGGTAGTTACTAATATTTTCTTGGTCCTCCCTTTTTTGGTATAGTAAGGACCTAACTTTTCCCCAAACTTTTCCTATCCTTTCCATTTTTAGATGCTTTAAGAGTCAATCCTTTAATCCCTTCCAAGTTGTGTTATCTCAATTACAAACCTCCTGTTCATGTGCTTGACCTAGTTTAATTTATCTTTCCATCTCCATTTTATCTAGGGACATTTTCTCCTCCTTATGCAACATCTTAACAAATATCATGA
Organism: Macrotis lagotis; assembly: GCF_037893015.1. Taxonomy (NCBI): domain Eukaryota; kingdom Metazoa; phylum Chordata; class Mammalia; order Peramelemorphia; family Peramelidae; genus Macrotis; species Macrotis lagotis. The sequence continues at coordinate 195,773,383 of NC_133661.1, forward strand.
TAGAATTCAAATGAGAGGCTCCACTTTCATTAGAAGATTAAAAATTTTGCTGTATCTATCCTTACCAGTCTTTTTCCTCTTTAGAGGGGTAAGGTGTTTGTCTTTTTTTCTAGTTCATCCTTAAATACCCTTGGGATGGTTTTACTTAGTTGAGTCTCCTGCCAAGCTTTCTATAAATTTGTTTTTCCTTCCAGGGATTCTTACTGTTTTATGAGTCAATACAGCTCATAATCTTCAACCACCCTCCTCTTTATGATTTCACAAATTAGTTTATGTTATAAACTGATGTTGCCTTTGGCTGCCACATCTCTCTACCTGGCAAGAAGAATCTCTGCTGGCTGAGGTAGTTTCTAGGCTCTTTTGGTCTCTTCCTTGTGGCAATGATTTACATTAAAGATAAGATGTATACAAATAGTTGTAGTACAAAATACAATTTGATAATGAGAGGATCAATGTTCTATGTGAGAATGGGGAAGGTGAAATTTTAAGCTCCTTTAGGACAAAGTTCATGGCCTGGAAAAAAAGTATTCCTAGAGTTTTTAGAAAAAACAATGCACACAAGCAGTTGTTCCATGAAGAACTGTTGAATCAGGGTCAGCTAGGTGGTGCAGTGGATGGAGTACTGGCCCTGGAGTCAGGAGTACCTGAGTTCAAACCTGACCTCAGACACTTAAAAATTACCTAGTTGTGTGACCTTGGACAAGTCACCTAACACATTACCCTTGCCAACCTCCCCCCAAAAGAATTGTTGAATTAATTCAAATTTTAGTGAGAGTTAGGGTACATAAAAGAGTTCTTTGCTGAATACTTTTTGTAATTTTTTTTAAAATGTGGACAATTGTTCCATTAAGTTATCAGCTTAGATTTTGTGAGCTTTCTGAAAAACATAGTTTAGTTTGGCTAATAGACCCTATATTCTTGTAGTGATGGATCTCAATTCAGTTGAATAACAAATGGTCAACAATGATAATTTGCCAATTTAAAAATTCTGATTCTCAAAACCTACAAAGTAGATTAAAAGTGTATTAAGATTAATGTTTCTTATCATATATTTCAATTAATTCTATGAGAACATGGATTTTAAATCTGCTTCTTTTCTCAAAAAATGTCTTATAAATGGCCCTGATTACATTTGAGGAAAGGGTCAAGAGAGTTACAGAAAGATTACTTTATTTCTAATATCAGTCATGATATTTCTATTGATAATATAGCTCTCAGATGTTTAACTTTCACAAAAGTAAAACCAAAAGTTTTTTTTATGAACCATGAGGTTATGTTGAAGGGGATGTAGAAAAGGTGGTACACTAATTCACTGTTGGTGAAACTGTGAACTGATTCAACCATTTTGGAGAGAAATCTGGAGTTATTCCCAAAGAGTTATAAAACTGTGTATACCTTTTGATCCAGAAACACCACTATTATGTATGTTTCCCAAGAGGATTAGGGAAAAAAGAAAAGAATTTCTATGTTCTAAAATATTTAAAACTTTTTTTTTGTGGTGGCAAAGAATTAAAATTGAGTTGAGGCCCATACATTGGGATGATTAGACAAGTTTGGTATATTATTATGATGGAATACTACTGTGCTTAAAGAAATGGTCAGCAGGGGTGGCTAGGTGGCACGTGGATAGAACACTGGCCCTGGAGTCAGGAGTACCTGAGTTCAAATTTGGCCTCAGACACTTAATAATAATTACCTAGCTGTGTGGCCTTGGGCAAGCCACTTAACCCCATTTGCCTTGCAAAAAAAAATGGTCAGCAGTTTGGTCTTGGTAAAACATGGAAAGACAATAAAGTAATGAAGAATGAAATGAGCAGAACCAAAAGAATGCTATATACAGTAATATCAATATTGTGCTTAGAACAACTTTGAATGAATGAATCATTTTGAGTATTATAAATACTCAAATCAACTGCAAAGAAGCTATAAAAAGTAAGATGCTCCACACAGAAAAAAGCTAATAAATTGATATATAGGTATACTATGTATATATATATATATATATATATATATATATATGTAATGTACTTTTAAACACATATGTGTATGTGAATATGCATATTTATGGCTAATGAAAGCCTTCTCTAGGGAAGGTGGAGAGGGAAGGGAAAAAAGTGCGCAGCAGAGAACAAAAGAAAATTTAAAAAAAAGCAAAGAAAACTAAGGTAGCTTTAAAAATGATGTGTAATATTTATTGTCTAGTTTTTTTTTCTTTAAAGTAAACAATGTGAAATGGGAATTTATGGTTTTATAGCGAATCTTTTTATGTTGTCCAGGGTTGTGTACATGAAAATGCTCTCTTTTTGTCTATGTATTTAAGTTCAAAATGAATAAAAAATAACCATAAAATCAATCTAAAAGAACCTCAATTTTTCTCACAAAAATACAAATACTGAAAGGCTTTATCAGATTATGAGCAATGTAATATTGTTTTCTACATATTTTGAAACCTCCACATCTTATGGTTTAGTGGCATCAGTGGTGAACTTGAATATCATATATCTGAATTTGAGTCCATTAGTCAACGTAAGCCTCACTTTATTCATTCAATATGATAGAGACAATACAGGCTTGTGAAGATCAAATACAATACCTGAAATAAGGTGTTTAATATCTAAACCACAAGAATTACATCAATGCAGTCCATTATTTCTGGGACAAATTTTCCTTTCATGAAAAGTGAGGAGATGGGACCAAATGATTTGTAATCTACCTGCCTGCTGTGAATTCTATATATTCTTGATTGTTGCTAAGAGTTCCCAGGTCACTTATCCAGGGCCACTAGCTAGTGAGTTCAAATATGATCGCTGGATGCAGATATAGATAGACAAATAATATTAATTTTGTCCTCCAGAGATTAAAAATTATTCCCAAACATTGAGGGATAAATCTGTTTCAGTCCTCATCTTACTTTCTTTTTTACTTAGTGGCAAATGTACAGTAACACTTTCCTAAGACATATTAAATAAAGGAAGAGAGAAAAGTGTAGAATAGGTCCCCAAAATAGTCCTTTGTGGAACATAAACTATGGATCACTGGATATAGAATTTTCAGGTATGTTCAATTTTCCAGTTCCTTTGCCAAGAAAAGACCATATAGGATCACGAAGAGTTGGAATCAACTGAATAGAATGATAATATAGCTATATTTCTATTCCTAATCTATATTTGAGTCTCCTTGTCTATAATTATAACATCTGTATATCTATATCTAGATCAAGATGAGACATAACTTTAGATTTATGGAGAGAAAAGTAAGGAAGAGAACTCTTCTGACTTTTTATAAATGAGAAAACTATATTCTGGTCAAATGAAGTGACTTGCTCAAGGTTTCCTTAATTTTGCATTTATTCTGATCATAATACTTATATAAAATATAAACATGAATATAGGACTTTAAGATTTATGTAGGAGCTTTATAGATCTTGTCTTATTTAATCTTCACAACTCTGATAGGGGAGGTGGGGGTAACTGAAGGAGACTTGCTTAGGGTCACAATCCTAATTGTTGAAGTTAAATTTGAATTCAGGTGTTCCAACTTCAGATGTAATTACTGTACTATTGAGCTATCCTAGAAAAGCAGGATAATTCCTTCTCTTATAGAGCATGCATTTTAATATCGAGAAACAACACACATAGGAGGTTTCAGTAAGTCAGAAGGAAAGCTCCAGTGGTTCTTAGAATGCAGCAACTTCAGAATTTAGACAAAAAGGATGATAACATAAGCCAATTAGGAGAATAAAGAATAGTCTGTCTGTCAGATCTATGGAGGGGGGACAAGTTTATGACCAAAAAAATGCAAAATGGATATTTCCAAATACATTAAATTAAAGTTTTCATACAAACAAAACCAATGCAACCAAAATTAGAAGGAATGCAGAAAGATGAGATAAAATTTTCACATCTAGTGTTTCTGATAAAGGATTCATTTCTAAAATATATAGATATTTGAATCAAATTTCAAATAATACAATTCATTCTCCAGTTGATGAATGATAAAAAGATATGAACAGGCAATTTTCAGATGAAGAAATTAAAGCTATCTATTGTCATATGAAAAATGCTCCAAATCTTTATTGATTTGAGAAATCCAAATTAAAACAACTCTGAGTTATGACTTCATACCTATCAGATTGATTAAAATGACAAAAAAAGGAAATGATAAATTTTGGATAGTATGAGAGAAACCTGGGAAACTATGCATTGGTGGAGTTTGGACTGATCTAAACATTCTGGAGAGCAGAATGCCCAAAGGGCAATAAGACTGTGCATACTATTTGTTCCAGCTATATCACTTCTAGGTCTATATCCCAAAGCGATCTTAAAAAGGGGGAAAAATCCATATGTACAAGAATATTTAAAGCATCTCTTTTTTGTAATAGAAAAGAATTGGAAATCGAAGGGTTGCCCATCAATTGGGGAATGACTGAACAAGTTATGGTATATGAATGTGATGGAATATTATTGTTCTGTAAAAAAATCATGAAAAACCCTGGAAAGACATACATTAACTGATTCTGAGTAAAGAGAACAGAACCAAGAGAATATTCTACATTAACAGCAATATTGTGAGATGATCAACTATGATGGATGCAACTCCTTTCAGCAGGACAATCCTGAGAGACCTGTTACAGAAAATGCCATCTACATCCAGAGGGGGAAAAACAACTTATGGAGTCTGATTGCAGAGCAAAACATATTATGTTTACTTTTTTAAAGTTTCTTTTATGTTTTTTCTTTCTTTCTCATAGTTATTTCCTTCCTTAGATCTAATTCTTCTTTCACAACGTGACTATTAGGGAAATATGTTAAACAAGATTGTACATGTACTACCTTTATAAGATTGTTCACTGCCTTAGGGAGTAGGAGGGAGGGGAGGATGGTAGAAAAATGTGGAACTCAAAAACTTGCAAATGGATAAATTAAGAAAACTATCTTTGTACGTAGTTGGAAAAATAAATAAAAGAAAAAAGAAAATGTAATTGGGAAATATTTAACAAAACAAGTAAAAATGCAATAGAACAGAAAACAATGTAGCAATAAAGCAAAGAAATACATATTCATTACTGTTCTTTCCATTGATAAAACCACTTTTGTTGAACTCTTTGTCAATGCAAATAGCTTAGATAATAATAAATTTTATTTTTGGTTCTTTCATAAATATGACTACTGAGGACTAGTGCTTTATAGGACTTGAAGAAGCAGTTGACAGGTCATATCTCCACAAGAATTACTCCACTGAATGATGGCTGCAGGGGTGGGCTAGATGTGTAGCCTGTAGCCTGGAGATTGTTGCTATTCCCATGGTTCTTTTGCTTGGGTGTATATAGGTAGAAGTTGATGATTGTGATAGTTGGAATAGTATGGCTCTAAGTAGAGGATGTTCAGTTTGAATGATGACTGTGGCAATAGGGTTCTAAATTAGAAGAAATGTAGCTCCTTTTTCCAGGACTTTTGGGCACAAGGTACTGGACAGTGTCCACAGGGGTTTAAAGGAAATATGATCAGAGAAATAGGAGACATTTGATGCACTCTAAGCATTCAGCCTTTTTTTCAAGAAAACCTTTATATTTCAGTTTGTCTAGCTTACCAACTTTGTTGGTGACATTGGGTATTGGTAGAAGTTGAGATGATGAACCCTATCTCCACAGGACTGATTGCCTGGTAAGTACTGCTATTCCCCAGGTCACCAATTCCTGTAGGTGGAAGTTGGTCACTAGTTAATATTGGTGGTGGTTACAATAGTTGGCTCCTTCTCAAAAGAGATTGCTTCCCTGGATCATATTTGTTTGGGGAGGAGCAGGGTCAAGCTCCAGATCTTGAAGGTGGTCTAGGGAGAGATGCTGGTCTTTGATTTTTGGGGTTTACCTTATTCTTATAAGGGGGGAAAACATAAGAAAGATACTTAGAAGGTTGGATGTATCCTTTGCAGTGAACTTATGGGGGTTGATAAATAAGTATATGGGATGGACAGGCATAGCTGAGTCATGATCCTATTGAATGAAACATATTCATCAAAGAGATCACAAGTATCTGATTATATGCAAGGTCACAATGCTAGTTTCTGGGAATACAGAAGGCAAAGCAAGGTAGTCCCTAAGATCAAGGATTATATTATATTTTACTGAATATATTCTACTATTCTACTTATTATTCTACTTATCTATTCTACTTCTATTCTACTGAGGTGGGTGGTTGGTTTGGTACAAAATGTAGACATAAGAAAATAGAAAATCTTTACAAATAACTTTTTTGGGGAGGAAGAGAACACATATGGATTGTGGCAGGAATCAGTAAAATATACTAGAACATTGGCCAAGAAACCATTCTTGCAATACTTTAGGTTGAAACTCTGAAATCTAAAATCTATTCTCAGATTCTGTCTTTTTTACTGAGGCCCAAGTTCACCTCCATAATTTATCTTTCTTTTCTGAAGAGTTTAACTTCATTGACACAATGATAAAAATAACAATTGTGAGTATATGGTACTGAGTTTCTTGACCAAGTCTTGGAAATTCTTGGTTTGTTAAGTTCCTTCTGGCAGAAAGTATTATTTGTATCCATGTGAATCCTTCAAAATGGCCAATAGGTATCAAGTTTAACAGCTGCTGAGATTTTTGCCCATTACATACTGGATATATGTTCTGGGACTAAAGTAGATCTTTATTGTTAAGATTAAGGAGATAAATAGCTGCCCCCATACACCTAAACAAGGAATTATTAACCACTGCTACTTGTCTTTTCTTCCTTTGATCCTTACTCTATGATTTGTTACCAGACAGAACTTGTGAAATCATATCTTAATTCCTTAAAACATTGATCTCCAATTTTTTTGATTGTGTACCCCAATCAAAACATTCTTGAGCATCCACCCAAGTACACATTTGCTTATTTATGTTATGGAATGAACTACTGAGCAAATAATTTATGCCATAAAACTTGCAAAAATGAGTAATTGAAAAAGGATGAGGCAAAAATCATATTGTAAGCTTTGTCTCCAACATTTTCACATCTACTCTTATTCTCCAATACTGCCCCCCCATTCCCTTCTTCATTACACTGCATAATATTTTATTATTAAGTTTACTCATAGGGAAGTCATATCATCAGATCTATATTTTAGGAAAATTACATTGGTGATTATGACAGAGGGCTAGATTGGAAAAGGGAAAGACTTGCATTAAAGAGACTGATTACTGGGCTCTTATGGTAATCCAGGTGATAGGTGATAAGGGGCTGAACAAGGTGATAACTATATGAATAGAAAGATACAGAAAAGGTTAAGGAAAATAGGCAACAAATGCCATAATTCCCTGTGTTTAAGATTCACCCTTTTTCAAAAAATTTGGGGTCTAAAAGTGGGAGTGTCTTATACAGTAGTTGTAGTTTCTTTTACTTGTATTTCCCACTTTTTCATACTTGTTGACTTTGTGCTCATTGTTTCACACTTTTTTTTAACCAGCATATTAGGTTTTGATTTGCCATATTCTGCCCAGAAATGGCTCAGAAAAGAGTTTCTTACAGTGCTGAATTCAAGTTAAAAGTGACCCAGTTTGCAGAAGTGAATGGAAATTATGCTGCTGAATGTGAGTTTGGTTGTCCTCCAACTGAGAAACAATCCTAGACTGGCTACGGGGAGAAGAAACCTTCCTGAAAATGCCACAGCAGAAGACGGCCATGAGAGGCATCAGCAAAATGGGCTGAGTTAGAGAGGAAATTGAAGAAATGGATTGAAGAGCAGAGGACCATTGGGATTCCTGTGTCCACAAAGATGGTTCAGCAGAAGGCAAGAAGAATTGCTGATGACAAAGAAGTGACTGATTTCAAAGGATACAACTGTGCTTCAGGTTCATGAAACCGAATGGACTAAGTGTGCTTCCCCACACCAGACTTATCCAAAAGATGCCTGAAAGCTATGAGCAGAAAGTCCTTGAATTTCATGATGAATAAAACTTGAATTCAATAACTTTTTATAATACATTTTTTTTTAAATTTCGGGTCCCCAAATTAAGGTGTGTCTTATACACGGGGAAATATGGTAGATTCAATGTTTAAGATGTTAGAATTGAGGGAAGCTGAAAATGATTTGGAGGTTGTGAAGTTGTATGATCAGAAGAATGATAGTCCCCTTAGACATAATAGAGAAGTTTAATGCTTGGTAGCTGGCCCTGAATTTAGAAGGATCTGAGCACAACTCTGACCTCAAAGCTGTGGGAACCTGGGCAAATCACTTCACCCTGATTGCCTCCACCAAAATAAAAAAGAAAACAATAACAGAATAGAGAAGTTTAGAAGGATGTGATTTCAGGGCAAGAAATGTAATGAGATTAGTGTCAGGAAATCACTACTCATCATTGCTTGTTCATCAAAATTAATGAAAAGGAGTGGGGTAGCAAGGGAAGGCTGGGGAGTAGGACTGTTACCAATCACTTCCAGAAAGCATTTACATAGTTCTCTGAGAGGTCACTGCTTAAGCTACCGGATGATCTGGGGATGACAGGAGTGAGGAATTTTCCCAATAGTACCTACATAACTGTTGTCTTGGGTTCCTGGGTAGCAATTAAGCTAAAATGATTGGAAAGGGTGACATCTCAAAGTGGGGAGACTGGAAACCTGGCCTGAGAGAGAGAGAGAGAGAGAGAGAGAGAGAGAGACTGTGTTGAGACACAAGTTGTGGTTACATTGAAGATACTTGACTATCATGGGAAGGCTGAGCTGCGACTCATTTCTACATCCTCCTTCAGTCACTTCCTTGCAATAAGGTCTAGGGCCTCACTTTGAAGACAGTGTCTTAAAGGACAAGAAAAAACAGCATCAAAAAGAGTAACATGGAAATATATTAAACATGGGAAAAACTCTAATATGGAAATATGTTTAACAGAGAAAAAACTAATGTGGAAATATATTAAACACACATACAAGAGAAATGACATCTTTCCCCAAAGCTCTACTTCCCTCCTCTTCAGGAAGAACATATGTTTTACTGAGCTTCAAATGTTGATTGACTGTTTTCTTTTTTTTTCTTTCTTTCCAAATCTTATACTTTTCTATTTCTGGATGCAAATCAGGTTTCTACCATTCTTCATATCTTATTTGAGCCTAGGGATAATATAATGGCTCTAAGATCAATGTGCTTCCCTCTCCTTCATGTTTAGGAAATTAATTTAGATCAGTGGTTTTCAAAATATGATCTGGGGATCTACAGGGGGTCCCATTAAGGGAATCCATGAAGTCAAAATTATTTTCATAATAATACTAAGATATTTTAATCCAAAGTAAATAAATGTAATCCACTTAAAAGCTTTGGAGTGGGGCAGCTAGGTGGCACAGTGGATTGCACGCCAATCCTAGAGTTAGGAGGACCTGAATTCAAATCTTACCTCAGACACTTAGTGATTACCTAGCTGTGTGACCTTGGGCAAGTCACTTAACTCCATTGCTTTAAATAAATAAAATTTCAAAAAAGCTTTGGAGAAACCTTTCACTTATAAGCAATCATTAGAAATTAAAAAGCATCAACAACAATGTTTAACAACATCAATAGGTTTAAAGGGAGCAATGATTCTCTGAAAGGGATGCTTTTATTTGAGGGAAGATAGAAAATTAGCAAGAAATTATTTGCTAGAAATTTTTTCTTGCCATAGGCTCATGATTAAATTAAGATGAACAAAGACAAGTGCTCTTCTGGGGCATAGGATATTATTCTTTATATGAATGCAACTTTTTTTTTTGGTGACTGAAAATAATTGAGATGTCCTCTGATATCTAGAAAGCTGATGAGGACTAAATAGGAATTGTCTTTGATGCAAATGAAAGAAGCTTAATGACCACTAGTACATAGAAAATGCTATTAAATATTGTCTTCTTGCCATAACCAGTATTGGTTTTTGGATATCTGAAATTCCTTCCTTCCTCCCTCCCTCCCTTCCTTCCTTCCTTCCTTCCTTCTTCCTGAGTTTTTATCACAGATTAATTTTTTTTTTAAAAAGTGCCTTTAGATTGTCAGAAATAATTCACAGGGTTTCTTTTCCTTATTTTCCCGAGTCACTTTCCTTTTGCCCTTGAACAGGTTTTACAAGCAGAAATTTACCCTTCTCCATGGGCAGGTGCCTCCTTGATCTGTTGTTTTCAGGCTTCAATCACTGCTGACTTGTCTGCAATTCATACTGTTCAGGGTATCTTTTGTAACCATTATCATCTGAAAGACATCTAAAGGGTTTTTGCTTTTGTTTTTTAGTGCTTGAGAGGATTAGGTTTCATTTTTTGCATTCCACACCATTAAGTGGAAAAGTTGATCCACACTGACAAGAAGGGTTCAGTTTTGCAGGAACTTTTTTGTTTTTGTACTAAAAACAATCCATTTCTTCCCCCCCTCACTCCCTCAAGTTGGGATAAAAATGGTTGACTTCCTTCAACACCACCCCCAGGTGACATTCAACCAAATATGACTTAACCCATCATACTGTGTTATTATTAAAATTCACCCCCCTCCCCCTCCAAAAAAAAACTGGTGAAAAGATCTTTGTTTAGTTATTAGGAAAGCATTTGCAAAAATGATCACATTTTCTAGGTATTGAGGCAATGCCCTAAGATTGAGGAAGGATTCAATGGAACCTATGTTGAACCAGACTCAATATACATTTACATCTGTATTACTTTAATAAAACAACCTACAAATAATTACAAAACAAAAGGGCAAATATAGAAACATATTCCAAGTAAGTATACATATAAAAAGGTAAATGCAAATTAGATCTGAATATTCATGAGTCACAAATCATTGACAATTTGGAATAATGTAAAGCAGCTTTATAAATGAGGTTAAGGTAAGGGACATCAAAGAAATGTATCATTAAATCAATAGCAATTTGATTGTGCATATACTTGTAAATTGCAGTTACATTTTTTTGTGAAGTAGTAGAAAAAATACTGTGTATCTGATGAAAAAGGAAGACACATAAATATTCCTTTTTTTTTCTCTGTTAGATTTCTGCAATTCAGCATGCATTTTGAAACTTGCTAGGGATAAAATGAGCAGTCTGGTTTCTTCCCACTAAAGATAGAGTTTGTCTCCTTTTTACTGTCCTATCTCTGAATTGGCCTTGCTTGCTATGCTTGAAAAAGGCAAAATTCAATGTTTCCCATACAGTCACTTTCTAAGATGAAAATAATCACTAAATATCAGTGACTTTTGTAGATGACTAAGTCTCTAATCAGAGAGCCACTGTAAAATTGCTTCCATTGGATCTCAAACACTCTCTCAATGAATTTCCTCTGAGGGAACTGGATTCAGATGAATTACAGGTTTAAGAATAAATTGCTAGAGAAAGACCAGAAGAGAACAGGACTGTTAAAGATGGGCAGTGCAACTATTTAAATCAAATTTTTTTTTCATTTTTTTCCTCAGTAAGTCATGGGTTATTCATTACATATTGGCTCTTTTGGCTCAGTGGCGTTTTTTAAGATCTTGCTTAATATTTTAAATGAAGGAACTTAAAATACTGCTGACCCTAAACAAATTGCCAACTGGTTCAGGTCCTTCACTTAGAACAGAAATGGTTCTAATTACTGTTTCTTAGATGTGTACATTTGAGTAACTTATCTGCAAGTTATAAACGAGAGCTTTCAGCCACAATACTTTGAGAGTCTCTTCATTGTATCCTTGCCAGTCGTGCAGAATGATTGATGAAGCAAGTGACGTCACTGTGGAAATCACGTTGACGCCAAAACCAAACAATAGCACTAATTTTGGAAGCGGCTGAGGGATTTGCATTCTTTTCAGAAAATTAATCTACATCTTTCTGCTGGGCTGGGTTTTTAAAACAGGCACCCTGATGAATGAAGTCAACAATTAGCCTGTGTCACATTTGGAAGAGAGAAATCCAGATGTGGGATATTTGGAAGGAGATAATTTTGTTTTCTCTCCAATTCAGTATGTTTGTCTATATGAAGTTAATAGGTTTAATCATTTATTTTGCACCAGATTTGTGATTTCATCAGGAGTACTCCCATTATTAAAACTCTCAGCCCCGTGATGCAGGTCAACAACACTGTATATAAAGTAGTCTTAGAAATTTGCTTATGGCTCTGGGAAAGTAAGTAACTTGCCCATGGTCACAGAGATTGCATGAGTCAGAGACAAACTATGACTCTAAGTGTCCCTGACTGGAGTCACTAAAGTCAGACTATTCACTATACTGCTCTATTACTTTCTTCTCTACTTCCCTATTTTATTCCCCTTGTGTATCCTAAGAAGCTCTCTTCCAAAATAAATGGCTCTAGAATTTTTATGACTCTTTATATGCGAAATCTGCCTCCAGACTTGCTATATTGGTTCTGATAGAAACCAGAATTTTCCTGTCACCCACTCCTCCTAGAGCAATTTGCCTTTATTGCATTAAAAAAATCCAAAAAAAACCCCCTTTTTGTTATCCCTTTCTTAGATTATTTCTGAAATGTGTTAAAGTGCTACATTCAAGGAGTCCTAGAATACATAGGAAAGGATCTTAGAAATCATTTATATCTGCCTCTTCATTTTAAAGAAGAGGAAGCTGAAACTCACAGTAAGAGGCTTTCCTTTAATTATTTTATCCATAGTATTTGACTTAATGACTCCTACTGGCAGGGTTTCTCATCACTTCTGGGAGAATCTTTCTCTCCTGAATCTTCTTTTTTTCTAAATTAGCTACTGATAATATAATATTATAAGTTATTAATAAGCACTATGATTGAATAACATATTAAAGTTGGCAAAATATCTTATGAGTCTTACCTTGTTTTTCAAAAAATTCTTGTGTGTCCTACCACACAAACAACTCATAATTTGACATGGAAATAGAATTCATTGATGTTAATTGACCCTTGTTAACACAGTCACACAGTTGAACTAAGTTCTTTTCTTTTTTTCCCTAGCTCCCTCCCTCCCCACCCCACATTAGAGAAGACCACCATTTGACACAGACCCATAAATATATGTAAAATCAAACTATGCATACTTCTTTCTATTTAGTGCTTTTTCCTAGCCCTCATAGATCTTTTTCAATTGATTTCTTCTAATACTCTGAATAACTTGGTGGTTCGCAGTTCTTTGGACACTATTGCAGTTAGTGTATATAATGTCCTCTTGGTTGTGCTCATTTCACTTTTCATTATTTCATACAAGTCTGTCCATGTTTTTTCCAAAACCAATCTGCTTATCATTTCTTACAGCACAGTAATATACCATCACATTCATATACTACAACTTGTTCAGTCATTCCCTAATTGATAGATTTCAATTTTCAGTTCTTTGACATCACAAAGAGAATTGCTAAAAACATTTTAGAACAGAGATTCTTTTCCTTTTTCTTTTTTAATTTACATTTCTTTTTATTTACACATTACTAAAATAGTCTTGTTGTAAAGAGAAAACAAAATCCCCCTCCCTCCACAAAAATAAAAATACCTCATGAGAAATAAAGTGAAAGAAAGAGAAAAGAAAATGTGCTTTAGTCTACATTCAAATACCATCAGCTCTGTCTCTGGGGTGGATCACATTCTTTAACATAAGTCCATCAGAGAAGTTCCTTCCATATTTTTTCCCTCAGTTGCTAATGCTGATTGTAATTCCTTCCATCCATTCCACCCCACTACCATTTATTGTATTTTCTCTCCCCTTTCACTCTGTCCCTTTTCAAAAGTGTGCTGTGGGGCAGCCAAGTGATACAGTGGACAGAGTACTGGCCCTAGGGCCAGGAGGCTCTGAACCCATATCCCATCCCAGATACCCAGCAACCACCCAGCCATGTGGTCCTGGGCAGGCCACCCAATCCCACCACCTTACAAAAAACAAAAAAGGGGGGGTTGTATCTGACTAACCTCTCCTCTATCACCTACAAACCCCTCTTGCCTCCCCCTGACCCCTTTCTCCCATTCTCTTCTTCTCTTTCCTCTAGGGTTAGAGATTTCTTTACCCTATTAAGTGTGTGTGTTGTTTCCTCTCTGAGCCATTCCTGATGGGAATGAAGGCTCCCTCATTTCCCCTTACATTCTCCCCTTCCACTCTATAGCAAAAGCTTTTTCTCAACTTTTTTAATGTGAAATATCTTAACTCATTCTACCTCTTCTTTCCCTTTCTCCCAGTACATTTCCTTTTCACCCACTGACTCCATCTTTACAATATATTATACCTTCATATTCAGCTTCTTCCTGCGCCTTGTCTACATATGCTTCTTCTAACTGCCCTAATAAATGAGATGGCTCATATGAGTTATCAGTATCATCTTCCCATGCAGGAATACATGTAGTTCAACATCATTAAGTCCCCCATAATTTGCTCTTTCCATCCTCTCTCTCTTTGCTTCACTTTAGTCCTGTACTTGAAGATCAAATTTTCTGTCCAATTCTGGTCATTTCAACAAGAACATCTAAAATTCCCCTATTTCATTGAATGTCCATCTTTTTTCCCCCTGGAAGAGGATGTTCAGTTGTGATGGGTAGTTGATTCTCGGTTACATCCTAAGGTCTTTGGCCTTCTAGAATATTATATTCTATGCCTTATGAGCCCTTAATGTAGATGTGTCTAATCTTGTGTAATCCTGACTGTGGCTCCATGATAGTTGAATTGTTTCTTTCTATCTGCTTTGTAATATTTACTCTTGAACTTAGGAGTTCTGGAATTTGGTTCTGATATTCCTGGGGGTTATTTTTTTGGTTCTCTTTCAGGAGGAGATTGGTGGATTCTCTCAATTTCTATTTTGTCCTATCTTCTAGGATCTCAGGGAAATTTTCCTGTAGAAATTCTCCGAAAATGAAGCCAAGTTTCTTTTCCTGATCATGACTTTCAAGTAGCCCAATAATTTTTAAATTGTCTCTCCTGGTCTTTTTGTTTTTTTCTTGATCATCTTGGGAAATAGACTTAGATATTGCTGGGTCAAAGGGTATACAATTTTTATGACTCCTTTACAATAATTCCAAATTACTTTCCAAAATATTTTGATCAGTTCATAATTCCACTAGCAAGTTCATTTCTTACTCCAATTTTAGCACTTCATGAAAGCATATGAAGACAGGAAGGGGAATGCTACATTCAAAGAAGAGCAAGCGAACCAGTTTAGCTAGATAATAAAATGAGTGAAGGTAATAATGTATAATAAAACTTCAAGGGTAAATGTGAGTCATGTTCCTCTTATGTAAAATGAAGAAGTTGAGCCAGATAGTCTTTACTGTACCTTCCTACTCTAAAATTCTATTCTCTGACTTTGTTTATTAACAATTTTGCCTCCTTACACCAATAAAAACATATATTCCAGAAGTTCCTTCCCCAAATATTTAGTGAAGTGGAAGGATTAGAATGAAGGAATGAGCCTGGTTCTCTTTTTAAGTGAAGACATTGAAGGCTATTCAGATAATTTTTAGTGTTGGCATAGAACTGGAAATTGAAGGGATGCCAATAATTGGGAAGTGACTAAACAAGTTGTGGTATGTGATTGTGATGTAATATTGTGCTGTGTAAGAAATGATGTGCTGTAAGAAATGATGGTTTTAGAGAAACTTGTAAAGTCATGTATGAAATAATGAAAAGTGAAATGAACAGAACCAAGAGAATGTTATAAACAAAAATAGTAATACTATGAACAAAATTATTCTGAGTATTTTATAAATCCTCAAATCAAGTATAAGGGGCCTGTGAAGGAAGATGCTTTCTTACCTCCAGAGAGAGAATTGATAAATAGAAATATGCTTATTATAATTTTCTATATATTTACACATCTGTGTCAAATGTTGGCCTTTTCTAGTGTAGACTAGGGAGGGAGGGAGGGAAACAATTCAGAATTTAAAATGTAACAGAAATAAACATATTAAAATTTTAAAATCTTAATTTTTATATACTTTCTGTAGAACTGACAAGTGACATTGAAATGAATATGGAGTTATCTTGCTAACAAATCATGCCTAAAAATTAGTCTGGGAGTTATTTACATTTAAGACATTGTGAGTAGTTGAAGTAAATTTAATAGTATGTTATTTGGGTTGTATCTACTGAAATCTAAGGATCTGAAATATTTCCTAAAAATATTAGATGATTACGTGTATTTGATATTGTGACAGGGTTTATAATACAAATGTTCAAAGTGTTAGCATTAATTTGAAACACTTTGATGCCTTCAAATTTAGCTTAAACTATTTTTATAAATTAATAATTAGTATTATTTGTATTTATTTTTTTATAGAGATGGTAATTTTATTCCCAAATCTGTTGTCACAGTTGTCTCACTTGCCATTAGATAATCAATCCATCAGTGTTCCCAGGCATATTTCTATCATTTCATGCCACAAATGTCCCATTTTCCTATTTTTGAGCTCAGGTCTGGAATATATCTTTATGACTTTGAGGCAGAATTCAGTAACACATATTGATGGCATATGTGAGTTCAGGACACCCCAGTTTTCATAATGTACTCATTCTTCACTAGTCCTAAAAGAAAATCATAAATGTTGCTCTGAGTAGATTTGTCCCCAAAAGCTCTAAATATAAATATCCCATTAAATGCACCGATTGAATAAGAAGTGTGGAGGTGAGCTTAAAAGATCAGTTAGTTCAGGGACTATGAGTTGATATGAAATTCAGAGTTAGAAGCTAGTTGTGGGTAAGACTGAAATTCCTATTACAATGGAGAAAAACAAAATCTGAGGAATTTTCTCTATAGTAGATTTGGCTGCTATTCATTAAATCAATCAGTCAGTGGATAAGTAATTGCCAGACATTCTATTAGGTACTGAATATTTAAAAAACAGCACAAAAATTAAAAAGTTCCTCTATTCACCTGGAAACAATGAATATGAACTTGGACAGACTTAGAGAAATAGTAGAGGATAGAAGGGTCTGTGGGATCATAAAGAAGAGGACCTGACTGAATGATTAAGCATCAACCACAAAATTTTATTCAAGAAATCTATGTTCTATAAAGGGAGATGATAAGTGCAAAAATAAGTGCATATAAAATAAAATACAAAGTAATTATAGGACTAGACAGCACTAGACACTAGAGATTGGAAAAGACCTCATCTTGGTGATTTAAGTTGAGTTTTGAAGAGAACAGCAGATTTTACATGAAGGAAATTTGAAGGAAGTGCATTCAAGGCATGAGGAAATACCCTATGAGAAATGTGGGAGTAGGAGAGGGAATGCTGAGTGTGAGGAACATTAAAAAAAGATAATTTTGCCTAAAGAGGGTATACATATGAGAATTTCTCTTATTTCTAAAAGAATATGGAAATAACACTAATAAACTAATTCTAGGATCTGATAACTTTCACTGATGATAAGACAACAAGTATTTAGTAAATATTTTTTACATGGTTAATTATAAGGGTACAAAGTAAAAAGGAAAATGTCCAAGTCTGAAAGAAGTTTATGTTTTATCAGGGGAGACAGTATTTACATATGTACTACATGTGAAATAAATGTAAAGATATGTATGTATGTATGTATATGCCCACACACATATATGTATGTTTGTAATTTTGTAGGATGAGAGAGATATCACTAATAACTGGAAATATCAGGAAACCCTTCCTTTAGAAGGCAGTACTAGAACTAAATATTGAATGAAGCTGGGAATTCTTAGAGGTGGAGGTGAGTTGGAAATCCATTGCAGGTCTGTGCAAAGAAATAGAGGCAGGAGATGGGGTGTTATATGTGAAGGTGATGATGGTGGTCAATAATATTAACAATAGACATTTGTTAGACCACTTATGCTATTTTTGATCCTGTATACTCTATGTCAACATGTGGGCCATCTCCAATGTCCATGGTTCAGCTCTTTTCTTTTGAAGTGATATTTGTTGGGAATAGTGACAAATAAAATTGACACTAGTTTTGAAGTAGAGCCAAACTCAGGCCATTCAGAATTGACTACTCTGAAGCTGATGACACAGTGGTGATTTTAAATCTCTTCAGCCTAAAACAGAGTTGAGTTAGTAGCCTAAAGGAGAAAGCCTCTAAATCTCTTTATTACCCAAACCCCTATAATCTCTTCATTTTAACAAAGTGCACACAAGAATGTAGGAAAGCATTCCAGTTAACATGTCACAAAGTCTTCCTCTCAGATAAGAATCAGGTCTTTTGAGTTTGCTATTGGCATAAAATATTTTAAACCCAAGGAAACCATTTGGGACATTGTTTATTTTGATGACCTAGTCATTTTGTTTGGTAAAAACCTCATGCCAATTTATCTTCTTATGGAGTCTATGCTCTGGCATCCCATCATTATTTGCCACCAAAATTCATAGCTGCTGTAGAAGCATCTAAAAATAAAAGTAGCTGTTTAACTAATTTTCCCTTTTGGTTAATTTGACAATAATCAAATTACACTTGTCAATACAACTACTGAATCAGATGTGACCTAGACATCAACATTTTAAAAAGCCTCTGTAACCTTTCCTATTATTTCAAGTTATAGTAGCTCCAAGCAAAATCTTGATTGGATCAATAGAAAACAAAAATTTGCTCTCCTTTGTCATTCCAGAGTCATCTATTAAAACAACTCAAATACAAAAATCAACTTGGTTAGAATACAAATGGGACAGCATAATGAGGCTTATGTTTGGAAAAGCAAGATGCATTTTTTTTCTTTTGGAAAGTATTTTAGGGAGAATTATTCTAATTCTAGCCAATAATATTCTTCCATCATGAGATTTTCATTCTTGGATTGTGATGCTATAAAATATATTATTAAAACTTGTCAATTTTTCCTCCCTTCCCTTCCTGACCCCCTCTTTTATTTTTTCTCCCATTTCTTCTCCATTTCTACCACAACCATTCCCTCCTTTAAAAACAACTACTATTCTGTGATTCAAAGAAACAAGATTTTTTGAAGCTATTTTTTGCTACCCCCACCCCAGTCTCATTAAACTAGCTCAATCATCTCAAAGTCTGGATCCAGAGATAATAAGCCATGAAGTGCTATATAGCAATAAGTGAGGTAAGCTCAGCTTTAGTGAATTAGGCACCAGAGAAGTATACATTTACTTTTTAATGATTGCTTATGATCTTGTAGTATATACTTGTACTTTTTTTTTGGCAAGTTAATTTTATATTGTGATTGGGGATGCTGCTTGGGTGTTACAACATTAGAAATATCTATATAGCATTTGTAAGAAACATAGTCATGCTTATGGCTGTTGTGAAGAATACACATAAATGCATAAGTATTTTCAATTACTAACATTCATTTTGATGTTTCTGTTGCTTTTGTGGCTTTAAAAATGGAAAATATAAGTGATAGATTAGAAATCATTACCTACAGCTGGCACAAAAAAATCCCCCCCCCCCTTCCTTCACTGGTTTGTATTTTTAAGGAATTTGTATATCTTATATATCCTGATATCCTATGTACAGAAAGTGACATCTACTGGAGAAAACAGAGCTGAAGATTTCTTTTTCTAACTCATTTCACTGTAAACTTTTAGAGAAACTTTACCAGCTTCAAGCTGAGACAAAATTTTAAGTAACACAGCCTTGAAAAATGTACTAACTGCCTATAATAGCATGAAGCCTTACTGAGTTTTCTTAATGCTTTTTCAAAATGACTTTGAGCAAGAGTGGTTGTCGGTCCATGTAAATGACATGGTTGTTTTTGGATTTCTCAACTTTACTCCTCAGAGGATAACATTGCTGGCTTTTCAATGAGCATAAACCCTTGAATGGAAGTTATGATTGTAATTTCATTTGGCTAATTATTCTGAAAAAAATGAACTGGCAATGTGTGATTTTGTTCAAATGAAAATGAATATAAGAGTTATTAGCAAAGAATAAGTGGTCAAGACAGAATGAGGTACAAATAGGGTACAAGTTATTTCTGATAGAAGACCCTATTTCAATAAATCATTTTGTCAGTTAGCAAGCAATTAGGCATTACATGAGTCACTGGTGATAAAAAAGACAAAAGGAAAAGAATACGTACCCTCAGGTAGCTTATACTTTATTATGGGAGACAACATGTGTCAATGTAGTTATATACTACTTTCCAGTATCATTATTCTGATTTACTCAAGTTGAACAAATGTATGCTAATTTTCTGTGTTTGGGTGGAGCAATGTTCACAGGTTATTAAAAGGTAACTTTTTACCAGAATTCCCCACCTTGGAGACCAAACTAAGAAGTAAAGCAGATTCCCTAAAAGTAGCATTAGTTTATTCCATCACTTTCTCTTAAGGAAAATTAATTCCTATCCTTAGCTTACTTGTCCCTCAAAAAGTACAAGTATGTACTACAAGATCATAAGCAATCATTAAAAATTTTATCAAGACCTCTTAGCTGTTTTCATTCCAGTGTAAATTCCTGTCTTCATTTTACATTCTAGGAACTTGTACAATGATATTGTCTGTTCTTGTAGAGAATTATATCTAACTCAGATTAGAGATTAGAACTCAGTTCTTCTTTATTTTAGGTCATAATCTTTTATGATATCCAACATACTCTTTCTCTCTTTGGATTTAGCTATAAAGTTCTCTATGGTTTAAGTAGTTTAAAAAATTCTAAAGGGTTATTTAAAAAATAATCTGATTATTTTTTGTAATAATACTCATGTACTCCCTCTGCTGGTCCTGCTAATTGGCAGACACCTTTCATCCCAAAGCATTTTTGATATTATCAGTAATGTCAAATGGTTAAGCAAGATGCCTGAAATTGCATATAAGGAAAAATAAAATGTCAGTGGCATTCCTTGTAAATAATCAGTCAGGAAGAAAAGTAGATCATAGGTTGAAAAAATATCAAAATATGAACAAAATTTTTCCAGGAAATAGAGGAAAAAGATGCATGAAGTCCATAAAAATTATACTTGACAAGCACCCACTTAATTAACAAAAAAATAATGTGAACTGTGTTCGTGTCTAAGAATAAATTAAAGTGTTTTAAGCAAAAGATGCAAAATACAAGGTTTCTCTGTTTTGATTGCTAGTTAATCAGGAGTACTTCACTTTGTTTATACATGCTCTACCAGAAATTGACATCTCTCTATCTTTGTAGTTATTAATGTCTATCTAGAAGAGATATGTAGCTGTCCAATGTTGATAGACTGGATTAACTTCTCACTTGCTATATCACTATTATAACATTACAGACAAAGAGGATGACAGCTTTTCTCAAATCTTAGGCCTAATCATAGAACAGAGAAGTGACTTTTGGGAGGTGCATTAACATGAAATTAGGGTCCATTTAATAAATTACCCCTTATGGGGCACTTTGAACCCTAGTGGTCAGACAAGGTTAATGCACTCGCTCATAAGTGAGAACTACTCATTTTTGCAAGGATAGTAGTAACATAGTAATCTAGACCTCTGCATTAATAACCTCGTCTTCTTGAACCAGCTTTGTAGTTCTCCATATTATCCAACTCTCTATTTGCTTTCACTTGATATATAGATTTTATTTTCTTGCAACTTGAACAGCTTTCCTCTCTTTTCCATTTCTAATGTCACCACTCTGGTTCAGGTGTTTGTTACTACTCATCTGGATTATTTGTAATAATTTTCAACAGGGCTTTCCACTTACAGACTCTTCTTCATCTAATCCATGTGTCTGCTAGGTTAAACTTTCTGATATAGAGCTATGATCATGCTATTCCCATGCTTTAAAATCTTCATGATTCCTCTTACTTACTAAATAAAACCCAGACTTGGATTGGTTTTCAGTATCCTCAATAATCTGATTCTTGACTTTTTTCATGTTTTTTTGTTATTTTGTTGTTAGTTGTGTCTGACTCCTTTTGGCCTTCTTGGGGGTTTTCTTGGCTGAAATACTAGAGTTGTTTGCCTTTTTCTTCTCTATATCATTTTGCAAATGAGGAAACTGAGGCAAACAGGGTTAATTGACTTGCCCAGGCTCATACAGCTAGTAAGTGTCTGAGGACAGATTTGAACTGAGGTCCTCCTGATTCCACAACCTGCCCTACTATCTACTGCTCCACCTGGATGTCCCTCTTTTCTCATGTTATTCTCTTTTATATGACCTATATTCTAGTCAAATAGGATGATTTTCATCTTCCGAAACAGGTAACTTGTGGTACCATCATACCTTTGCTCACGTCCTGTCCTTCATTGCTTGCAGTTGAACTTTATTTAAGGCCTAACTGGAATGCCAAGTCCTCCATTATCCTTTTCTGATTTCCTCATTCAGAATGGATTCTTCCCCACTTTGAATTCTCATTATTCTTTCTCTGTACCTTTCTTTCTTTCTCTCTTAATTGTGAACATATCTTATCCTTATTGAACTATAAATTCCTTAAGGTCACACAGCATATATTATTCTTCTTTGACTCTCTCATGATACCTAGTCTATATATACTTATAATGGATATTCAATAGTTGACTATTAAATAAGCAAATAAAGATAAAAGCCTTTGTGTGGGGTCTTGAAGGATGAAAATAATTTGTATGTTAAACCCTATCACTAAAGGACAAAAGCATCTTTAACATTGAGTAATTAAAAAAATAGTCCTCAAAATCTACAACAACTTAGAAGTAAACAACTATGGTGGCCTATGTTTTTGGTGGCAATATTTCAACCCAGGAACAAGTCTCCTTCTCCTTTTTCCCCCACAATGAATAGTTTTTTTTATGTTGTTATAATTCAAATTTACCCTGCTTGCTAATATACCCTTCTGTTTTGAGCATTCTAAAAAAAAAACTTTTGCATGTAGCATTACATAATTAGAGTTAGAAGGGACATGCTAGGTTATCTCATTCAACTCCTCCACTATACAGACCAAGAAACTGAGGCTAAGAGCAATTAAGTGACTTGCTGGGGGTGACTGAGTTTGAGATGGAAAGACATTTTCTTCTTTGCTTCATTTCAGGCCTTGAACATAAGCAATAAATACATAATTCCCTTTTTTAAAACAAACAAGGAAAAAAGAAAAAAGTCATTTTTAAGTCAAGAAAAATGGCACAATTTGGAAGTGTTTGTCTTTTGGAGAGGATCCACTGAAAATCCCTAGGCAATACCTTTAAATTACCATTCCAGCCAAGTTCTCTTAATAATCATCTAGGGCAGTCAGTCCTTTTTAGATGGGACCAGTCATCCCTACCAATTGCCATATAGAGGACAGACAAAGCAGTATAATTGAAGTAGGAACATATGACAGGCAATTTTATACACCACTATCATCTATCTTCAGAATGTTATGGAGATAGCCCAAGATCCTGAACACAAGAATTTTGGAAATAGCATTGTACTGCACCTCCTAGCCCTTCCCCTCAGATCCCTCTTTCACTACCAACCACAAGACTAGCTTCCAGTTCAGCTCCTATATTCATCTTTGAGGAGAAAAATAATTGCAAAGAGGAGGTCCACTTTCCTTATAGTCACCAGCAACAACTACTGACTAATACTCACTAACAGACAAATAGGTAGAGAATCCCTGGAAGTGCAGAAGCCCCGTGAGTTTCCAACCTTTTAACTTCTGAGCTGCATCACCCAACA
The DNA here is from genome assembly GCF_037893015.1 of Macrotis lagotis. Taxonomy (NCBI): domain Eukaryota; kingdom Metazoa; phylum Chordata; class Mammalia; order Peramelemorphia; family Peramelidae; genus Macrotis; species Macrotis lagotis. Next base: position 195,796,849 of record NC_133661.1, read on the forward strand.
AAAATTTGTTAAAGACCACATATAAAATTTAATATTTATTTGTGATTATAATACAACCCATATTACTAATGAATAAAATAATAAAATATTATAATATTACATGAATGGACTTTGAGGGTTGATTGTATCCCACAAGTCAGGGGTTTGGACATTGTCTAGATCTAGAGTGTAGATCATCACTCTTGCTTTCAACTCAGCTCTCTAAGCCATCACCTAGGGAAGTGCCCATGGTGGAGAGGGAACCAGATAACTCTACCATCTGCCAAGTAACTAATTATCACACAAGAGCAGGCCTTCTCCAGATTAGCTGATGGAGCAGAGCACCACGGAGGAGAGATAGGAGGCAGTGTATTCCAGACAGGTCAAACCACTACTACCACTTTGACAGCAATTTCCCCTCAGACCTTTATGGAGACAGTCCAGACCCTGAAACCAGGATTCTTAGAGTACGAACATTAAATAATGACATTATAGAAATATTTGCATCTGTTTTGCTGGTGAACCCTAAAGACCAATCAGACTTTTTCAGTTGTCTTGCAGCATAAGCAACACATATGTTGCCATCTTCTTTCAATTGTGAGCTCCTTGAAAACATGAGTTATCTTACTTTTCCACTCTCAGTCCAGCATTTAGCATAGCACCTTGAGTATACAGTTAAATATGTAATAAAGGCTTTATTCATTCATTCATTCATTCATTCATTTTTTTAGCTTTTTCAAGGCAATGGGGTCAAGTGACTTGCTGAAGATCACACAACTAGGTAATTATTAAGTGTCTAAGGCTGGAGTCGAACTCAGGTCTTCCTGATTCCAGGGCTGGTGCTCTATCCACTGCACCACCTAGCTGCCCCCCATTCATTCATTTTGTAGATGGTTTCATAAGATTAAACCAGAAAAAAATTCAGCTAATACAACCTAAAAAAGGTTAGTTTAAAGAATAGTTTTTCTTTAATATAACATTGAAATCTTCCTTTTGCAGGAAGAGATAAATCATCCTACCTTGGTCATTTTATTTAAACAACTTGCTTACAGGTTACTGTTAGACTTCTTCACATAGTCTTAACTTAATTTCATTCAGCTAAACATTGAGGGAGCATTACTGAAAAGAGACTAACATTATGTGACAGTCGTTTATATTTGTGCTGTAAGCCCTGAGTCTCATCATGACTTTTTCTTGAAATGTCATACATCATGTCTAGTCCAAAGAGCAGGTAACTTCTTTACTATGACCCTCTGTATTTTCTGTTGCCATGAGGTTAAAAATTGAGATAGAAGCTGGATGAGGGGCATTTTGTAGCATGGGGCATGCAGGTCAGAAAAGAGATTGAACCCTTGTGATATGCCCACTAGGCAGTGTCATGTCTTAAACTATTTAAGAATTAAAAATAACATCTTTGTTGGGCAGCATAGTCACACATGTGGGAGGTGATGTTCCTTTCAGTTCACTGATCAAATTATTTACCAAGAGCATGCCATAAGGCACTGCTGCTTGGTATTATTTTCAGGTTCTAATTAAACTCAAAGAGATTCATCATCAAAAATCTGACCACTTGGTGATGAATTCTATGGTCATGGCAAACCATGAAACAAAGAAAATACAAAATGACTCTCAGTCCTACCGCTCAAGGTCTTCCTTCATTGTTTGCAGAATGGTGGATAAAGAGACAGAAGATGCTAAGAATCAAATTTTTTTATATAATTTACAAATAAATCAATCACTGAGCTGTACAAATCAACTTTGGACCACTTCCCTCCCTAGACCACAAACACCTTTAGTTTGATCTTTTTTAAAAACAAGTTTGTGAACTTGCTGTTTGACTTTAATACCACACTCTTTATTATGGAGATTTAGATTCTGAAGATAAAAGTTATGCAAGTACAATAGTACCTTAGTTTTCCCAATGAACCTGCTTTCTCAGCATTCAAAATGATTTTCCTTAACTAATCAATAATTGAATTCATCCCTTTGCTCTGTGCCTTGAAGACTATAGAAATCTAAAATATGCCCCTTGACATCAAGGAATTTACAATTCAGTCAACATAAGACAAGAGTAATGTGATTATGAGCAAATAGTGCAAGATGGTATATCATTAAGTACCTGACAAAAAAGTAAGTGCTTGATAGATGCTTGTTGATGGATTAACTGATAAATATTAATTTTTTTTAAAACCAGATTATAAGTACTTTGGCAGTACAGGGAAAGGGATGAATTATCATTAAAGGTTGATATAGACAAGAAAGGTCTTATGGTGGAAGTAGAATGAAGGCTTTGGACCAGTGGAGAAGAAAAGAACAGTACATGAGGATAGTGTGCTTAGGAAATGGTGATGATTTTAGCTTAGGTACAGTAAATACTTTGGGCAAGGAAGTAATGAGTATTAAGGTTAGTTGAACAGGTAGTATAGTCAGATTGCTGAATGTATTAAAAGGCAAACAAAGGCTCTGAATATGAAAGGCAATGAAACCATTGTGAAAATGCTTTCATATTTGTTACCTCATTTGTGCTTACATATCACCCTGAGAAGTAGATTCTCTTATGGACTTAAAAGGTTTTCATTTCACAGTTAGAGAAATGAAGTTGTCACAGATTCATATCAAGTATATCTAGAATCAGCTGAATCAAGTTATAGGTTTATCCCCTTCTCTTTTCCCATTTCCCATATTATATAGAGTATCTTCAGCCAATTCATATTTAAGTACATATAATATTTAAATGAACAGGTGAATAAATAAAAAAAGCATTTCTTAAGTATTATATACCAAGTACAATTATAGGTGCTAGGGAAGAAGATATAAAAGCAAAACAGTCTCTGTCTATCCAGGAGCTTACATTATATCATATTCCATCTATCTTCATTGATTTTATGCTTTCCTCTTGTTTGAAGTGTTTACAATTCTATCAGTTTCAACTCCCAGTATCTTTCCCACTCAGCCCCAAACATATAATGAATGATTCTTAAGAAGGGGTAGCAAATGTTAGCTTCAGCAATTAGAGAAGAAAAAGAAATCGAAGGAATTAGAATTGGGAAGGAAGAGACAAAACTCTCACTCTTTGCAGATGACATGTTGATCTACTTAGAGAATCCCAAGAAATCATCCAAAAAACTACTGGAAACAATTAGCAATTTTAGCAAAGTTGCAGGATATAAAATAAACCCTCATAAATCCTAACTTTTCTATATATGTCTAGCAAGATACAGGAAGAGTTAGAAAGAGAAATCCTACTCAAAGTAACTTCAGACAATAAAAAATATCTGGGAGACTATTTGCCAAGACAGACACAGAAACTTTTTGAAAACAATTATAAAATACTTCTCACACAAATTAAATCAAATTTAAATAACTGGGAAAATATCAACTGCTCATGGATAGGTAGAGCTAATATAATAAAAATGACAGTTCTACCAAAACTAAACCACCTGTTTAGTTCCCTACCAATCAAAATTCCAAAAAATTACTTTAATGAGTTAGAAAAAGTTGTAAGTAAATTCATATGGAGAAATAAAAAGTCAAGAATTTCCAGGGATTTAATGGAAAAAGTGCAAAAGAAGGGGGCTTAGCCCTACTTGATCTAAAATTATATTATAAAGCATCAGTCATCAAAACTGTTTGGTATTGGCTAAGAAACAGAGTGGTGGACCAGTGGAATAGACTAGGTGCAATAGCAGGAGATGATTATAGTAATCTGCTGTTTGATAAATCAATGAGTCCAGCTATTGGGATAAAAACTTTCTCTTTGATAAAAAACTACTGGGAAAATTGGAAGTTAGTATGGAAGAAACTTAGATTAGACCAACACCTCACACCCTTTACCAAGATAAGATCCAAATGGATACAGGATAAAAAAATAATACTATAAGCAAATTAGAAGATCAAGGACTAGTTTACCTGTCAGATCTATGGAAAGGGGAGCAGTTTATGACTAAGGAAGAGATGGAGAACATCACCAAAAACAAACTAGATGATTTTGATTACATTAAATTAAAAAGCTTTTGCACAGATAAAACCACTGTAACCAAGATCAAAAGAAATGTAGTAAATTGGGAAACAATCTTTTCAACTAATGATTCTGACAAAGGACTCATTTCTTTTTTCTTTTCTTTCTTTTTTTTAGATTTTTCAAGGCAATGGGGTTAAGTGGCTTGCCCCAGGCCACATGGCTAGGTAATTATTAAGTGTCTGAGGTTGGATTTGAACCCAGGTACTCCTGACTCCAAGGCCAGTGCTTTATTCACTGCACCACCTAGCTGCCCTCATTTCTAAAATATACAGAGAACTGAGTCATATTTTTAAAAAAAGCCATTCCCCAGTTGACAAATGGTCAAAGGATATGCAAAGTCAATTTACAAATGAGGAGATCAAAGCAATCCATAACCATATGAAAAATTGCTCTAAATCATTAATTATTAGAGAAAGGCAAATTAAAGCTTCTCTGAGGTACCACCTCACACTTCTTAGACTAGCCAATATGACCAGAAAGGATAATGATCATTGTTGGAAGGGTTGTGGGAAATTTGGGACATTATTACATTGTTGGTGGAGCTGTGAACTCATCCAGCCTTTCTGGAGAGAAATTTGGAACTACGCCCAAAGGGCAACAAAAATGAGCATACCCTTTGATCCAGCAATACTACTACTGGGTCTACACCCTGAAGAGATGATGAAAAAGGGTAAAAAATATCACTTGTACAAAAATATTCACAGCAGCCCTGTTTGTGGTGGCAAAAAATGGGAAATCAAGTAAATGTCCTTCATTTGGGGACTGGCTTAGCAAACTGTGGTATATGTATGTCATGGAACACTATTCTTCTATTAGAAACCAGGAGGGAGGGGAATTCAGGGAAGACTGGAGGGATTTGCTTGAAATGATGCTGAGTGAGATGAGCAGAACCAGACAAACACAGTACACCCTAACAGCAACATGGGGGTGATGATCAAATTTGATGGACTTGCTCATTCCATCAGTGCAACAATCAGGGACAATTTCAGGCAATCTGCAATGGAGAATATCATCTGCATCCACATGAAGAACCACGGAGTTCGAACAAAGTTCAAGGACTATTCCCTTTAATTTAGGGAAAAAAACCAGATCTTATTGTCTGATCTTGTTATCTCTGATACTTTTTGTTTCTTCCTTAAGGACACGATTTCTTTCTCATCACACTCAATTTAGATCAATGCACAACATGGAAACAAAGTAAAGACTGACAAATTGCTTTCTGTGGGGGGGTAGGGGGAGGGAAGTAAGTTTGGGGGTAAAATTGTAAAACTCAATTAAAATCTTAAAAAAAAACAGAAGGGGTAGCAAAGATGCAATAACCAGCAGAAAATCAAGGCAGGAAGTATTATACAAAGAAAATTCCTTTTTTCTTAAAGTCTCAGATTTTTTCTTCCTTTGCTCTTCTTGTCTCTGATCTTCTTATACTCTCAAAATTTAAGTAATTTTAATAGGTCTAAGTAATTTCAGGAGAAATTTGAAGATATTTTGAGTGGAGAGGGATCAGCAAGAAGTACATCTCATTGCTCAGTCATTTTAAAAATAATATTGCAGTTATTATATACCATATTCTCTTGGTTTTCTGCTCATTTCACTCCTCATCAAATAAAGAACAAATGAAGAGACATAGGAATGTTATCTGCAGCCAGAAAAAGAAATGATAAATAGATGTATGTATAGAATAATTTTATACATGTATGTCCATTTGTGTCTAATGGTAGCCATCTCTAGGGTGGGGGGAGGGAAAAAGGAAAAAATTTACATGACACCTTTGTTGTATATTTGGAGGGAATAGCAAGTTGTACATGGCAGATTTGTAGTTCCATATGATACCATAATTTTTTATTGTACTGTGTAATGGAATTTCTTGTTTTGGTCCCTGAATTGAATTAAAAATAAAATTAATTAAAAAAGAATATATCTAGGAGCAATATTTGAATAAATCTATGTAAAGGAAATAATAAGAGTAAATAAGTACATGCATACATAAATGTGTGGACTTCTATGTGAAAAACTATGAAAAAATCATGAAAATATTTTCCTGGACTTGAATTTCATCATGGATGATATCATAAGAAATAAATTCCAATGATATAGTTACATACTATAATTTGGAAGAACTTAAAAATTCCTTTGTTACTACCCTGTAAAATTATTTTTGTTAAGAGCTTAGATAGCTTTAACAATGAGAAAGAAAATCTTATTAGAGTCTCTGGTCAAATTCTCCTCACCTGAGGAGAATTTTAGTTCATTAGTAACTGACCCATTACTTATACCTACATAAGGTAACCTTATTGCATATTAGTTCCTTCTACTCACATTATAGTTTAGTCAAACAAGTCTTCAAACTTTCTCTCATTAATGATACCCTGGTTTCCATCTCTGTGACTTTTTTACTGGCTGATCCTCATGCTTAAGGATGCATTTCTTCCCTATCCATTTGTATTAGAATTCCTACTTTCCTTCAAGGTTTAGCTCATGAAGTCTTTCCTGCCTTACAACTATTTCCCACAGGTTAACCAACAGTGGATCCATTTTTCAGACTCTGTGGGTAGTATCATTCTAGGTAGGGCCTTGGTCAGGTATGTGAATACCCTAACCCTACTCCAGTTTCAGGATGGTGCCACATAGGACTGAGTTGGTCACCATGTTCCATTGCACTCTTTCCTGAGAAAATGACCTCTAATTCTTGTGATTTCTTCCTCAGTAATCCAAAGTAAAAATGTATTTCACTTTGCAGGCCAAATTTTTCTCCTTATAGAATAGTTCTCAGACATGAGAATAGTTCTCAGGTAAGGAAAAGGAAACTAATTCATTTTATGAGAATGTTTCTCAAACTACTTTTTTGCAACATCTATAATCCTAAATTATGTATATATGCATATTATAATAGAGTGTATTTGATCTTTGTTTCTGTCTTCATGGATAAGATACTTAAATTTAGATTGCTGTTTCTCATTCTTCTATTTTTTTTTGATGGAACCTGTTTTCTCTTAAACAAAATAAAATAACCTCAATAGTATTTAGCAATAGAATCTTAGCTTTTTTTTAATGCTATGCATAATATAAAAAAATTTACAGCTAAAAATATCTATATTTTAAGAAGTATTTTACTCTAATAATAACAAGTTATTGAATCGGACATAATTGTTTGGAATTTGATCATTGTAGAATTTAGATTAAGCTCAAAACCTCTTGCTTTGAAGACTCACATCTGCATATGAAAGACCCAGCATGTGGCTAGAATTCTAGGATAGTCCTTGACCTTTTTCCCCTGGACTTTTGGTCTCTGAATTTTCCCTGCCCATTTATCTACATAGAAGAGGACAATCATTTTGGAGTTGTGAACCTGAGATGCTGCAGAAATCTAGAGTATTTTGACTGTGGACAGGTGAATAGTCCTTACCTGGAAGATGAGATATAATCTGATTTTTAGAAATTCATATTGGTAGTCATTTGGAATACTCACTCAGGACAGATTACACACAAAAAATCAATATCAAAGACCAGATAGTTCATTTAAAATGAAAAAAAAAAAGATAGTCTTGGGATTGAGGATATTGTCTAGTTAGGAGCTGGTTGTTGGGCAAAGACTCTTCTTGAAGATATAATAGGGATTAGTACATGAATACAGTGTATCAGAGCAGAGACTGAGGCACTTGCTTCCGGGAGAGTTGAATAATATATAATGACAATGTCTTTGAGAGACTTGAGCACATTTTCTGTGCCACGTGGTTAGAACTCATTTTGATTGGCTACAAAACCAAAACTGGTATCTTCTAAAAGGCTTTTTTTCCTATTCAGGATTGTTTTCACAATATCTCATTGACTGACTCAAAGTATCAAGCAATTAGGGTAATCTAAGGGATGCAGTGGATAGAATGTTAGATATAGAATTAGAAAGATCTGAATTCAAAAACCTACCCCAGTCAAATGACATTTTAGGTACATATTGAATTTCAGAATAGTGAAAAGAAAGAGGTTTGGATCTTCAGTTAGAGGACTTTGCAATTGTTATTTACTACCTGCATGACCTTGGGCAACTCACTTTCCTCTCCAAGCCTCAGTTTCCTCACTTATAAATGAAAAGTTGGGACTTGAGTTTTTCTAAACTTACAACTCTAAATCTATAATCTATAAACTCTGTCATAACATTTTTTGTTTTTTAGGTTTTTTGCAGGGCAAACGGGGTTAAGTGGCTTGCCCAAGGCCACACAGCTAGGTAATTATTAAGTGTCTGAGGCCGGATTTGCGCCCAGGTACTTCTGACTCCAAGGCTGGTGCTCTATCCACTGTGACACCTAGCTGCCCCTGTCATAACTTTCAATGCTTTATTTCCCCTCAGTGTCTCAGTGTTTAAATGTCAATGTTCAATTGAAAATTCAAAGAAAAGTCACTTAAATATTTGTTGATTGATTGATAGATTGTAAGGTGCCATAGAAAAAATATTGAACTTGGAATCAAAAGCCCTGAGTTTTGATCCTAGATCTCTTCTATGTATTAGCTAGCTGCCACTTAGTAGTTGACTGAAATAGGGAAATTCACTGAACCATTCTATCACAGTTTCCTCATCACTATTGAATATAACAATTTTTTTACTATCTATATTAGAGGATTATTGGAAGAATCAAATAAGATGATTGATATATATATATATGTATATATATATATATATATATATATATATATATGAAACTATTTTGTAAACTATTAGTCAAAGCCAAATACAAAAGAACAAGCCTTGACCTCTTTAGGCCTCTGATTCCTCATATATAAGATAAAGTAGTTGGAATAAATGACCCCTAAGCTCCCTTCCAGCTCTAAATCTATGATCCTAATTTATTTAATTGTATCAGTGAAAGAATAGTAAAAGGTAAACTATCCTAATAAATGTTTATGAAATAGAGGGAAAGAGAAAAATTAAAATTGAAATGATAGACATGGATAATTTTTCAAACAATGAAAATGTCAGTATAAGTGCATAATATATCTATCCTAACATTAGGCATATAAATGATTTTTAAGCATGGGGCTAATTTGTAACTTTAACTGTAAACTCTTTTCTTTGAGCTGCTGGTCCCCTGATTTGAACTGGATATGAGCCCAAGTTGCAAATACTCAAGCCATGTTGATTCAAGACATATGGACAAACATACTGGACAGACCCACACAAAGTTTCATTTATTAGAACATACCAATGACACAACCCTATCATCTTATTGCAGTTTCTTATCAAAATGACTAACTGCCCCCCCCAGCTCTATTTTGACTAATTTTTTTGTTAGCTTACATGCTGTCACTGAGCATCTAATGTTTGGACATCACAGTTCTTAGTAAGGTTAGAGAACAAAAAGCCAGTAGCAGTTGTTGCCCTAGAGGAGTTTATGATCTAACTCTTGCCATACTTTGTCTCAATTGTCCCATTCCAATCTGATGCACAGACTCCTTTTCCTAGAAACTATTTTACCTTTGTTTTTGTTTTTAAAGCAGAGGGATTTATCTGCCCTGGTTTGTTTGGGCTATTGAAGCCACTGATCTTATCTCCCCTGGGTCTGTTTGCTTCTGAACCCCAGGCATCAAAGAGAAATGGAACTACTGATTTCTCAATGGATTCCTCAGCTTTGAACAGGCTAGATCAGACCACCCAGGCAATAATTTGTTTCCTCAAACTGGTTGTTATATAGATGGGCATCTAACAGTTGTTTGGGGCCAAAGCTTAAAGTTGGTGGGATCATATGGATACAATCATAATCTATAAACAAGTTTCCCAGGTGCTTACTTGCTCCTGATGCTCATAAAAATCATGTTCATACCAACCAACTTCTGGTTTTTCCATTACAGAAAAAGTGAATACTTTTCTTATAAGCTAGTTATTATGGATTTATCTAAATTAAATCTGATTCCATTTAAATTTTTCCTTGAAGACTTTCATTGTATTTGTGTACCTTTCTATTTTGCTGCACTCAGAGCTATTTACCTTTTCCTTCAGGATATTAATTTAAACATTAAAGTTCATATCATCCCTATCCTATCCCTTGCAGAACCCCACTCTCCCAATTTAATGATACATCCATTACTAAGAGTTACTCATTATTTATAGCCCATCAGTCAATTTGAATATGGTCTTAAAGTGACAAAATCTTACTGATGTCTCTATTTGTTTTTCTTTGTTTCCAATTGAAGTACACTTCTTAGAGAATTGGGGAGGGGGGAAGGGAAAATGGGAGGAATTGGTGAGGTGATGGATGGAAGCACTGGTGGAAGACATTTCTATTTGCTTAATGTAAAAATCTACCACTTGGAATGAGATTATCTTCCCTAGAGATACAGCATCCTCTAGTAGAAAGAATAGTATGACCCCTCTGTGCTTTTGTTTCTTTCTACAAAATACATATACTACCACTGTCATTGCCTTTTCTTGGGGGGGGGGGATGTTCTGTAAGCAAAATTATTTAAAGGATGTAAAAACTCTGAGAGTTTTCCAAAAGAAATATTTTCTATGTAGCATCCTCTGGGGATGTCCAACACCCATACCACTATCCAACTTGTTTTTGTTGTTTAATCAATTAGTTGTATCTGATTCCAGTTTGGTATTTTCTTGACAAAGATATTGAAGTGATTTGTCATTGAGGAAACTGAGGCAAATAGGTTTAAGTGACTTGCCCAGGGTCACCTAACTAGTAAGTGTCTAAAGTCATATTTGAACTCAGATTCCCCTGACTCCAGGGCTGGCACTTTATCCATAACACCATCTAGCTGACCCCCCCACTACCCCACACTGCTTAACATATAAAATCAGAATCAGTTTTATTCCATAAAGTCCTCTAATAATACTTAATCTTGATTTAGAAGCTATCTTGGACTCTCAAATACAATATCAATAAAACACAAATCTATGAGAGATTTGACCATTATTGAAAACCTTTGAGCATGGTCCTGCCTGCTACCTTGGGGTACCATCTTAGCTAAGAAAAGACTTCTTATTTGCAGATGGGCTGTTTGACGATTAATTCTTTGATTATGATAATTCATAAGATGAAGAAAAATATTAAATGATCCATGATCACAGTATATCCCAGTCTGTTTCTGCAATGATGATGCCTGATTGAATCAAAGACATTGAGGACAGTGTTTTAGACTATCATAACTTAGGTATTGGTTCCTTCAATATGTGATCCATTTATAGTGACCAATGAAAGAATGTATTGTTGGAGGATCTGGATTATATCACTGTTGACATTCTTTGTGGATAGAATGAAAAAAAGAATTTTGTGCTAAAAAGAGTAATAAAGTACCTTTTAATTTTAGAGAGACAAAAAAAGATATTTCAGTCAGTCAGCAAGCATTTATTAAATCCTTACTAGGTCAAGTAAAGTTAGGGAACGTTTACAAAATATCTACTGTGTCCCAGGCATTGTTAAAGAATGGACATATAAAGAAAGGCCAAAACAATTTCTGTTTAGAAATTGTCCCAGTCCCAGGCACTGTTCTAAGTGCTGGGAATTCAAAGAAAGGGAAAAATATATTCTTATAGAGCTCACATTCTAATGAGAGAGATAGCATATAAACAACTACATCCATATAATAAACAAGCAAACAAATAAATTATATACACAGGCACATACATAGTTCTAAAAAGAAGCAATCTCACTTACTAGCTGTATGATCCTGGCCGTGTCACTTAAACTGTTTGCCTTAATACATTAGAGAAGGAAATGCCATCACTCCATTATATTTGCCAAGAAAACCCCATAGACAATATTGGTGTGCTATGGTCCAAGGGGGCACAAAGAGTTGAATGTGATTAAATAACTGAATTACAATCTCAGAGAGAAGGCACCAACATTTGATATGAGAATTTTGGGGAAAGGCATCTTATAGAAGGTACAGTTTGAATGAAATTTGAAAGAAGTCAGGAATTTTATCTCATATGTTCAAAGACACACTTCCTGAAATATGTATATTTCATATAACAGTAATCCTGATAATCTTAAGAAAAGACTACCCTGAAGGGGAATGCAACTTATATATCTTCATCTGTTGCAGATGATAAGGAAGAGAAGTTCTACAAAAGTTTGTTAAGGGAGCAGCTAGGTGGTACAGTGGATTAGAGTACTAACCCTGGGGGCAGGAGGACTTGAGTTCAAATTTGACCTCACACTTAATAATTAACTAGCTGTGTGAACTTGGGCAAGGTGCTTAAACCCATTGCCTTGCAAAAACAACAACAAAAAAACTTGATTAGGTTCTCCAGAATAAATCAATATACATATTAATATTCAGTGATTTCAATGTAAATGGTGGTAGGAAAAATTTGGCAAAGCTTGGTTTGAGAATAAAAAAGAGAGACCAAAAATTTGCTTGCCATACAAAAGGTCCATATCTATGTGGAACAAATATGTATCATAAATATGTATCTCAAAGTTTTGGGGGAGAGGGGACTTCTGATGAATGAGGATTGGATGAGTATAGCTTCTGCTAGTGTAGTGGTGGGATAGAACCCTCAAGTGGAATCATGCATCTGGAGAATAGTTGGGAAAAAATGTGGTTTCTTTTCAAAACATTTTAACCCATTTGATACCTGTATTTATTAGATAGCTAGGTGCTACATAGTGCTGAATCTAGAATCAGGAAAATCTGAGATAAATACCCCATCTTAGACATTAACTAGCTGTGTGACTCTGGGCAAGTCTCTTAACTGTTGTCTCAGTTTCCTCATCTGAAAATGGGAATAATATCAGCTAACCTCCCAGGATTAATTAATTAAATGGGCTATTTGTAAAACAGTTTGCAAATAATTAATTACTATATAAATGTGAACTACTACTGCTATTATTATCATTATTAATTACTCAGCATGGGATTAAATCAGCCTTTCTATGTTGACATGTAATGTTGCCTTTAGATGGCAAATTTCAGTTCAGAAAGGAACTATATATCTTGTGCTTATTAAAAATCTACATATTTCTTTTTTTTCCAGATGACTAGAACTGAAGTGCCAACTGAAGCTCAGGGAAAGGCAATGAATTGTTGAAGAAAATAAAGCAAGGTTGAACTTGACATCAAATAGCAAGATAATAATGCATCACTATTTTTCTGTAGATATTTCCCCATGAATATATAAAACCTATGATTTGAACAGATCCTATACAGATCCTATCCATAACCATGAAACTCAGATTAGAAAGAGAAGGTAAAACTGCTGAGCAAGAGTCCACGAGAGAATAACTTAGCCCAATAGTTGAGACTCATGTTATTTTTGCTTTCCATTAAAGATAAAATGTCATCTTTTGTTCATCTTATTGCTTGCAGCAATGAAGTAGAAAATGTTTGCCAGGAAACATTAAATAAAATTTTTTTTATAACAAAAGAAAAGACAGAGGGTTGGGTAATGATGAACATAGTATCATAAAAATATAGCAAGGAGCATAAAATAACATCACAAGTATAATGTATATTTGTATCAAGATACAAAAATAAATACACAAAATTAGCAAAAATTCTTTCTGTTCTTATTTATTTTGTTAATTTTTTCCTTACATTAAATTAATTTAACATTCATTTTTTTAAAAAATGAGTCTCAATTTCTCTCCTTCCCTCTCATCCCTGAGAAGACAAGCAATATGATACTGATTATACATGTGAAGTCATGCAAAACATATTCCCATATTAAGCTTGTTGCAAAAGAAAACACACAAAAGTACAACAAAGAAAGAAAGTTTAAAAATATGCTTTGATTTGAATTCACACTCCACCAGTTCTTTCTCTGGAGTTGGATAACATTTTTCACCACAAGCCTTTTGGAATTGTTTTGGATCATTGTATTGCTGAGAATAGTTAATTATTTCACAGTTGATCATCAACTGTGATTTGTTATTGTGTACAATGTTCTGTTCACTTAACTTTCCTAGGCTGTGTGGCATCTAAAAAAGTCTGATAGAATTTCTCCATTATTTAATCATTTAATTAATAATTCCATCATTTTCATAAAAAAGACAGTCATTTGTCATCTCTCTCCTAGGCTTTGGTCTAATCATGGCAGTGGGCCCATGCCCTATATACTCTTTTTAAAAGTATGTGTGCCTCACATTGGCAATCAACTCTGATTGTCTAACAATTAATGAGAGAATTAATATTACAATAAGGGACTGGTCCTGAACTTTTGATTTCTTCATTTACTTCTAGGTTAGCTCCAGCCTTGGGCAATTTATTCAAAATAATTATCCTTACACAAACTTGAGTAGAACACAAGAGCTACCCCACCTGGATAAGGTCTGGATAGAGGAGAAATTAGCTCAGTGTTCAGAGACTGAAATCTTAAAATGAGGGTAAAAGAAAAAGAGGAAAAAATGAATCTTCCCAAACCATTGGTTATTAATAATAATTTCTCCATGATTTTCTGAAACCATTTTGCTTACCACTTGTTAGAATGGAATATTATTCCATCACAATCATACATATATGAACAATCATACTTGTTCAGCCAATTGCCAATTGATGAGTATCCTTTGATTTTGAATTCTTTGCCAGAAAATAAAACTGCTACAAATATTTTTGTATAAATATGTCCTTACCCTTTTCCTTTGATTTGGTTAAGATATGGAGCTAGTAATGGTTTTGCTGGGGCATTTGGACTTAATTCCAATTTGTTCTCCAGAAAGTTGAACCAGTTCACAACTCCACCAACAATGCATTAGTTGCTTTATTCCATTTCTTTCTAGCATTTGTCATTTTCTTTTTCTGTTGTGTTACTCAATATTGTAGGTATGAGGTGGTAGCCTAAAGTTGTTTTAATGTCCATTTCTTTAGTCAAAAGTGATTTAGAGCATGGACTGTTGGTGGTTTTCATTTTTTCTTTGGAAAATTGCCTGTTCATATTCTTTGACCATTTATCAATGGATGAAGCCACATTTTGTTTAAATATCAATAGTTTAAAGTAGGAGGAAATGATACAAATGGAAGTCATATTTAAAATACCTAGCAAATGCATTAAATATCTGGGAATCAGTCTACCTAGATACATTCATGATCTATCTATCTATCCAATCACAAAGTATATTTTAAAGAAATAATGATTTAAATAATTGAAGTGATATAATTTCTAAATATCGACAGCATCAAAATAATAAAACTATTTTATTGCCAAGGGAATACCTTATAGAACTAGGAAAAAAAACAAAAAAAGCCCCAAAATTCATTTGAAAGATCAAAAGGTCTTAAATCTCAAAAGAAATAATGAAAATAAAAGTTGGAATGAGAGATCCCTTTGAGATATCAAATGGTTATGAAGTAATAATCAACATTCTTTGGTACTGACTAAACATTTTTAAAAAGGGATCAGTAAAACAGATTACATAAAGAAGAATAAAAAATAATCTCAATAATAGGGATAATCTAAATTCAAGAATATAGATTTCTTAGGGGAAAAACTGTCTCTTGGACAAGAATTGCTGGAACAAATGGACAGAATTAATTTTATATCAGCACCTTCTACCATATGATTGAACAAATTCAAAATGGAATGTAACTTGCAAGATAAAAATAATACTATTAAAACATAAATAAGAATAAGTCTAGGTAGTCTTCATAGCTGTGGTTAAGTGGGAGAATTCTTATGAGCAAGCAAGTTAATTACAAAATATAAAACAGGTAATTTTGACTGCTTGAAAGGTGAAAGCTTTTGCACTAATCAAATTAGTTCAGAAAGGAAGCTGTCAACTGGGGAAAAGTGCTTGAATAATATCTGATAAGGGTCTGATATTCCATATATATTGGGAACCAACCAGATAAATCAAAGAACCATTCACAATGGATGTGATCAAAAGAAATGAACAAGTAATTTGCTTTCTTTCTTTTAAATAATACTTTCCCAAATTACACATAAAAACAACATTTAAGATTCATGGTTTTTTTAAAGTTCTAAAATCTATACATCCCTCACTTCCCTCCCCACTCCCTGAGATGGTAAGCAATATGTTATAGATTAAACATGTGCAGTCATCTAAAATATTTCCATATTAGTCATTTTGGGGAAAACTCAAACAAGAAAAGAAAAAAAAGACAGGAAGGAAAGAAAGAAGGAAGAAATAGTATGTTTCTGTCTATATTTAGACTCCATCAGTTCTTTCACTGGAGTCAGCATTTTTCATCCTGAGTCCCTTTGGGATTATCTTGGATCATTGTATTATTTAGAATAATTAAGTCATTCATAATTGTTGATTTTACAATATTGTTGTTACCATGTATAACATTCTCCTGGCTTTGCTCACTTCATTCTGTATCAATTCATGTAAGTCCAGGTTTTTCTGAAATCATCTTGCACACCATTTCTTATACCAAAAATACCATTCCATTACAATTGTATGCCACAGCTTATTCAAGCATTCTCCAATTGATGGCTGTTCCTTTGATATCCAATTCTTAGCCACTACAAAAAGAGCTATTATGAATATTTTTATACAAATAGGTCCTCCACCTCCTTTTTTTTATTTCTTTGGAATATCTAGTAGTGATATTCTTGAAATAAAGGTTATGCACAATTTTAAGCCCTTTGGGCATAGCTAAAATTGCTCTCCAGAATGTTTGGATCAATTTACAACAAAATCAGTTTCCAAAAGAAAATTTTCAGTAGTGGCAACTATAAATGAGCATGTAAGATAATTCTCTAACTCATTAAAATAAGATAAACAAAAATAAAACAAATTTCAGAAAGAAAAAAAGCAATTGATTCAATTTGATTCAATTCAATCTGATTCAGTTGAGTAAATATTGCCTTGTAAGACTTTCCTCCAACAAGATTAGTCAGAATTATGAAGGATTTCTTGAAAGATATAATCAATAATAGAAATAACTTTGATTATTTTCTGATTATAAATATTAAGTGAGATATAAAATAGGTAACGTTAGACTTGCCAAAGGCATTTGTTATTGTCACAAATGATGCCCAGAAATGAAGAGGGATTCTCTAGCTGGAAGTTTTCAAACTAGACTATGTGAAATTATTATTTCAAAAATATTTTGATAAATGTATTTCAGGCTTCATCAGACTCCCCTAATAATTTATGAATCACAAAATAGGTAAAAAACTCTTGCTATAGATATTGTGATCTACCAGATACTCCTTGCTTTAGATGATATTGGAGTAAATGCACAAAACTCTGGAATCTTAATTGTTGTTTTTTGGTTTTTTTAGTCATATCTGACTCTTCAAGATCCTACCTGGAATTTTCTAGACAAAGATATTAAAGAGGTTTGCCATTTCCTTCTTTAGCTCATTTTAGAGATGAGAAAACTGAAATCCATAACCCCTTTATAAAGTTCAGTCTATCCATATATTTAGTTTTTGTTTTGTTTTTTTAGGTTTTTGCAAGGCAAATGGGGTTAAGTGGCTTGCCCAAGGCCACACAGCTAGGTAATTATTAAGTGTCTGAGACCGGATTTGAACCCAGGTACTCCTGACTCCAGGGCCGGTGCTTTATCCACTGTGCCACCTAGCTGCCCCCTATCCATATATTTAGGAAAAAATAGCAGACAAAGAAGTCCTGTGGCACAGACTATCATGCATTTGGATAAATGAATAGCATGAATGAAGATTTGAAAAAACAGGACAGTAGCTGAGAGTACATTTACATAATTTCATAGTTCTTTTAAAAAGAACTTCTTTTAACAAAAAGAAACAAAAAGTCCATCTAATATTTTCCAGGGATGCTATATGATTGGGAGTCCTGGAATACTACATTCTGAAGAATTTAACTTCCTATTCTCTCTGATAGGATAATGGAGAAATGCATGTTGGACCCAAGTGAGCTTTAGCATGTTGGCAACCAAGTGCTATACTGGAGAAATAGTGTAAAAGATATGTTGTATCATCATCTAGTCCAACACCTTTATTTTACAAGAGTGGAAAATGATATCAAGTGATCTGCCCAAAGACACACAGGCCATATCAGAGTCAGGATTAAAATTTAGGTCATCTGATTTCAAACCCAGTCTCTTGTTATATGAACCTCATAATAAAAATATATATTATTGGAAAACATATGGACCTTATTATAAAAATTATGTATTAGTGGAAAAGTGCCCATGTATTGAGGACAAGAATAATGAATGGATTGCCTACATACTCCTTTGGTATCCACATAATGCTCTGGCATGTTGGAAGACCTGCTTTGGAATATTCATGAAAGGACATGGATAGGATAAGACTCATCATAAGAGAGAAGGAATGGGTTATAATTTTCATTTATCCATATTAAGAAAACAAAAATATTCACCAAGTATCAGTTTTCATTGGCTCCATTTGACCTTGATCATTTTACCATTTTGGACTATCAACATCTTTATATATAAAATACTTACCCTAAAGACTCTGTAGGATGAGCAGAAAATGAAATAATGGGTCTGAAAATTGCATCCCATGAACTATTCTATCAAAAGGTGACTTTAGCAATACATTCAATTTTGAGTTGGTTTTCTAGAAATGGCAATGGTTTCATATTTATTTTTTCCCCCCAAATCTCTGATCTACTCCTCTCTGTGACTGATTTCACATTTGTAAGAAGGCTGTCCAGTTTTTGGTGAAGGAACACAGTAAAACAAATATATCTTAAAAACAGAGAATCTATTGCTTTGACATTATTGATGACATCCACTTCAATTCTTCAATGGATTAGTGATCTTGCTGATATAGATCCTCCTTCCAAACTGCAAATCACAATCTATTGATGACTTTTCATCTTGTGAAATTTCATCACTCATTCATATGATAAGCATTTATTAAGTACCCTCTATGGATATAGAACTGTCAGTCATTTGTAGAGAGACACTAGTTGAACCTATGGGAGCTAATCAGATCTCCAAGAAGAGAATGTAATGAGAGAAGAGAATAAGTTCCCAGACAGAGCCATGCCTTACATCCACAAAAAAGAGAAGAAACATGAATAATAACCCAGCAAAAGGTATTGTGAAAACATAGTCTGACAAGCAAGACAGGAGAGAATAGCATAGCAAAAATTTAGGAAGTAGAGAGTACTTGGGAGGAGGTGGTCACTTTTATCAGATGCTACAGAAGGGTCAAGAAGAAGAGGACTGACTAAAGATCATCTGATTTGACAATCAAAAATCATGCCTACCTTGGATGGAACAATATTAGAGAACTGAGTGAAAGAAGAGCAATTGGAAGCAATGGTTCAGCTGTTTTGTGGTTTGTCAATGAAAGAGAGGAAAGAGAATAGAAATTCAAGGGAAGTCTAGGATCAGCTAATTTTCATTTTTTTTAAGGGATGGAGGAGATGAATAAGTTTGTAAACTGAAGGAAGAATCTAGAAGATAGGGAAAGAGTGTGCATGTGTGTGTGTATGTGTGTGTGTGTGTGTGAGAGAGAGAGAGAGAGAGAGAGACAGACAGACAGACAGACAGACAGACAAAGAGAGAGAGACAGAGAGAGAGACAGAGACACAGAGGAAGACAGAGATACAGTGAGAAACAAAGAGAGGGGGAGAGTAGTAGAGAGAGACAGAGACAGACAGAGAGACAGATTGGAGAGAGAGAGAGAGACAGACAGACAGACAAGACAGGTAGACAAAGAAAGACAGAGACAGACAGAGAATATTATTGTTAGGTTAAGATTCAGGAGGAGCTGGAAAGAGGAAAGTATCAAAAGCACAAAAGAGATACCATCCAATAAATATTCCTCTAGCTCTTTTTAACATTGTGTTAACATCATATTCTAACAAACAAGAAGTGAAACAAGATATTATTACTGCATTATTATGTCAAGAAATTTGTACACAGAATATAATATGCCTGTTGTACATTCTTACTATATCCTTTCAATGACAGTTTCAATATTCCTGAAATGAGGATAGCAACATCTATCCTTTGAATAGAGTATAGTACTTAGAGTTAGAAAACCTAGATTTTAATCCTACTTTCATTATTTGAACAGATTTGAATCCATTAACCTTTCATTATCAAACTTCCTATCTATATTTATCTCACAGGAATGTTGTGAGGAGAGCATTTGAAAATTTTAAAATGTTGTTTATGTTAGTTATGATAGAATTATTATTATCGAGGTGTTGTGGAGGGAAATGAACTAAAAACTACAGAAGTGCTTAGAACTTTTGATAAGAAATATTTTGGGTAACATCAAAAATCAATTTTCATCTATTGAAACAAAGATATCCATGTATACATTTGTTGTTGCTCAGTCTTTCAACATTGTCCAATTATTTGCATAGTTTTGTATGTTGTCATATATAGTTACATGATTATTGCATATAATCACATGGTTGTTATATATTGTTCTAGCTGTAGTTATATTTTTTCTTTGTTAAAGTTATATGTCTGTGTATTTATTTGCAAGTGTGCATGGATATATATGTGCTGCTTATCCCTGCCACTCGTATTTTTTCTTCTTTCCAAGGCAGCTTCTTTCTCTCCAACATTGCCCCCTTTTTTTCTCTATCTTCAAACATTTCCAGGTCTTCTCTATCCTGAAAACAAAGCAAAAACGAAAAAAACCCTTTGTTTGACCCTGATGTCTCTTCAAGACACTGTATTATTCCTCTCTTACTATTCACAGTCAAAGTTTTGGAATGTGTGGTCGATGCCCTGCTTTTTCTCTTTCTTCAGCTCTCATTAATCAACACCACTATTTATCTCCTGCAATCAGTCATCTGTCTTCATCTCTATTGAATTTGGGTTCTTAAAGGTCATCAGTGAATTTGTCTAATCCAGTGGTCTTTTCTCAGTCTTCATTCTCCTTGACTCCTCTGTAGTGTTTTACTGTGTGCTTGACCATCCCCTCTATCTTAACATTCTCTCCCCTCTTGGTCTCTGTGACTTTGCTCTATCTTGATTTTTCTCCTAACCCTCTGACTACCTCCTCTGTCTCCTCTGAGCACTCTGATTATCTCCTGATTCCTGTCTGTGTTTGTTTCCCAAGGTTTAATCCTTGGGGCATTTGATCTCTTTTTGTCTCTTCCTGGGAGAACTCATATCCCTTAGTCTTCCACCTCTGCAAAGAAGGTTGAGAGGCTTGTTTTCTCAACTCTTCTCTGGGGTCCTTTTTTAATTCTTCTCTGAGGTTCAGGAATGAACATATGCTTTAGTATTATTTCATTTTACTTTGTTGTAGTCTCTTTCTCACATTACTCTCACATTGCAGCTCACATATATCCATGCACACTTGCAAATAAATATAGGCATAATTTTAACAAATAAAATATATAACTACAGCTATGATAGTATATAGCAACCATGTAATTGTATGTAATAATCATGTAACTATATATGACTACATATAAAACCATGCAAATAATATGCAACACACAAGTATATATGCACACATACAATACAAACATACATGTATAAACAACAATATGAAGATATGAATATAGATATGGATATAGATATACATAGTTGGCTGGCATAGTGGATAGAGTATTGGGTCTGGAGTCAGGAAAACATGAGTTCAAATTTGACACCCCAAACTTAATGGCTGTGTGACCCTTGACAAGTCACTTAACCTGAATTGTCTCAGTTTCCTCATTTGTAAAATGGACTAGAAAAGGAAATGGCAAATGACTCCAGTATCTTTGCCAAGTAAATCCCAAATGAAGAGTTGGACAATGTTGAAAGACTGAGCAGCAACATATGCATACATGAATATCTAAAATGTATATCTCTATGTATATATTTCCTAGTTCTCTTTTCTTCACTCTTCATTCATATAAGTGTTCTTATAGTTCTCTGAGTTGAAGAACAATGTTCAATTCTAGGGAAATTATGATGCCTTTTATACTTCAAAATGGAAAAGAAGGGGGTTCTTACATATGACTATGGGAATACAATGGAACCTCAAAAAAAGCAGATGTCCTGTCTATACCTGACTGCCTCCTAGCTATGGATGGATTTTTAGGCATGCAATATCCTAATAGTAGAAAGAGAAAGTAGAGTCTGGGAAACTATTTGAGATTTTTTTCTCTTTAGAACACATCTTATTGCTGTTATGAGTTGGGGGTGGGTGGGTGCAAGGTAGCATCATATTATGAGTACAGAACTCAGTTGGAACAGAGGTTTAAACTAAAGTAGAAATCATTGGGATCTTAAGAATGGTATCTGTACAACCATACCATTATCATAGATTTGCTTAAAACACTTCCAATATAAAAATAATTTGTTGCCTGTAAACAGGAATTCCTATAGTCAATTGATAAAGTTTGGAGTCTATCACCTGGTATACCAACAAAACTTTCTGCTGAAGACTTACTAAGAAATTCATCAGATATTTATAATAATTATCTGTTTGGGGAATAAAAGATTGCTATTTTGGAAGGAAAAAATTCAGGAAATTATATCAGAGATAGGCTGTATTTCACCAGCCAGATTATTCTTATTTGTGGGGTTGGAGAGACCTCCCTCATGAGCCTATATTTTATGTAAAATGAATTGGAAAGAATAAACCCAAGAAAACCCTGGAAAAAATGTTCTGTTGAGTATGTTGCTACATGGAAACCTAGAATACTTCCTTAACCAGAGATATATACAGTTCCTCTTGAGAGAGATTTGTGGGGGAATAGGAAAGGGACTGAGGGAATGCAAATCTTTACAAAAATAAAAGTGAAAAAGCAATTTCTTTTTGAGAATTAGACATTAATCTTAGAGAAGGGCAACTAGAACAGATAAAGGTACAGAAGAATTTACACATTATGGGAGGTTGCAAAACCTCCTATTATCAAGCTGGGAGAGAAAAAAAGACCAAAATATCTTGTTAGAAATATTTAATTTTATGATGGGTATAGAGAAATCTGCTAATATGAGAATTGGGGGTTGCACTGTGAAATTAATAGCCATTACATTTAGAACAAATAAAAAAGAAAAGCTTTTCTAAAACATTTAGGTATCCTGTAGCAGGGACAGCTACAGGAGGGCAGGGATTTAAATACTAAGGAGCTTGAATAATAATAATAATAATAAAAAGATCAGGGTAACTATCATTCAACATTACCATTTGCAATGAATTGGGCATCAGCGAGGGTGACTCTATACTTTGCTTTCAAGTTTTAATATTGTTCTTTGCTGAAGATCCCAAAGAATCTTTGAGCAACAGAAATGAAAATATAGAAAGTTACCTCCTGGTGAGCTTCCGTTTATAATATACATTACACTTTACATAATGAAATGTAACTATAATATACAATGCATTATACTTTATAATGCACTTTCTTCACATAAATCTGTGAGACAGGTAGCTTAAATATTATAGGCAGTTATGTGCATCAGTGATTAGTTTTTGGATTTGGAGCCAGGAAGATTTGAGTCCAAATCTAGTTTTAGACACTTGTCTGGCTAGGTGTCTCAGAGCAACCTGCTTGAATCCACTTATTCATCTGTAAAATTGGGATAACAATAGCCATTAACCCCTCCCCAGGGTTGTTGAAAAAATGAATTAAGGTAATATTTGTAAAATACTTTGAAAATTATATAAATACTATCTAATGGTATTATTATGCCCATTTAATAGGTGAGGGAACTGAGATTGGGAGATTAATAAGAGTAAGAACTAGGTCCTTTAAATCTTTCCAATGAACCACAGTTTGAGAGTTTGGGGATCATGGAATCATAAGACAGGGACATTTGAAGATAATGGAATCATAAGAGAGTAGGATGGGAAAGTTGGCAGAGAGAGAATTGGTTTTGGAGATGGGAAGACCTAGGATTCTATCCTGACTCTAACCCATGGTAATTGCATTACAACTTGCAAGTCCCTTAATGACTCAGATCCATATAATTCTTTAAAACTCTAAGTTGCCAGATTAATTTTAAATAAAAGGGAATCTTATTCATCTTTTCTTTTGTATAGACCCATAAACAAAAATTCTATTTCTATTTAAAGATATGTATTTGGAAGAGTTTTTCCCCTCAGTTCTTTTTTTGCAAGGCAAATGGGGTTAAGTGGCTTGCCCAGGGCCACACAGCTAGGTAATTATTGTCTGAGACCGGATTTGAACCCAGGTACTCCTGACTCCAGGGCCAGTGCTTTATCCACTGTGCCACCTAGCTGCTCCCTCAGTTCTTTTAAAAAACCTTTAATATTTATGTTTTTTTCTGAGAAAAAATGAACCACTCAGGTCACTTCATTATATCCCTTTACCAGGAAGAATATGAAACTCATGCACCATTGTGCATACAAATGTACCATTTTGCAACTGCGGATGGCTGGTGAAATGATCTGCCTTTTTAAAGAACACTATTCTAGTCTATACTGGTAAAGTAGTGGTATGAGGTAGGAGGCAGGAATCACCATTCTTACAACAGGTGTCACACCAGGTGGACTCTTGGCCTGGTCCTGAAAATAAGTGACATTATAATCATTAATCTCCTATGTAACTTTCCATTTTATTACCAGCATGACATAATGGCCTAATTATTGATTGGTGCTATTCTTTTAATGCATAGGTGCATAGCAGAGGGGCTTACAAGACTTGCTCTCCCTTCTCCTTACACACCTTATTATTGTCAGGTCGAGTTAATGTTCAACTAGTAATCACTTGGCATGCTGGAGAAGCAAAAAGATATGGATGCTTAATTCTTCATTAATCTCTTCTTCAACATAATGAGGAGAGGTGTAAATATTAACACCTCCAATTTTTTAAACACCAGTTGAAACTACCAGTCATAATTCCATTTCCATAAAGCCCACTTACTTTATAAAAAAGTAACACTAGATACCTGGTCATTTATGCATCCATCATTTCACTTAGGCTCATGATTTACCCATATTTTGGCTGCTAAGCTTTTTGCTTTTCTGTTTTTAAGATTTAAACTGTTGCTTTTTTGGCCACAGATTACATTCTTTAATCCTTTTTAATGTTTATGTGAAATAGACTTATTAATTTCCTTTGGTGGGAGGGGAGTCATTATTTCTCCTTTGCAGAGTTAGTATGTTTTTTCTTTGGAAATTTTTTATATAATATTTTCATTATAATTATGGTGGTAATTGACAACTTTATAAGACCAGGGGGCACAGTTAAGGTCTCTTTCTCTTTTCAAACATTCTTTTCAATCCAGAGAAATACCTTTTTTTCCTTTCTTTGCTGTCTGTGGAAAGACAGAAGATCAGAAAGCCTTCCTGGAGATGGGTAGAATCTTACATTCCATTGTAAAGGCGAGTTTACACAGATAGTGCAACTAAGTATTCTATGAAAACACTTGAAAATGACTTTGCATTTTCTTTTCCTTCCTTTCTTTGCAAGTCCTTGGCTTCCATAAATCAGGAGAAAAACTTGATGGTTTTGAGAAAAAAATCAGAAATATTTGTACCCACTTTTTAATTGTTGATATGCTGATGTCAAACTGCTCCGTGGGATATTTTTAGTATCTCTTTCCTTGACTGATGGCGTGTGTAGAAATCAGAAGTAAGGGTATCTCTTCTGGCAGAACTGGAATGAATTAGAAATTCTGTTTTCCAAGCCATTTTAAAATATTCACTTTTTAACCTCCTTTTAAAGCTACCTCTTGCTGCATTTTGCAGTGGTAGGGATTTAATGCATGATGCCTACACATGTGTACATAATATTCTCTACCTTTTGTCTTTAATATTCCTTGGTTTTTAATTATTAAAGATAAGTATTTGAATTATAAATATTCTAGTTATACAGGAATAGGCAAAGCAGGCATATACCCTCAGGCAAAATTCTTCCATTATCCATAATCCTTCTGCCTCCTGCCTCCATTTCTCTACCTCCTATCTTTATGTCTGCCTCAAAAACACACACAGAGGCATTCTTTTAAAGCAACCTTCTCCTCCCCACTTAAACCATAGAAATCCCTTCTCAATATGGATAGGGGCCTCTTCCTTGAAGTGGGATGTCATACTTGTCCTAAATATAACAAAGTGCTATCTTCAAGGCATTTCTGCATCCAAAACACTCCCCGGAAACCTGCCGAGCCCTCCCATCTAACCCGTCTGAATGTCACAAATCATAGCACAGAAACTGCTTTATAGTGAATCATTAACATTGTCAGGAATGACTTGGCAGAGGAAAAAAAGCTATCCATTAGAGAACTGAGGGAGAATATACAAATGACAGTATTGTCACTTCTCTCCTATTGTTTCATAAAGCTCTGAACTGATTAGTAACAGTTTATTACAGGAGAATGTGAAGTTTATTATGTGGAATGCTGTACATGATGCCTGCATATATTTCTCAACATCTTTTCATGTATGCTCAGTGGTTCAGACACTTTGGACTGAGCTTACTTAAAATGTTTTTAATATGGATCATCGTTTTGTTATTTGGCAAAGTTTTGTGGGGTAAGGCAGGAGGCTGCAAAATGAATACATAAATGAAGGTAAAAAAAAGAAATAGCAAGATTTTATAGCTACTTGAAGCTCAAGATAGCTGAATGATCTGTTAGTGAAATATCTATTTTGTGAATTATTTGCAAGTACCCTAGTTCTCCTACCCCTCTCTCCTCCCCTTTTCCCCTAGCTATGTGACTGATAATAGGGTTTATGGATGGATGTACAAGTAGGGAGGGTGTGAGAAAACCTGTATTGGGTATTCTAAACCTCATTTGTGTCACAAACCCCTTTGGCAGTTTGGAGAAAACTATGGATCCCTTTTCCCCTTCTCAGAAGAATGTTCTAAAATGTATAAAATAAAATACAAAGGATTACAAGGGAAACCAATTTTATATCGAAATAGAAATGCAATTTTTTTCCTATTCAAATTGTATCCATGGACTTTGGGTTAAGAACCTCTAATACAAAGATCTCTGTGTGCCTCTATCGATGTGTCACAATAGAAAGAGCATTGATTCTGGAGTCAAGGGACCAGAGAGAGTTCAAATCTTACCTCTAATTCCTTTTACTTACATAACTTTGGTCAGGTCTTACTGTTCCTTGGTCCCAGTTTCCTCATCTGTGAAATGAAAGTGTTGGACTGGATGGTTTTTGAGGTCCCTTTGAGTTCTAGATCTATGATCCTATGAGCCCATCTCATAGTTAAGGATTGGCAAGTTTAGGGTTATTCAAAAAAACATCTTGGCCAAGTAGAAAGTGTTCTAGATTTGGAGTTGAAGGACCTACTGATTGTGTGATCCTAGCCAAGTCACTTTAATTGCTAGCATTCATATTGTCCTTTAAATATTGCCAAACACTTTATTCATATGCATATAATATGATATATATATATATATATACATATATATGTGTGTGTGTGTGTGTGTGTGTGTGTGTGTGTGTGTAATAAAAGTAACTATCACTTAGGGATATTGTGATCATCAAATAAGATTATATAAGAGGTAGGAGCTATTCTTATCTCTGTTTTTATAGTTGAGGAAACTGAGACTGAAAGAGGTAAAACGACTTGACCAAACTCACAAATCTCTCAAGTGTCTGAGGTACATTTGAACTCAGATCCTGCTGACTCCAGGTCCAGTGATACATTAACCATACTAAATAGTTTTGGAACCTCTTAGGGCCTTGATTGTAAAAAAGATATTTGGATGAGATAACCTTGAGATTTCATCCAGCCCTAAATGTTCCTCTATTTAATAGGATCTCTTTCTTCCAACATTAGCACAAATAATCAAAGCCTGGCTTCAGACCATTTTGTCTTCTCTTTTTGGTTGTGACTTCTAAAATGACATTTTGACAGAACTGACCAGACAGTTGGTCAAACAACAGGTCCTTTCAGTCCCAGAGCTAGTTAAACTGATTTTTTTCACTGATTAGACTGGCTGTTATTTTTGGCATCCTATAGCAGCAGCTTTAGCCATTGCCCTAATCTATTAGATTAAGTTTACTAACGCTTGTTTACTGATGCTATCTCAGAGAAAGGTTAAAAACTCAGCAAGGTTCTTATCAATCCTGTTTCTCTGATTCTGGATGGAGCAGAGTATATTAATGCTAGAGAAATGCTTCACGCCTCTTTGCATATTAAGTATGCTAAAGGAAAACTAGTTTGATCAATATGCTTTGTGTATATGTGTGTGTGTGGGGGGGGGACACATACATATTATGTCTGTGCTGTAAATTAAATTTACTTCCCTCATAAAAAAAAGAACTGTATCACATTTTAAAGGTTTGCCTATTCGTGGAGATACAAATATGCTAAACCACAAGCGGTTAAAAACCAAATAAAGGAGTGCAAAGAACTCAAGCTCTCAGCCAGGAAGATAGACAGAGCTAATTTGCTTTGACAACACTGGGGCCAGCCTCACCATCTTGCTTCTGGCAGAGTTCCCACTGAGGTTCATGGGAACTTTGCCAGAGCAAGGACCAAAGGATGGAGACCACAAGCTTTCCTATGGTGGAAAGACAGACAAGCTAAGCTGCATTCCTCAGTATTCCCCTTACACTTTCACATGAAATTTTATATAGAGGCAAGCAGAGACTTGAAGAGAACCAAAGGGCCAACAAAAAAAGAAGGAAAAAAGAAATAGAGGGAAAAAGAAAAGGAAAGAAAAAAAGAAATAGCATCTCTAGTCTATCAGTCCCCTGCTAGTAATATTCATAATTCAGGTTTCTTTGCAAAGTATGTTCTTCACATTAGCCCCATGAGGCATGTGGTACAAGTGTTATTACTCCCATTTTGCAGATGAGGAAACTAACTCTAAGACATGGATTGGCTTGTTGTGTAGCTGACAAGTGTCTGAGCTGTGACTCCAAGGCCTCCATGCTTTCCACTGTAATAGTTTGCCTTTGATAATTAATTGGAACTGCTTTATCATATCCTTGAGCACAATCAGAGGATTAGTTTTTGCTTTTCATTCTATGGAACCTTCAATACATTCCCCCAGAGAAGAGGTATCAGACACCATGGAAATGATAGAGAATCAGCATGGGGAATGGAGAGTTCTTAAGATAGGAACAGCTGGAGAAGGTGATTATTTATTGATATTTCCAAAGATGTTTAGGTAGTATCTACAGTGGGTGGCAAGATACCTTTGGTAAGCTAAAAAAGACAGAATCCTTTAAAAAAATCCATAGGTAAAGCTGGTTTTTATGCATTGACAGACTAGAAAACTATCTATGAGATTTCAAAGTGCCTTGAAAATATCTCCTTTTCCTCCTACCTGCTGAATGAGACCTGAAAGTCCTTTAATAGGTGTCAAAACCTCATTCTCAAATGAGAAAGAAGGCTTACATTGTGAATTCTCCCAGAAGTAACTTACTACACATTCAGACTAAAGTGTGAATGGTTAAGATTAGATCCTTTAGCAGAAGTTTATGTGAAGTTAAGAGAAAATGATTTAAGAGGGCACTGGATACCTGTGAATAAAGCCATCAGATCCTATATATTCTCTTAGTATTGAGAGCAGACAGAATAAAATGAGTGAAAAAAGTACCTGTATAAAGAAAACTTAAGTTTCTTTATCTTGATGGGACTTACAACTGACTTAGTATACCTGGGACTGAGACCTGCCCCAGCTATTTACAAATAGGTATATCACTGGAGCAAGTCAATTAACTTGGGTCTCATTGTCCTCATTGGAGGCATCTGAGACATCATAGAAGTGCAGAAAAAGAGAGGCAGAAAGAATCTGAATCAGGTGGCACAATTTTCTCATCTTTAAAAATGAGGATCATAATAATGATAGTTCTTTAAAAATAGCAATAATAAAAATAATAACTCTCTCATAATACTGTTATAAGGTTTGCAAAGTGCTATAATGTTATTTCATTTTAATCTCATTAGAATCCTAGGAGATAGTTGATATTATTATGTCCATTTTACAGGTGAGAAAACTAACTCCAAGAGAGGTTAAATGATTTGCTGTGGGTCATCTGATTAGTAAGCATTTAAGGCAGAATTTGAACTCAGGTCTTCCTGACTCTTAATTTCAAAGCTCTATTTTCTATCCCCATCTATATTTCTTAATTCTTTCAGGGTTTCCCTGAGGATCAATTAAGATAATGCTTTAACTGTGCAACATCAATATGAGATAAGCACCAGCATGCTGTACAGGGAAGAGGGCAGACCTTGGAGTAAGGAAGGTCTGAGTCCAAATCTTGCCTCTGATTCTTATCAGCATTGGGACCATGAACAAGTATTCCAACCTTTCTGTACCCCAGATAAATTTTAGAGATTATGAGTCAGAGGAATTAACCATTTGCATCCATGAAGAGAGTATCCCTACTAGGTGAAATTATAGGTCCTAACCAAGGGGGAAAAATCAGCTGTGTAAAAATCTACAAAATGGGGATAACAATACATCACCTTTGTGAAACAGATAGTTCAAGTATGCAGAAAATTATCTAAAATGAAAGTATTCTGAAACTCTAGAGCAGAGATGTCAGTCTCAGGACTTGCAGCAGCAATACTCTGGAATGTAGCAGCCTGAACTAGATTAAAATGTAATTGGAATCATTTAACAAAATAAATGAAATTACAATAAAACCTAGATTGTGCTAATATGGGGTTTTCTAAGTCAGTACTTGGTCCTCAGGGATCCTTATATATTTTTACTGTTCTCTTTTTTTCTATTTAAGTTTAAAACTACTGTCCTACAGTATAATATAAAAGTGAGTTATCTCTAAGGGACTAGAGCTCTGATTTCATCTATACAACCATTACCAGGTAAAATAATTCCTTCCACTAATGAAGGTCAACACATTTTCTACTAATTATAGTCTTAGATCTGTCTAGAAGCCCTGAGAAGTTCAGTGACTTACCCAGGGTCAAACAACTAATATATGTAGGAGATAAGATTTGAACACAAATCTTGACTTTAAGTCAGCTAGCTATCTGTTCACTATGCTATTCAGGCTCATCATAACCTACTTTCACTAAAATAATATGTCAGTGCCTCACTGAAGCATGGAAGAGACCCTAGGTGAGCTTTGACAGATATTATTGAACTGGAAAGCTTTTGAGTTACCCCCATTCCCCCACCCCATTGTCTGATAAACTCCTAGACTAGCTAAATTCAAGGAGGCTTATCACCAGAAGGTTGGTTAATTGTCAGAAATATTTTTTTTCTTCTTTTGCTTTTCTTTTCTCTCATGGCTATATACACACACACACACACACACACATATATATATATATATATATACATATATATACACTAAGGCACATCAGAATTTAATATCAGCTAGAGTAATGAAAGACACGCTGACTTTGAAGGTGTAGGGTCTGAGTTTAAAATCCTGGCTCTGATAACTTACTACAAAGGAGATAATATATGAAAAACACTTAAATATTAAATGTCCAATTAAATGTTATCCATCATTATCATTAAATGATCTTGAGCAAATCACTCTCAGACTCAGTTTTCACACACACACACAAAATGAGGGGATTGGATATCATGACTTTCTTAAATTTTTTAGTTCTGTTCTTTTGAAATAATAATAATAATCTAGCTTTATTATTGATTATTAACATGAATTTTTCTCTGAAATACATAGCAAGAGGTGCTACATGTTTCAGGAAACACAGAAAAAAAAAACCTAGCAGACTTCCTAATAGCATGCACACAAAGAGAATTAGAGTAGAGGACCAGATTTTTTTGTTGTCATTTAGTCCTGTCCAATTCTTTTTGAACCCTGTTTGGGGTTTTCTCGGCAGTAGTGATTAACCATTTCCTTGTCCAACTCAATTAACAGAGAAGGAAACTGAGGCAAATTGGGTTAAGTGACTTGCCCAGGGTCACACAGCTAGAAAGTGTCTGATGCCAAGGGGTGGCTAAATGGTGCAAAGGATAGAACACTGGCCCTGGAGTCAGGAGGACCTGAGTTCAAATGTGACCTTAGACACTTAAAAAAAATAATTACCTAGCTGTGTGACCTTGGGCAAGTCACTTAAATCCATTGCCTTGCAAAACAAAACAAAGCAAAAAAAAAGTGTCTGATGCCAGATTTGAATTCTGGAAGATGAGACTTCCTGACTGCGGGTCTGGCACTCTATCCACTGTTCCACCTAGCTGCTCCAAACTAAAGGGCTAGTCTAGAGGCAGCCTCTGAGCAACTTTCCAAATCCAGAGCTTTAATCATATAAGACCTAAGATACAACTTGCACATGATTTCAGACTGTAAACAACTGTCATTAAGTACTGTTTGGGACAAATTTGAGAACACCATATGTAGGGCGGTCCAAAAGTCTTAATGCAGTTGTAGGCTTATTAAGTCCTGGAATATGTGCATTAATTTATTTACAAAATCAATTCTATCAGTAAAGTCAACAGGCCACACATTTCTCTGGCTCTCCAAATTTTTATTGGCCTTATAGTCCATACTTAAAGAAATTTGCTGAATTGTGGGGGGAAATGGATAATTCTACGATAAACATATTTAACTTTAACCCATGAGAGCTTCCTTTAGTCATATTAACAGTTCTGTTGGCAAACAATAGAATTTCTCAGAGGCACAAACTTCACCAAAAACATCACAAGAAGGTGATAGAAGAGAGCGGGGAGAGGGGATGATAAAGACTGAGAACAGCAGCTTTACAACTGTACAGTTAGATATGATGGGAAAGGAGACGTAGTTAGAAGGCAGATAGGTAAAAAAGCAAATTAAAAAAAAAGGAAAAAAATTCCCTGACAGTCTGGCGCCTCCTAGTGGGACTTAGAAATCCAGAAACAACATACCAGGATAAGAATGGGCTGGCTGTCTCAAGGCTAGGGCATCTTTCGAAAGTCAGTTCTGGGCAGGAAAGGGGAAACCTGGCCTTTAGCCATTTGGGAGAAATGCAAAGTAAAATAAGATGGTTGGACAAAATAAACCCCTTTCATTGCTAATGGCCTATCATTTGAATGTTTTTTTCATTTCTTACCAGCCTGGCTCCTACTGGAAGAAAAGACAATTCAAGGCATCCCTCTGGGTATTCTGATCTATTTTAGTTGTTATCCTGAAATAAAACTAGTTTGTACAGTACTCTGTAACAACACTGGAGATAATAACAGCAACAATACAATAATAATAATTCCCCATTAAAGTTATCAAAGAGCTTTTCTCACAACCTACAGAGGTAGATGGTACATGTATTTGTATTACCATTTTATAAAAGAGAAAACTAAGATTCAGAGAGGTTCAAAGAATCATCAAATTACACAGCTTGTAAATCTTAGAGGCCTGATGGTGAGTTTTCTAACTCTTAAAATGATTGTTATTTTCC
Source organism: Macrotis lagotis (assembly GCF_037893015.1). Taxonomy (NCBI): domain Eukaryota; kingdom Metazoa; phylum Chordata; class Mammalia; order Peramelemorphia; family Peramelidae; genus Macrotis; species Macrotis lagotis. The sequence goes on from NC_133661.1 coordinate 195,829,981, forward strand.
TTCCATGTACCTTAGAAAACCCAAACTGTCTAAAAGTTCCCCAAATCAGCAACCAGTCTGACATCATTTTGTATCTCAAAATTTGATAACCATCACACAACAAGGTTAACAAATGAATATTTTGCTACATGAGTCAGTTTTTAATTCTACTTCAGAAATCTCATTCTAAGAAATAGAAAAGTACACGAGAAAGTTGTGAATTTGGCAATCAAAATTGGGTTAAAAAATCTGCCTCTAGCTATGCGACTATATAGAAGTTACTATACCCCTGTGAGTCTCCTTTCCTCATCTCTAAAATGGACAGAATCATACCTACTTCAGAGGGCTGCTGGAAAGCTCAAAGGAGCAAGGTAATATGCTGTAGTGTAGAAGTATCAAATGGGGTTCACAAAACTCTTGAGTAGGTCCTGAATCAGGTTAAAATATAGTTCCTATCTGATTTTAACTTGCTGATATATTAATAAAAATAAATATTCAATATGTATGGTTTTCTAAGGTAATATATGGCCTGCAGCTTTCTTATCTACAGTTTTGTGCCACCCTCACCCCACCATTTCTGTTTGAGTTTGACATCACTGGTGTCAAAGAAAAATTAGAATTGGATTGGAGATATGAATTAAGTCCCAGATTTGCACCACTGCAAACTGCTCAAGAGCAAATCACTTATCCTTCCTATTCCTCAGTTTCCTCATCAACAAAGTCAGGGACTTGGCCTTGAAGAACCCTAAGGTCCTTTCCAGTCCTAAAATCTATTATATTAAGGAAAGGTCACTATAAATGTCAGTTATTTATTATTATTATTATTATTATTATATCATAGTCATCAGACAAGAATACCTTATTAGAAGCTGGAATAATCAACTTTTGACTCATCTACTCAAGGAAGACATTTTCCATGGCCTCAAAAGATTCTCCTCTGGACTCAGTTCACATTTCCATTCTCTCCCCCATTAAAATCCTCTACTACATTTTTCTTTGTTTTTTTTTTTTTTTTGCAAGGCAATGGGGTTAAGTGACTTGCCTAAGGTCACACAGCTAGGTAATTATTAAGTGTCTGGGGCTGGATTTGAACTCAGGTCCTCCTGACTCCAGGGCTCTATCCACTGAACCACCTAGCTGCACCCCCTACTACATTTGAGATGTTACTTGAATAATCTATGGAGAAAAGCCCTGTTTTATATAACAGGAAGTGAAGAACCCATGCAAATAAGCACAAGAACTTTAATAGTTCATAATTTTTTTTTGTGGGTCTCCCTCTAATTACTAATCTCTCCAGTGCTACTGATCCCAAGACAACCAAGCTATTTCCCTCTAGTTTTGATTGGTATTTGGTTTGTGTTAGAGCATAGGCATTTGTGCCTCTATCTTCACTGATTAGCATTGGTCATTTGTCTTTTTAAATATTTGTCTACTTCAATCAGGTTCCTGGAGGGGGTGGTTGCCATGTTTATTCAAATATGGGTACCTTCTTGATGCATAATACAGTGTCATGGGAAGAGTAGTTGCTCAATAAATATTAGTTTTTGGCAAAGTGAGATAAAATGAACTGAATGGCATTTGTCTTTTGTACATGTTCTTCCTTTCCTACCCTCCAATTTTGCCTCTTAAGCATCAGAATCTCACCTTATCAACCTTTACTATCAGGAATGGGTTGAATATTAGTCATTTCCCTTTCAGTATGAAATTAAACCACTGTTTTTTCTTTTTTTTTTTTTTTGCATTTTCATTTTAAGGCTCATCCTATAACTTGGAAGCATTAGCTTTAATGTAATCTGCATGATAAAAAGGAATGTTTCTTTTTTAGTGTTTGTATCCCTGGTGCTTAGCATGGTGCCTCACATATATTGGATACTTAATAAAAGTTTGTTCATTTATTGATTGTGAACTGAAATTTATATAGCTCAATGTTTGTGAAGTTCTTTCCATCCATTGTCCATCTGGGACTTCGCAATCATATTTTTTATCACCTTTATTTCAAAGCTAAAGCAACTCTCAGGAGAGACTATAAAATAAAGGACTACTTATTATTAGATGTGCAAAGAAAGACTTTGTTCCAAGTTAAAGCAATTTTTAAAGCACCTATGACGACATTTTTAGCGGGGGCAGGATCTAAACACATTTTGAGGGCTCTAAAATCATACTCTGTAGGGATTCACTGATTGTTTATTGGAAAGACAAGTCCTGATTGGACAAGTTAAGCCTGGATATTCATTGCTATTTTTCCAGAATAAGTTGTTATTCTCTCTGGTAAAGTGCTGATATGGGGCAGAAATAGAAGTATTAGAAGAGACTGCCAGGAAAAGATGCCTAAATGTAATAATGAAATCTGGAGGCAGGCTAGGATTGTCTGCTAAAATCACTAACATTTAGAATTAAAGAATTTTCTATTTGGAAATGACCTTGGAACTCACTGGGCTCAACCTCCTTATTTTTATACTATGGTATTTGGTATATAGTAGGAGTTTATTTCTTCATTTAATTCATACTGTTAAAAAAAAGACAGAGTAGCTACAGCAAAGAACATTGGTCTTGGGTTTTAAATCTGTTTCAAAGCCAACTAGCTACATGACTCTGGGTCTTGATTCCTTTTTTCTGTAAAATGGGGATAATATTTCTCTGGTCTCTCTCCTAGGATAGAAGGAAGTACTTTTGTAATCTTGGAAGTACTAGATAATGCTAAATTATTATGAGGAAACTGAGGTCCAGGGCAGTTCTGCTACAAATCTAGGAGAACCTAGATTAGTATCACAATCTTCTAATAGTGCCAGCTTCTTTCTATTCTCCTTCATTATTATCTATCAGAATTAGAAATCTTGAGCAGAATTATAAAAGGATAGATTTAGACTATCAATGCTCTTTATTAGTTGTAGTATTTTTAAGTCCTGGGAAATCTCAATAGATAGCTTCAAGAGGAGGCAAGGGGTGAATTCTGCTTTTTACAACACTAGATTTAGCATAACTTAGAAAAAATTAGGAAATGTGTATGGTGCTGAAGATGAGTGTCTTTGACAGCTCTTATAATGAGCCATGTTTCCTTGGCTGTCATTTCAAGGGACAAAAAGGAGAATATCAAGTTTTTTCATTTATATGTGTCCCTTTGCCCTTCTAAGTGCAAAAATTTCGACCAGGAGAAGAGAGATTTAAAAAATGAGGCTTTGGATGAGATATAAAGGAGGCAATGAGCCCAGGGATCTCCTATTTAAGGAACTGAAGAGGGCAGGGGTGACAGAAGAATGTTAACAAAGTCTAACATCACCAATGTGGTATTTTCTCTTTAAATTTTAAGACAGGCTCTCATTTATATGCAAAGATTGTCAGCGGCCTGGAGAAATATAAACATATGGTCTTAGTACTTACTAGGGAAAAAAAACAGTAACGAGGGGTGCACAAACATCTGTATAACATGCCGAAAAACAACATGAGTGCAGAAGAGAAATCAGAGTGATGGAGTGAAATTAAACCAGGATTTAGTCAAGTGTCATGTCCCTAGTGAGAGGGGGACAAGAACCATCCTTCTTGTCTCTAGCCACACCTACCTTGGGATCCTGATGAAGTAGCTGTTTGACAAATGGCCATCAGATGTTACTTCCTAACAGTCAATCACTGGAAATGACTATCGGAACAAGCCCAGCTCACCTGGCAACTGGTAAATTTTTTTTCATATGCATATGGCTAGCAAAATGGGGATAGGGAGGTAAGCTGACTGTATATAGGCTACATATTTTCTAGACTAGATAAGAACCTTAAACTATATTAAAAGACTGAACATTTCTCCTGAGGGAGCCCCTTCTTTATAAATTTTATAAGTATTAGAAGGTATTGAAGTAGGAAGTACATGAAATCTAACATCAGACAGATGAGGACTGATATATGGTCACTTATCTCTGATTTCATCCTTCCCCTCCTCTGAGCCTCCCCAACTCAGGCTCTTACTTGAGATTTAATTACTAAAACATTGTTCACTTGACTTAATGTTTTCCAGCCCAGTTAAGATCCAAATTGTTGCTCAAGTCAATGAAAAGAGTCATCAAGTACTTATTAAGTGCCTACTGTATACTAGGAACTGTGCTTATCATGGGGGTTATAAAGAAAGGTAAACAAAAACAAAACTCAGTTTCTTCTGTCAAAGAGCACATAATGGAAGAGATAACATGCAAACAATTACATATGTATATATAAAAACAAGATCTATACAGGATAAATTGGAGATAATCACAAAGGGGAAAGCAGTAGCACTAAGGATTTGGGGCAATGGTTCTTGTAGAAAGATGGGGTTTATCAGGGACTTTCAGGTAGCAGGTGGTGGTAGTGGTATGGGGGTGTAGCAGTTTAAGGTACTGTTGATCATTTATGACATGGTGCTAATGAACCGATCAGACTTTTAGGGAGCAGATTTTGATAAGGTAAAGGAGGGAAGATACCACGAATACTTATGATAGGAAGAATTATCAAGGAAATTGTTTTTAATGTTGTGTCTGACACTTTGTGATCCCATTTGAGGTTTTCTTGGCAAAGATATTAGTGTGGTATGCCATTTCCTTTTCCAGTCCATTTTACATATGAGGAAACTGAGGCAAACTGGTTTAAATGTCTGAGGTCAGATTTGAATTCAGGAAGATGAGTCTTCCTGATTCCTAGCCCATTGCTTTATCCATTGCACCACTGGCTGCCAGATCAAGGCAATTAGAGTGGCAAAGGGAGAGAATAAGGATGCTCAGGACTCACCTTGCCATTTTAACAATCCTTTGTATAACAGCTCCCCCAGATAAAGAAGCAGACATTGTTTTACATTTAACAGTAAGAAGTGTAGTGCTTCTGGGCCAACCATCAAATAGTTACCCCAGCTCTGAATTTCTGCCTCAAATAAATACAAATATTTGTTCAAAAACTAGCAGTCTTCAGTCTTGAACCTTTTTCAGTTGTTCTTCATGTTTGTGGATGGGACCAATTTGGTTTCCAAGTTTCCCCCATCCTTTGCCTTCCAATGCCTTTCTTGGTATTTAGTAAAGGTAAGGATTATTTAAGATTTGTGATTTTATTTGAGATAGAGAACTCTTGGGCAAAGAAATACTTTTTTCAAAATAAATGTAAGGCAGCAGTTCTCTACAACTGATAGTTTTTGAAAGATGCTTAAAGAACTGAGTGCTTAAATAACTTATGCAAAATCACATAACCAGTGTAAGTTACAGATAAGACTTGAACTCTTCTTGACTCCAAAGCCAATTTTCCACCCAATGCCATAGTGCTTCTCTTCTGTCAAAAGTATGATTAATTTCCAATATAATACCCTTCAAACTTGCCTCGTGTTGTTTACACCCAAAATAATATTGTTCTCTTTTCTACTCTTAGTACACCCTAGAAATTCAAATCACTCATATGAAGACATAAGTAGATTTAATGAAGTGAACTCAAAAGGAAAAGTGATAGGATTAGAAGCTTGCTATTGTCACTGAGGATCACTGAGACTCTCTTTTATAACTTCTCACTCAAAGAGAGACTTTAGAATTACCTTAGTTAGCCAACAAACATTTATGAAGCTTTTACTAAGCGATAGATATTGTGCAAAGTCTCTTAATGTTGAATTCCTAGAGGCCATTTCAGTGCTGTATTTCCTTTTTCTTTCTGGTTTCTTAAAGATTCAGGAAGTTTCAGGGGAAAACTCAAGCTACTCCATTCAAAGGTTGGAGCAGCAAGGACCAGGACAAGCCCCCAAACCAGAGTGTATGATTATCAGTGCTTAATCAGGTCATTATTGGCATAGAACTTAGATTTGTAGTTATCAGGATGGCAGTTTGAATAATCTGTCAGCATTCTGCTTTAGTCATTTTCAGATAATGCATAAACTAATGACAGGCTAATACCCCCTGAGATCCCACCAATTCTTTCCAGTTCTCTGGAGGCAAAATGGCAACCTACCTTAATGGTTTAAAGAGTTCTTGATGGAGATTCAATGGACTTGAACCCAAGGCATCTGATAATCTGATATCTTCTAATTTTTTGATCTTAGACAAATAACCTTACTTGTTCTAAAATTTTTATATTCTCATTTTTAAAACAAAGGGATTGGATAAGATATTCTTTAAGTCTATTCCAGCTGTAAAGTCTATGAGGTATCTTCCCTTATTGCTAGAATATTATCAAAAGTTTTCCTAGGTAACAAAGAAATTGGATGCTATTGTTAGTTCTTTGTCAATTTCCAGGTCTTAGGTTCAAAAACTTAGACCTAGAAGAGAACTTTGAGGCTATTTATCCTAGCCCTTTAATTTAAAGATGAGGAAAATGAGTTCAGAGAGGTTATTTGACCCCCAGGTTCTTTGGAAACAGAACTCTTTTCCTTCTATTGCTTTGGAATGTGACAATCAATGGCCTCATAGTTCTTTAATGACTGTGATTTTTCAGATTAAAAAAAATTATCTCTGGCCATCATTTCCTTAAACACTTTGCTTTCCCCAATAGAAAAAAGGTTCCTTGGAGCATATACTATTTTGTATTTGTATTTCCAGGATATAGCATCTTCCTGACTTATTTTTAGGTACCTAAAATGCTTTTTCATTCATCCATCCACAATCATTGGTTATTTTTGTTGTAAAGGGAATTCTTTTTTTTTTCAGGTATAGATTTGATCTAGATGTTTTCTGAAGATCCCTTCCTAAGCATTACTTAGTTTCTTTGAAATGTTCACTTTCTTCATTTAGGTCCAGCACCTATTTATTTGTTGCTTGTAAACACTGCAGAAGGTTTGTGTAATACTGGGATTTCAGCAGTCAGGTGTTCACCCAGAGCTTGAAGTGAGTGGGTCTTGGACCTTGGACCAGGAAAGAATTATTACTCTAGTAACTGTGCTCCTTGTGTGAATATAAAGTAAAATTTATCTAGTTAGTTTGGAAAGCCTTTAAGGCTAACTACTTTGCTTTTAGAAGGCAAAGTAGCTGCTCCTGAGGCAACTAGGTGACTCAAATGGATAGAGTTTTGGGCTGGGAGTCAGCCTCAGACACCTACTAGCTATGTGATCCTGGGCAAGTCAATTAATCTCTGTTTTTCTTAATCCACTAGAGAAATGACAAACTACTACAGTTCTTTTCCATGAAAACCCCATGGACATTGTGGTCCATGGTGTAATGAAAAATTTGATGTGAAAGAACAATAATACTTTGATTCTACTAACCTTAAAGACTTGAATTTAAATGACCAAAGAGAATTCTAAACTAGGTATGTGTCAAATAGGAATATTGAAACTATTAACTATTTCCAGAAATACTTTTAGGAACACAAAAGTATGGAAAAATACTTCTGTTTTTAAAAAAAAGATGAATTCTTATAATCCTAAGAGATAGTTGTGATAGTTGTGTGGTATATTCCTCTTAGAGATGCCAGATGGGCCAGTTTCTCTTTTTTTTTTTGGTAATACTAGGAGAATTGTAACTCTTCCAATCTTGTCTCAAATTCAAACAAACAAGTTTGTTTTATCAAGATGAAGACTGAGGGTAAGGATCATAAAGGAATATTTATTCTTTTGATGCTTAGCTTTTCAGGATTGGGAGACTGAAAAAAAAACCATTTCAAGTGGACTCATCTCAAAAACTTAGTATTTCCTCAGAGATCTAGTCATCAGTAATGATATCAATTTAAAACAGGAGTTCAATCTCTTCTTTTTTTTTCCAGGAAGGGAAAATAATTGACTGAAACTGGAATTCCCATTTGCAGAATTACCACAGTATATTTTGTATTCAGCAAGTTAGACACAATAAAAGCAGACTGGGGGGTATAAAACCCATCCTAGTATTCTAGGTAGTCTGCCTCTCTATATTTTATAGAAATAAGATGCAAAGATGCTATGACGCTTCTTTCCCTCAGGGTTAAGTCAACCTAAAACTCTGTCGACAGATTCTCATGGATAAGGTTGCCAACTAGGTGTCAGAGAGGATCAGGAAGAAAGATATGTTCATAGCCTCTGTTGATAGCAGGAAACCCGTTGAAGAGACAGATATACCTCCCCTCATTTTTCCCCTACCAAAAAAAACAAAAACCATCAAAAAAGCTTCTCAGTGGAAATGGTAGAACTCTACCATGGTAATAATACCAATAATATAACAAAAACCCCCTAATAACAATAGCTAGCTTTTATGAAGAGTTTCAAAGTTTGCAAAACTCTATACATATATTGACTTGTAATTCTTACAACAATCCTGAAAATAGGCTATTACTATCATCTCCGATTTATGTTTGAAGAAACTAAGTCGAATAGAGGATTGTGTCTTGTCAAAGATCATGTAGCTATATATCTGAAACAGGATTTGAACTCAGGTCTTCTTCATGTCAGACCTACCTTTCCATCTAGTTGTCTCTAGGCTATAATGTAAAACATATTGTAATTTAAAAACAAACAGGAAACAAAAAGGTGAAAGAATTAGAAGTGGTTAGTCTTAATATATTGGAGACTGTAACTTTTTAATAAAAAATGAGTTTTAACAAGATAATCACAAAAGTCTGTCAGGTGCCACCTCTGACAGGAAAATTTCCTTGATTCACCTAATTGAGTTTGTTATCCTTCCTTAAAGTATATAGGTATACATGTATACTATCCTTAGCAGTTAAGCTGCTTGGGGGCAGGGATTCTTTTTCATTCTGTACTTATAGTTCTTAGGGCTTAGCACAGTATCTTGCATATACTTAAACTGAATTTTACAAAGGACTTTGCTTCCTCATTTGTGAAATGTCATTGGTTCTCTTCATAAATAGAGGCAGCATACTTCAGAGCCTTTCAATCCAATGCATTCATTTGCATTCCTGAAATTCACAAGGGAGAAATAATTAAGAAATTTTCTTTAAAGACATCCTCTAAAAGATTAGATGCTGATGAGGAATGAGTACTAGGGTCACATAGGAGTTAAAAAGGAAGGAGGAAGGAAATAATCCAGACTCCATAGAATCCTAGAGTCTCCCAATAGGAAAGGATCTATGTGGCCATATAGTCCAGTTCTCTCTATAAAATTTCCAAGGAGCAGTTTTTCAGACTTTATTTGAAAATCAATAATCTACTTCAGCAGTCTCTACCACTTTGAAATAGCTCTAATTATTAGAAAGTTTTATTTCTGAAAATATAAAATTATCATTACTTTCCATGTAAAGGAATACAGGGAATTTGAGACTCTTAATTAGAAAAAAAAGTTCTACAGTTTCTATTGCTTTTACTGAATTTGGAGACAATCTGAATTAGAATATAGACTTTGCCACTTACTACCTGTGTGACCTTGGGAAGCGATTTATCCTCTCTAGGACTCAATTTCCTCATATACAAAATTACTGTTGTTGGTCTAGGTAACTTTTAAGGTTTTTCCAGTTTCGTATTGGTACAGAGAAACAAACATTTCTAAGTGTAATCCTTGAGTCCTATAGCAGCTGACTAACTCATCATTTTTTAAACTTTTATTTTTCAATTAAAATAAATTTACTTTTTTATTTCTCTCTCTTCATATAACCCCAATTTAAAAGAAAAAGACAATAAAATCTTTTAAAATATGTATAGTCAAGGAAAACAAACACTGATATTGTTGTGTCCTAAAATATATATCTCATTCCTCATCTTGAGTTGTTTACTTTGTTGTTGGGAGGTAGGTCTGACTGATCATCATCTCCCCTCTCAAATTAGAAGAAAATGTAATGAGAGAACATTTACTAGCTCTTCTAGTTTGAACAAGTCATTCACCCTCTCTTAATCTCAGTTTCCTCACTTGTAAAACTGAGATAGTAATAATCTATCTGATAGGGTTTGTATGTCATATATCTAAAATACTTTGTAAAATCTTAAAGCATTATATAAATATTAACTATTATTATTATTATTTATCAATACTATTATTTAAGTTGGTTTGGATCCTTTTTGCTACCTGTTGACCTTGGGAAGAGTCATTTCCCAGTTTCCTTGTCTATAAAATGGGAGGATTGGATTGCATGATCTATCAGGTGGGAATCTATACTTATGATCCTATGAATACAATTCAAAGGAGATAAATGCTTGGTGGATGTTTTTTTATGGTTTTATACTTAAAAAAAAAACCTTTCATGTCAGCATCAAAATTGAGCAACTTAAAAAAAATCCACAACTGTGATTTTGACGACCTCAGAGTCCTATTCCATACTTAGTTTTCAGTATTTGGTTTATTACAAACAAACCAATCTATAATTACACCTGCTGGTTGATTTTGTATATTTAACTGGAGTTATAAATTGGAATTTGGTTGTTTTTCTTAACCTTGTTTATCAAAAATATTATAAAACATCCTAGATTTCTTCCTAAAATTGATGCCACAGTCTTTGTCCATCAGGATATAGAGAAAAAGATCTCTTTCCTCAATGGAAATTATGAGTCCATCAATAGTCACTTGATTCTTTGGTTTGTCCATGCTGAAAAGACATATTGTTTAGGTTGGCATATTTGTAGACATGAATACTTTATGTTCTTAAAATTTTTAAGATTAATTACTAATTCTTATTGCCTCTGTGAAAAAAATTAGTAATTCCATTTTTTCTAGACTATATGTTTCCTGAGAACAGTTGTCTTTGTCTTTAATCTATCTCTATAATTCTGTCTCTTTGCTGGCACAATGACCCATGTTCTAGGTGACCCTATACCCCTTCTTTTGGATCACAATGTGGGTCTCCCAAAAGAAAAACTGAGTAACACTTAGATGTAGATAATTTAGATACCCTATATGAGAAGGGTCACACAACAAATACACAACCTCATTTTCTGGTCTTTTTGTCTCAGTTAATTCTGTTTGCAGAGTAGAGAGTAGAGGTCTGGTGTACTAGCAAACAAGTCACTCTTCCTTTATACATAATTTTACTCATACTAATTCCACTAAATATTCTATATCCCATATACTGAGTGCTGCACTTTCCCTGTTAGGTTTATCCTCCTTCTTCTACATATATCTCCACGAAGACTATTCTCACTTTCAGTCTCAGGTCACAAAGTCAGTCTTACAATTATTAATCCTTGTCTATGACCTCAGTTAGGTCCCTTTGGAAAATCTCAGATCCAAGTTTATGTCTTGTCTCAATTGGACCCCATTGGACCAATCCCATCCCTGAGACTATAAATCTTGCCATTCCTTTATACTACTGGAGGATGGCAGGTTAACAATTTTCCTCTGTTATACTAGTTTAAATATTTCTCCTTTTATTCTTCCAGGTCAACAGCATTCCAAGCTTGCAATAATAGTATTATTCATTCCTATAGTAGTTGCCTAAAAAAATTTTGTGGTGCTAGTTGAATATAAGACAAAAGAAGAATTATAGGAAGGAAATAAGGATAAAGAAAAGAAAATGAGCTATAGACAAGATTAAAAAGTGCTGTTAAAGTGTGATGATAGTGAAAAGAATAAATATGAAAATACATACACATTAATTAGAAGAAAGGACAGAAATGGATAATGAAAGGCAGTTCTCTTAGCCTTCTTCACTAGTTGAGAGGAACATTGATATATATCATTGCATATATAAACAAATAAATTGGTGTATACTTGTACATGTCTGTTCGTCTATATGTAAGTCCCTTGGGAGTAGGAAATTATTTCTTTTTATTATTTTTGTTTGTTTTTCTAACAGATTCCTGTATGTAGCAAATGATCAATAAATACTAATAGATTGATTAATTGCTTTGGAATCTGAGCAAGTTTGATAATCTGCCAATTAATTGAGTCACACAGATTACAGTGCAGGAGCAATCTTGTAACCTCCATTGCCCTTGTTCCATGGACAGCACACAGTGGTGTGACTTTGGGCTTGCAACCATGAAATGGTATTTGTACTCCAGTCAAAAGCCCAGAGCCCCTGAGGGCTCAAACTTATATCAAAGAGCTGGTGACAATGTGGCAGTAATAAGAGACTGTCTTGACATAAGGTAATAGGCTAATCTGGACCATTGAGATTAGAGTATTTTTTGAATTGCCTAATAAGGAAAGAAAGATGAGGGGCAAGGATCCAGAAAATTCTGTGTGATGAAAGTAGGTAATGCCGGACTCTGGATTTATTAGCTTTGGTATCCGTGCATCCTCAGGGTTTCATGGTGACTGGGGTTATGCCAGTCAAATCTATTTTTACTGGCTTAAATTTGCCATTTTTTTGACTCACATTTTTTGTAGAGTAAGAAAGTAACTATTTAAACTATATTGTATATATGCATATATACACACAAAATAGATATGCATATGTAGACATTTATACTTATATAAATATTCCATAAATAAGAAATAAAGTAAACAAAATAAAAAATTTTACTTAAAGTTTATCCTAGTTGATAAATATTTATATGATTTAGAAATGATTCGTAAGTTATATACTTTATTACAAAATTGCTTACATCACATAATAAAAATTAATCTTTTATAAAATATAATTGTATAATATATAACATTATATTCTATAATTATATACTAATTTAATAAACATATGCTATATACAATATATATAATATATAAAATTGAACAATCAATAAATAAACATTTTTAGACTCTTGTTATATTACAGGCCCTTTACTAAGCAATTATAAATATAGTAAAAATGTTAAATTATAAATAAAATATTACACACACATATAGACACACATATATTTCAGTGTAGTACAGAGTTTCTCCATCTTGAGTTTTCTATACAATGAAATCATGAATCCCATTATTATCCCTTATCTTTGTTTATATATCACCTATATCTAACATATAATTTATTTATCTCATATAAATATCAGAAATATACATACATATCATACTAATACATGCACATATATGTATATTATAATGTATACATATATCTAAACATAAGCATATATCTATGTATATGTGTTTGTGTGAATTATATATATATAAATTTTTTTCATTCAAGTTTTATCTGAGCTAAAGTGCTAACTATATGCTAGTATTTAAAATAATTAAAATAAACAGAAGTAGTATTGTTAAATGTTCAATGAGCTATAATATTGGTATAATAATATAATATAATATAATATAATATAATATAATATAATATAATATAATATAATATAACATAATATAACATAATATAATATAACATAATATCATTCATATCATATCACATATTTATATTTATATTATATCATATATATTTATATGATATAATATAATATAATATTGATATAATATAATGATCTCAATAAGACTTTTTTAAAAGTTCTGTTCTATAAAAGCTTATTTTTTCTATTCTTAGGTAATATAAATACTGCCCAATTCCCTCTCCTCATTTATATATGTTTATTAACACTTTTATTTATCCAAAGGCATTAACCTAATCTGAAACAAAACCAAAAGGCAAAAACTTTTAAAGCTCTCCAACTTGCTGCTGTGTCTTAACATTTCTGATATCCTCCATTAGTTTTATGTTGTTATGTTTTAAGAGTTTCATGAACATAGGAAAGATGTATGGTAAATATAAGCAGTCTAGAACATGTTGCCAAGGAAGACTTGGATTCATGAAGAGTCATGAAAGATATAAGATGAAAAATTTATGTTTAACCTTATTTAATAGAAGAGGAAATTCATGTCTACAGAGGTGAAATGATTTACCTGCTCAGTCACCAAGGATTTAAGTGGCAGAATAGGAAATGGATCTTAGATTTGATTTTCAATTTTAATGGTCTTTCCCCTGTACTATGCTGTACTATCATGAAGAACATGTAGGACTAGAAAAGGAACTGAGGTAGGCATGTAACCAGAGGGAAGGATAATAGATGCTTGGTCATTTTTGTATCTGTCCTTGTATCTGTGAAATATTGAAACACCCAGAAAAAGGCACTCAACATGTTTGGAAGCTCCCAGACTGAAGATTTATGGAAAGACAGCAACAAGAATAGTCTTATAATTGAGGCATGTAGAGGAGAAACACATACAAAGGAGGTTGCTAATCCAAAGAAACAATAAAATATTTTTACAAAATTACTGGTTTGACTATTTTTATTGAAATGATAATAAATTTAACCGAACATCTAATTTGACTGTTTTTTGGTGAAATCAATTTTAATTGCTTAATTATTCAATCAACAAGTAATATTGAGTACTTAAATGCTAAAAAAAAGCCCCTGACAGGTGTTAGGGATACCTTAAAATCTAGTCCCTACCTTTAAGAAATTTAAAATTTAGTTGATCAACCAATTATTTAATTGGAAACTCTTCAAGGATCAGAATCCTTTCATCTATGTCTTTGTATCTCCAGTGCTTTCACACTTAACAAATGTTTGTTTATTGATTGATTAGCTAATTGATAACAATGTTTAGTTTGACCCTTTTCACCAGTTGTCCCTTAGGAATTCAAGTGTGTTGGTTAAGTTGATATGTCTATCTTAGAAATATAACATACCACTTGCTTACATATCAAATCAAGTTGTTTATTATGTAAAGGATATGTGTTACATGGCTACTCCTAATTCCAGAAGCTCTGGACTTTTAAAAACACAGAATCACAGACATCATTAGAGAATTTCCAATGAAGAAATTTCTCAATCTCATTTACGATGATGCATAGAGTTGGCTGAGATACTGAATCACCCAAGTACTGAATGTAGGAGTGGTCTTTTTCATCCAGTGAACACCAGGACAAATACATCAATCAGTTTATAGTACTGAAACATACTTCAAAAGGGATCAAGGTATCATAGATAAGCACAAATCAGGATATGTGAGTTGGACATCATAACACTTGGGTAGTTTAAACAAAGAGAGGCAATCACAGGAATACAAAGTGAGGATTTATGTAAAAATAGACACCTGGTCACAAACAGAACCTGTAAACCTCTTTGGTCTATGTTGGTTAGTTCCTCTGGACTGTTAACTTCATAAGGCACAATCCTTTTGACAGTGGCTGAGATTTTGAACCAGAAGATACACAAATTCACATAAAAGTTCAGTTTAGAATGAATAAAAGAAACTCATTATAGAGGTATATAGGTCCTGCAAGAGTGTCCTTCCTCTTTATTCAAAGAGACTTCCCTGTGAAGTAATATTTCCTAGATTAAAGGTGAACAGCATTAGACTACAAATATCACACTCTTCTCTGATGTTAGCCATTATAGATCTAATCTATTTCTGGATAGGAATAATGGGCTAAAAAAAAATCTTGGGTCTGATTGCCCTAGGAGGCACACTGCTCCCAGGTTATTACTTACTTGTGCCCTTATTTCCCTAGAGTATGTTGGTATCTGATTGGTGTACATAGCTCATATTTTGTCTTTTTTTTTAAAAAATACATTTCCCCTATAATTCCTTATAACACAGGATAAAAAGAGAAGAAAAAGCAGTTCAGCAAAATTGCCCAACATAGAAATGAACTCTGATATTGTTTGAAATATTTCATATGCATACTTTCTCATATCTCTCCTTTGGACCTTATCCTGATCATTATCAGTTCCTAGCATTCAATTTTTCTTATTTTGTTGAGCTTTCCATTTACATTGTTATAATCATTGTGTATATTTATTTCCTTGGTTTAACTTATTTAGTTCATATATCTTTTTATGTTCTATTACTATGATTGATTTTATTAATCACTTATTTTAGTATAGAAATATCCCATTATATTCATATACTACAAATATTTATCTACTCCCCACTTGTGGACCTTCCTTATTCTAGAACTGAGGAGCTGTCTTTGATATCTCTGTATAAACTCCAAACTATTGAGGCAGAATAATTCTCAAGAATGTTAGACTTGAGTCAGTAAACTTGGGTTTGAATATTGCCCTATTTAATATTGGTATGATCATAAGTGATTACTTAAACTTCTAGACCCTCAGTTTTATTGTTTGTAGAATGAATATAAGAAAACTTGTTTATAACAGGGTTGTTAATTATAGCTATGAGAAGGCGAAATAGTGAATAAAATGTTGAACTTCACATTAGGAAAGTCAGAGTTTGAATTCTGCCTTGAACAAAATATTTTGTTATTAATCAAACAAATTAAAATTAAAATTTATTTTAAAAATGCACATGACTTTTAAAATATAAACTTTAAAATGAGGCATAAAGTACTATTTTTTTTGGAGATATTAAATTGTACTTGAGTATACATGGGTTGCAAGGAGTTCCACTGGAATTAGGAGACCTGGGTTTTAGTTTAAGCTCTGAAATGTATTAGTTGAGTGACCCTGGGTGAAAACTGTGAACTTCTATGAACTTCAGTTTCTTTATATGTAAAAATGACCCTCATATGACATTTACTAGCTTTGTGTTAGCGTAGGTTTAGTTCTTAACCTCCCTCAGCCTCAGTTTCTATATTTGCAAGCGGGGAATAATATAATAGCCCTACTTAGGAGAGATATTGTAAGGATTAAATGATACAAAATGTATAAAGTACTTAGCAAACCTTAAAGTACTAAATAAATGCTAACTATTACAACTAATTAGGAAAGTTCTTTGGCAATCTTAAAATTTTATATAACTGGGAATTATTATTTATTATCTAATCAGCAAAAATCATTTTGTTGGAATGTATGATTTTTTAGTAAGACATTCTCTTTAATACTTACTCTTGTTAATACTTATCTTTAGATACTCTCTTCCTTGAAAGTAGTAATTACTTTTTCAACATTTTTTGCCATTCCCAGAGTTTAGTAATAGATGGCAAATAATAGATGTTAAATAAATGATAGTTAATTGACTGACTGATTCCACAATTTTCCTTGCAAATTAAAGTCCAACTTTGATTGACTTACTAAATTCATAATGAATCACTTTTGTCATCTGGAATTAAAATAGTGCACAATTATTTTTGGAACAACTGTCTTGTAATTCACAGATGGTTTAAGAGAGGCCATTTGACTGCTAAGACGTTTTAGAGGAGCAGGGTTTTGGAAAGGAGGCCTCCTTTTGTCTAATCTCTTTGTTCAGAAATTCAATTTTATCAATTCATTCTGAAGTAATTAGACTCTAATGAATTGACTCATGCTAAATAAATATGCAAGAGAATGTTTAATAAATCAGATTGAAAATTTATTAATTTCTAATGAAAAATACAATTGTCTAGTGGAAAAGGCCATTCTCCAAACCAAAGAATCTCATTGTTGTAAGGGAACTCAGAGACAATCGAGTCCGTACACACTTAAAGAAGAGTCCCGTGTATGCTCTCTTCACAAATGGTTATCAAGTCTTTGCTTGAAGATTTCCAGTCAGGAAAATCCATTATTTCTAGAGAAAGTACATTTTGATTTTGTGCAGATCTAAATTTTAGGAATAGTTTTTTCCCCCCCCCGATGCTAAATTGCAATGTGTTTACTATTTTTGTATGTGACACCTACTGCACTTTGTTTCATTCTCTGGACCCAACTAATCAACTCAAATCTTTCTTTCATAAATATCCCTTAAATACTATTTTGACCCTCTTGTTTCTTTTCCAAGCTTAATATCCCAGTTCTTTTAGTCATTTCTCATTTGGCCTGAACTTGAGGCATTTCACCATCCTATTAGCCTTCCTATGGTCATTTTCCAAGTCTGGATGTTTAATACTCTAGATATTTCTTGATTAGGCCATAGTATAGTCTGGTCAGTACATTCTTTTCCAAATAGTTAAAGTTTATTGGGAAAACCAAACTAATTATAGATGGTGGTTTGATGATTATAGTCCAAGTGGGGGAATTTGCAAGGTCTTCGAGAGATAATGAAAGACATCTAGATTCATAGAACTGCCTAGAATATTTCATTAGGATGTGTAGCCAAGAAATTTTGTTTTTCTCAAAGCAAATATTTGCTGAATACCGAGTCCTACAAAATTTTTACTAATCAAACAAATTAAAATTTAATGAAGTCTGTTTTAAAAAATGAACATGAACTTTAATTTAAAATATAAATTTTAAAATAAGGGTTAAAATACCAATTTTTTTGGAGATATTAAATTGTTCCTGGGCACACATGGAACTCCTTTCAACTCCCTGTTGGACTTGGAATTAAGAGACCTGGGTTTCAATTTAAACTCTAAAATGTATTAGTTGAGTGACTCTGAGTAAAAACTTCATATGAACTTCAATTTCTTCATGTGTAAAATGGAAAAACCTGTTTTTGACTTGTTGTGAAGAAAATGCTTTTTTTTAAACTCAGAGGGCATTAGAAATATAAATTATTATTATATGTAAAATGGTTTGAATAAAACCTGTACTACTTATCTCACTCAGTTTGATATGAGAAGAGTGATTTGTAAAACTCATAGGACTATGGAAATGGAAATTATTATTCAGAGATATGGTTTTGAAGCTATGTTTGCCTGAGGCAACCTTCTCTACTATTATATATATCAGGGTAACCTCTCCCCTGGACAGGGCTGGAAACACAACAACAAATGCTAATGATTCAAGTTGCTGTCAGATGCTTATCCATACAGGGTTGGGTCCAATCATTAGAGATAATTGACAAGCCTAGAGAGGGATCCCTGGGAGGCAGGTGAGGAGGGGAGTGAAGTTCAGAGCAATCACCAGCTATTCTGGTGGTCAAGGCAAATTCAGTTTTGGAAAGCAGACATCAGGACACAAAGCTCCATCAAGGAAGAGATCACAGGCCACTGCCCTGGGGCAAGGAGGAGAGATAGAGAATCCTTTCTGTGAATGGAAGGAATGTCATCAAAGGTATGGCACTAGTCCCAGTCAGGTATAGTTATTCTATGAGAGAAAGTTGTGCTGTCCCTGAGACAACCTCACCCATGCCCATCTGTCATAGCTAACTCTAACCCCTTAAATGCCTATGTAAATATTAGGTAGAGACAATGGAGTTAGTCCCTGGAAGAGGGGAGCTATGGTAATAGAATTATTCTATGGGTGGTGGCTGAAGGTCTGGTAGGAGAATGGGGATGGTGATACAATAGTACAACCTGAATATGGTGGTTCTGAGGCCCTATCTCAGTGAGGAAATGTCTTTTTATAAAAAGGAATGTTTACCTTAAAAAGTCAAACTGGGCAAACATTTAGACATATAAATAACATTATTATCATCCAAGTATATGCTGGTTGCAAGTGCAAACTCAGGAAAGAATGAATCAAAGAGATGAATATTAAAAATAATCCTTTTATTAAGTTCTGATATACACGCTGCATATATTGACAAGCTCTCCAGGTACTAGTTCATAAGGAATATTCAGCTGGATAACAACAGTCCATACAAGATTAAATTGGTTTTCAGGTCTGAGGGGGATAATCTTCCTTCTCAGAATTGATTTATATGAGATTTATAAAAAGAAGGCAGCTATTAATGTATGTGGCCTCTTTTCCCCCCCCTCTGGTTCTCCATTACTAGGGGTAAAATATTCACTTTAAATTACTGACTCTATGCGACCCAGTAAGTTCCTTAGAGTCCTGAGCAGAACAAATATTTGTGATATTTCACTCCTTGGTCTTCATATTAGCATGGATACACCAGGACGGGAGTATACTTTATGCCTAATAAAAATGATGATGACTTAGTTCTAGGTATTGACAAATAAAACTCAAAGGGAGCATTATAAATTATAAACATTTATAAACAATATATATTATGTATAATATATATAATATATAAATATTATAAATAATATTATAAATTTTATAAATAATTTATAAACATTATAAATTATAAACATTATAAACAAAGGGAACATTATAAACAAAGAAGAAAAAAGCAAACATAGTTAAAACCAAAAAATATCACCCCTTTACTACTATCACTAAATTCAACAGTAATATCACTAAGATTCTAAATACATTCTATTTTCTTTTTCAAGGAGAATAGATTGTGGAGAATACAATAAAATGGTAACCAGAGAAGGTGAGAGTCAAATATTGTTTCAGATGTAAAAAGGGGGAAGAATATGGATTTTACAAATGGTAAACTAGTGAGTTTGACTTGGATTTATGGCAAAATCTGGGACAAATTATTAAATGGATGATACCTAAATGCTGAGAAAGAGAAATAATGATCACTAAAACCCAGCATAGTTTCATCAATAATAGGTCATGTCAGGACGGCTAGGTGGCGCAGTGGAAGGAGCACAGGCCCTGGAGTCAGGAGTACTTGAGTTCAAATTCGACTTCAGACACTTAATAATTACCTAGCTGTGTGGCCTTGGGCAAGTCACTTAACCCCATTGCCTTGCAAAAAACTAAAAAATAAAGATAATAGGTCATGCCAAAATAAACTCATTTCATTTTCTGATGGGGGAAACTAGATGGGAAGCAGGGATCAGGGGTTGCTGATTTCAGCAAGACATTTGGTAAAGTCCCTCATATTATGCATTTGGATAAGATTATGAGATATAGGCTAGATGGCAGCACAAATAAATAGATTTGGAACTGATTAAATAACTAAATCCAAATAATAGTCATTAATTGGATGATATCAGCTTGAAGAGGGTGTCTAGTTGAGGGTCTCAGGTATCTAGCCTTGGTCCTATGAGTTCAGTTTTTTTAATTAATAACTTCCTGAAAACACAGAAGGAATGCTTATCCAATTTGCAGATGACAAAAAGCTTGGAGGGGAATCTAACATGTCAAATGATGGAATTAGGACTGAAAAAGATCTTGACAGATTAGAATAATGATTGATATACATAGTAAGTAGGAAGGATAAGTGTAAAGATCTCCATGGGTTCAAAAGTCAGTTTCACAAATGCTGGATGGGGGAAAGTGTAATTTAGACAATTTTCAAGGAAAAAAAAGACATGGGGATTTTATTAGAACACAATCTCAATATGTTTCTACTCTGGGGAATAAAAAAATCTCAAAGTTAATGTATAAAGCTCTTCTAAAAGAGACCTAGTATCTGCCAATTATCAGGTCTTATTTGGAATTTTCTGCTTAATACTGGATATCATATTTGAGAGTAGACATTTCAAGAGAGTGTTGGAATCATTTAAAACTAGCTCAGGAGAACCAATTATTAATTTTCTAGAGTGAACCCTTACACCTTAGAAACTGACA
Source organism: Macrotis lagotis (assembly GCF_037893015.1). NCBI lineage: Eukaryota > Metazoa > Chordata > Mammalia > Peramelemorphia > Peramelidae > Macrotis > Macrotis lagotis. The sequence continues at coordinate 195,850,922 of NC_133661.1, forward strand.
AATGCTTTAAACTAGGGCTTGATTTATTATTTTGTTAAATATCTAGACAATAAAATAATATAAAATGCTATTAATTCAGAATGAACTTAAAAGTGTGTCATAGCTCTTCCCCCCGCCCCATCCCTAAGCTGGTTGTTAAATATTTATCAATAAAGTGGTGGTAGACATAAACAAGATGAAGTAAATCAGAAAGAGTGACAAAAATGGTGGAAAGCACCAGAAATCATGATTGGGGTTTATGATGTCTTCAGAGTAGCTAAGTGGTGAAATGGACTGAGAGTAGGCCCTAGAGTCAGGAAGATCTAAGTACAAGTCTGACCTCAGACACATATTGACTAGACAAGTCACTTAACCTTGCTTGCCTCAATTTCTTCATCTATAAAATAAGTTAGAGAGGGAATGGCAATGAATTCCAGGGTCTTTGCCAAAAAAAACCCTGAATGGGGGCATAAAGAGTTGGACATAGCAACAGAGAATTGCCTTCCACTATTTTAAAAATTGTCATATATAATGGTTAAAATTAGACCTGTTCTCCTTTGGACATTGCTATAACAATAATGGCCCACTGTGTTCTACTTTCTATGCCCTCTTTCCATGCACCAGCTTCCCAATCCTTAAAGCTATTCAGAAGCTAAAGAGTCTACCTGAAGAGGTAATGGATGATTCCTCCATTACTGGAGAACCTCCAGTAGATGACTTGTCAGGCATGTTGTGGAGGGAATTTCTGTTATAGTATGGATTGGGTTATATTCACTTTAAGCTTTTCACAAAGGTGGAACAACTCTAATTTTGTAAATTGGAATTATTTTATCACAATCAAATTCTACCATCTGCTGAAGATATATATATATATATATATATATATACATGTAGAGTGAACATTTTCTATTTGAAACCAAGAAATGGTATTATATGAAAGGGGGCTGAAGGAGAAAAGAAGGTGCTCAGTTCAACTGAGCATAAAATATTTAATGAAACTTGGCCTGTCCTGTTAGAAATTGATTAAGCACCAGAGTCTCTAAAATTGGAAGAAAAGTGCATCTTGCTACATGAATGTACATTAGAAGAGGCACCTGTTTAAAACAAATTTCCCAATTTTATTTTTCAGAAGAAAAAAAAGGAAATTCTCTCTAATGATTTAAATCTCTCACAGAGTATTTCCAGAGAATTAATGCTTCTAAGTTATAAGTCCAGGAGCAAGTAAACCAATGAATACTCTTTGAAAAACTAAATGGTTACCTGGTTTCTAGAGGATTTCCTCAATTGTAAAGACAATTTCAAACATTCATTTTTTTAATAAAATTTTGAGTTTCAATTTTTTCTCCCTCCCCCTCCTTCTTTCCATCAACTACTCCTCCTTAAGGTGGTAAACAATTTGATATAGTTTATATATGTGAACTCACATAAAATGTGTTTCCATATTAGTTATGTGAAAAAGACACAATACAAAAGGAAAAAAGCTATGAAAAAATGAAGTGAAAATAGTATACTTCAATCGGCAGTCAGATCTCACCAGTTCCTTCTCTGAATGTGGATTGTATTTTCCAGTGTGAGTCTTCTGAAATTATTTTGGTTCATTGCATTTCTGAGAAGAGCTAAGTCCATCATAATTGATCTTTACACAGTATTACTGTTACTGTGTATAATGTTCTATTGGTTCTGTTCACTTCACTTTACATTACTTCATGTAAATGTTCCTAGGTTTTTCAGAAATCATCTTTTGTCATTTCCAGTTTTTTAGAAATCATACTATGTCATTCTTATGGCACAGTAGTTTGCTATTACACTTATGTGCCACAACTTGTTCAGTCATTCCTCAATTGATGGGCATCTTCTCAAATTTCAATTCTTTGCTACTTCTTTAAGCTGCTTTAAGTATTTTTGCATATGTTGGTTCTTCCCCTCCCCCCATTTTTTTTTTTTTATCAAGAAGCATTTATTAAGCGGCTATGATGGGTCAAGCATTCCTAGGTGCTGAGGATATAAACCCCAAAGTAAAATTGTCCTTGCCCTCTAATGAGGGAGATGAGGGAGAATAGTTAATAAAATCAGAATCTATCAGATGACAGGTTATGGTGAAATACTTTCACCCCTTATCTTTTTCTACTCCTCTTCCTCCATCATTTGGACATGCTTTGTTCTATTCTCTTGGACATCATTTTTACTATTTGTCCTTGGTACAAAAATTTCTAGTTACAGCTCTGATATTAGCTTATAGTGAATTCCTTTGGTTTTTGCTTTGTGGTGATTCATTGTTATATTTTTTAATATTCTCGTCAAAGATACTAGGAGATGTCATTTTATTTGAGGTCTGGCTAGTGAATAGTATTGTGTTTCAGAGAAAGTGCTTGTCTTGGAGTCCAAAAATATGAATCTAAGAACAATATAACTTTTGTAAGTGATATTATCTCTCTGGACCTTAGTTTCATCTGTAAAATGAAGATATCCTCCAAGCCTATCTCATAAATGCTATGAGACACAGAAGAGATGATGAAAATAAAACTCTTTCTATTCATAAAACATTTATTTATGTGAGAGAATAGGATGGGGTATGTAAGTACCATCAGCAACAGTGATTATTTCATTCTTTGACTTTATATTCCTGGCTCCCAGCATAGAGTCAAGCACATAAAAATAAGCCAAATAAATAAATAAATAATTTCTCATTGATTATCAGTATTTATTTGAATCTTGGACTCATTCTGTTAGTATCCATTGGCATTTTGGAATTATCACAAAATCCAGTTTGCATACACTAACATAATCAGAATACCTCTAAAAATAATAAAATGATTGCTAAAAATCCATGATTTTTTGGTACCTTCCTCCTGATATGCCTGTAGGAAGGTTTAAGAGGGCCTTAAAAGAACAGATTCTTAGTCTGTTATATCTTCATTTTTGTTGGCAGTATGAAAGAGTGCCTAAAGCTAGTCTCAAGCCCTGGATTGACCACTTTCTATATAGTAAGGAAAGTGATTTGCCCAACTTCTATTACTATGTAAATGTCCATTATTATTGCTGTTATTTCTGATCCTTCACATCTTTATAATAGATAGAATTCAGCTAGAAATGATCTTGGGATAAATCATTGTGCGGATATTATCATTTTATATTTAATACTTGGTAGGCTCTCAGATGGATAAAATGATTGTTTTCTGCAATTGAATGGATGTTGGGATTATACATTTATCATTCTGGTTGAAAGGAAAATTAGCATTTTGGGTTCTAGATTCTTTTGGTTTTGTTATGGCAACTGACCTATGAGCATGAGCTTCTTTCATAAATGATTATAATTATTAGGTGTTTAGGTGCAGAACTGTAATTCCAGCTTACTAGCTGGAAGAGATGAAGGTATGAGAGATGAATCACTTGAGTTTGGGAGTTTTGACTTGTAGTGGGCTAAAATCAATCAAATGCCAACACTAAATCTGGTACAAATATTGTGAGGCCCTGAGAGTTGGAGAGGTGCTTTATCAGACCACCTAGATGAGGAACTCCACCATGTTTGCCAGAAGGGACTAGCTAGTCCCTACTTGAAATAGGTCAAGGTTTGTGCGCCAATCAACAGAGAGGTTGAGTTGATGGGTGCCTTATATTTCTAGTCTAATTGAGAAAGGAGACAGGAAAAAAGAGGAGAGTTGCAGGGAGGAAAAGAGAGGAGAGAACAGGAGAAGAGAAGAAAGGAGAGGAGAAGAAAGGAGAGAGAGGAAAGGAGAAAAGAAGAAAGGAAGGGAAAGGAAGGGAAAGGAAGGGAAGGGAAGGGGGAAAGGAAGAAGGGAAGGGAAAAGGAAGACGGGAAAGGAAAATGAAGAAGGAAAGGAAAGGAAGGAAAATTTAGACTCAGAGAAAATGTCCTCTTCTATGTCTGAATAGATTAACTTAAAGTTATTTCATTTCATACCATATTCTTTTCTCATTTTCTTCTATTTGTATCAGTTCTGATCTTTGTTTTAATAATTTGGTCATCTGACCCTAAACAAACATCACTCAAGAATGATTCTCTCATTAGTAATGTCATTTCCTGTATAATCAACACAATTTCATCCTTTTTGATGTTATTTACTGCTTACTATATCCAAAGATTGTCAGTTTTTTTAAAGCTATTAATGATATCCTGGAATGGGGCTATATAGTTCACAAGTCTTCCACCTCTCTTATTTCTTTCTCCATAATTACATTTTCAACAAATATTTCACTATCCTTCCCATGCATACCTTTGAATGACTCCTTCCCTTCTTTTATCATATATATGTACATAAAATACCTATGAAATAAATTTAATTTTTATGAATCATTTATAGAATTTCTGTATCTCCTCATCCTTTATGACACATGTTGCCACATGAACTACAATTGTTTTCATGGTGATTTTTTTTGAAAGTAAATATTATAAGTAGTGCCCTTGGAAATGACCAAATGTCACATGAAAAGTCAATTAGATCTTTTGGTTAGTCTTTTTGTCTTAGGTCACGAACTATTTTCTCCAAGGAGAATCTCTGAACAATTCTCTTTAGTAGCATCTTTCTCTTGTCTTCTAGTTTCAGTTTTAGCAAGACTGTGAAAATTGAAATGATTCTCTTCTCTTACTCCTCCTGGTACTAATACTGATTATTATTCATGAAAAGAGACTGAAAAATATATTATTTAAAAAAGAAAACCAGAAAATCAATATTGTGATGCCCTGTGAAGATATTTCATGTTCCTGTGCCATAATAATAGCTAACATTTATTTAATACAAAATGTTTGGAAATTATTTTTTTCTGTTTTATCTCATTTGATCATCAAATGAAATAGATGAGGCAGATGCTATCATAATTCTCATCTTTTTAGGTGAAGAAACTGAGGCTTGGGGAGGTTAATTGACTTGTCTATTATAATACCAGCTAGTAAGGATCAGAAGTAGGATTCAAGCTCAGGTCTCTTCAAATCAATCAATCAACACACATTTATCAAGTGAAAATTTTTTTCCAGGCACTGTACTAAGAGCTTTTGATCCCAAAAGAGGAAAAAGATAGCCTTAATTCTCAAGGAGCTTGAATCTAATGGGAGAGGCAACATGTCAGCAAATATATACAAAATGAGCTAGATATGGGACAAATAGAAAATAATTAAAAGAGAGAAAGCACTAGAATTCAGAGGGTTCACTACACAAAGCTCTCTTTATGTCTGAAAGAGAAAGAATGCTTAAGTTAATGGTCATGAGCTAACATTTATAAAGAATTTGTAAACCACTTAAAGGAAAGGCAGTAATGAAATCCTCTACAAAGTGATATTATTTCACATTCAATTGTTATAACAAAAGTATTCAATGGTAATAGTCCATTAACAGTCACGATAGCCATACATTAAATCCCACCAACAACTGAGTACCAACTATATTCTAGAAATGTAGAATACACAAAATTAGACATGGTTCCTGCTCAGCAGGAATGCAATCTAAGCATTATAATTCAGCTGTTTGTTCTGTCTCTGGTTCTACTGAAAACCCAGTCTAATTTTTAGCTGAGTCTCCTGTTATTAGAATGATTTACACAGATTATGTTAAATTATTTCTTGTTGTATTGAGAAAATTGCAGTAGACTGTAATATTGTTAGATATAGTATAATTTTGCCAGATGACAATTTTTTTACATGCTGCTTTGATTTCTGGAAATCATAATTCGATTCAATCTTATAAGCAGTTATTGCCTGTCCATTATATGTTGAACATTACACTAAGTCCTATAGGAAATACAATCAATTAATCAGTTATTAGGTATTAAACAAATATTTACTATATCAAGAACTGTGTTAGATACTAGAAATGCAAATGTATCAGCTTACTTTCTAATGGAAGAAGTTTACTATATAACAATTACATGTAAACAATTTATGTATAAAACAATTAGATGCAAAACAGAACAATACAACGTAGCATATAGTCAAGTGTTAATGACAAAATATCTGGTAAAAGTAATGAGATTTTTGGGTGGTCAAAGTTGGAAAAGATTAGACTACTACCTCTACTACTACTACTACTACTATGACTACTATTGCTGTTGCTATTACCACTACTACTACTGCTGCTGCTACTGCTGCTACCACTACAATATTATTATTACTACTTCTACTATCACCACTTCCACTACTACCACAACTACCATAACTACCACTATTAACCACTATTATCACTACTACTACTACTACTACTACTACTACTACTACTACTACTACTACTACTATCACTGTTGCTGCTGCTGCTTCTATTACTACTACTTCTACCAATATTAACAATAAGAATTTATATAGCGCTTTAATGTATGCGAAGCACTTTATAGATATCATCTCACTGGAACCTCACAACAATCCTGCCAAGTTGGTCCTATATTATCCCCATTTTACCGATGAGGAAATTGAGGCTGAGGGATGTGAAGTGATTTGCCCAGGATCATTCAGCTTATATCTGAGTTAGGATTTGAGCTCATGTCTTCCTAATTTGAGGTCCAAAGGTACTGTATTCCCTGTATCATTACAATAGAACTTGATTATCTCTGGGTTCCTTTATAAATCTAAGGTACCATATATAACAAGGTAGCTAATGATGGCAGGATTGGGGAGGACCTTATGGAAGAAGTAGAGCTTGAGATGGTCCTGGAAGGACTGGGATATTTAGTGTTCAGAGGTTATTTCAGGAAGGGGAGAACATTTCTATAGAGATGAAAATGAGTAGAATATGAATATAGAATAATAGGAAAATCACCTTAGAATATGTGAGAGTAAATGTATATGTGGCTAGGTGGCAAAGTGTTGGTTCTGGAGTCAGGAAGATGCTTTTTTGAGTTCCATTTTGGCCTCAGACTTTTTCTAGCTGTGTGACCCTCTGGGAAGTCACTTAACCTGGTTTGCTTCAGTTATTCGATCTGTAAAATGAGTTGGAGAAAGAAATAGCAAATCACTACAAAATCTATGCCAGGAAAACCCAAAATGGGGTCACAAAGAGTCCAACATGACTGAAAAAAAAGACTATGGAAGTACATATATATATTATTTATATATACAAATAATATATATATACACACAAATGAGCAAATATGTATTTATATATAAACACATGTGCATGCCCACATGCACACACATTTGTATGTGTGTATCTGTATGTGTGTGTGTGTGTGTGTGTGTGTGTGTGTGTGTGTGTATGTATGTTAAAATTGTGGCATTATCTAAAGAAGGAGTGAAAGCAACATACAACAACGAAATGACTGTATCACTAACAGATAAAGGTTTAGCTGAAAGTTTGGGACTTCCAGCAGACTGCATCCTGCAGCAAAAAAGTAAATCTTACTTTGTTGAAACAACCATCTTAGTTTCAATTTCTGTGAATGACTGGCAAAGAATGCAAATGTCTGACAAAGTACTGCATGATAAAGAATAAGCAGGACAGCATTGGCAAGGGACCCATGTTTTCTGGAGGCATTTGGTTGTTGATACAATGGCATAAGCTGGGGTCAATGAAACACTTTACTGATCATCTGATCTCATACCAGGAAGCAGTTGGTGCTGCCAAATGTGTAGTACTCTCTGGACATGAAAATTCTCCATGATGATTTTACACAATGTTCAGTCATTTTTCATTCATATTTGACTCTTCATGATCCCATTTGGGGTTTTTCTTGGCAGGCTTATTGGGGTGGTTTGCTATTTTCTTATCCAGTTAATTTTAGAAATGAAGAACCCGAGGCACACAGGGCTAATAAGAAACAGATTTTCTGACCCAAGATAACTACAAATAATCCCAAATACTCTTAATAACTAGTAAATGTAAAGAGAAGTAGGACCAATTCATGCTGGAGAATATAAATACTAACAAAACTCTAGAACTTGTCTGAAGATTTGAATTCAGGAAGATAAATCTTCCTGATTGCAGACCTGGCACTCTATCCACTGAACCACGTAGCTGCTACCCCCGTATTCTAGATAGTCCTTTGGGATAATAAGGTTTCCTTGAGTAAGATCCAGATAGAACAGTGATTTATCAGTGTGACATTGTAGCAAAATACCAAATACCAAAGGGATACAGAAAAGGATAAAACAGTGATCTGAATTTGCAGGCTTTCACTATGTTTACCACCACCAAAATGGGATTAGCAACAGCCTAGGAAGGCATGGTGAGGGGGGGAAGGGAAAAGGGGCATGACCCTTTGCTTCCATATAATAAAGAAGTAAGAGAAAAAGTTTATAGAAGATTTTTCTTTAGAGAGATGTATAACCTTTCCCTGTCATCACTACTCAGAAGTCGAGGTCCTTGGGGAAAAGGGATCTAAGCCTAGATGAATAGAGGATATGCTCCCTGCCTCCACTTAATTCCCCATTGCCAATGTGTGAATTTTTAACATGTGTTATTACATCCACCAAAGTCACAAGTGTGAAGGGCTCTGTCAAATAGGGACTTCTCATAGAATACTTCTTTCAGAATTAATTAGGGAAACATATGACTCCTTCTAACTCTATTTTATGGAAACAGAATAGGAAAGTGGACTCTAGTTGATGAAAAGAGTAGTACTGTCCACTCTCCTGCTGATTAAAAAATAGACTTATTTGGAAATAAGTAATTTAATGCATCTAATTTGCAGACAAAGAGGTGTACAGGTTAATGTGAAAAGCAATCTATTCTTTTCTTTCATGTGTATATAAACTAGTCTTAATAGTTACAGATCAAGTTCTAGCCTTGGGGAAAGTATTCACAGGTACAATTCTTGTTAAAGTCAATGAGAATTTTATCTGTAAAAAAAGGGAGGAATTGGATTCAGTTAGTCAATAACTATTTATTAAACTTCTATGGGTTGGGCACTGTGCTAAATCCTGGAGATAAAGAGAGACAGAAGACATTCTCTGTTCCTGTGGTGCTAACATCAAATGGCAGAGACAACAAGTAAACAGCTATGTACAGGAAAAATAAGAAATAATATGCAGATGGAAGGCACTGGAATTAAGAAAAATTGGGAAATATAGAAGATGGAGTTTTACATTTAACTAATTAATTAATTAATTAATTTTCACATTATTACAATAGTTTTATTGTACAATAAACATAATATTGTCTCCCTTCACAAAAATAGAGAAACCTCAAGAAAAATAATGTGAGAGTTTAAAAAAAAGTGTACTTTTGTCTGTGTTCAGATACTACCAGTTCTGTCTCTAGAATGGATGCATTCTCTTTTTTTTTTTTGCAAGGCAATGAGGTTAAGTGACTTGCCAAGGCCACATAGCTAGGTAATTATTAAGTGCCTGAGACCCCATTTGAACTCAGGTCCTCCTGGAGTAGAACCAGTGCTCTATCCACTGTGCTACCTAGCTGCCCTGTGGATTGCATTCTTTTATGTAGTATTATTTAGGGTTTTTTTTTTTTTGCAAGGCAAATGGGGTTAAGTGGCTTGCCCAAGGCCACACAGCTAGGTAATTATTAAGTGTCTGAGACCGGATTTGAACCCAGGTACTCCTGACTCCAAGGCCGGTGCTTTATCCACTGTGCCACCTAGCTGCCCCCATGGATTGCATTCTTTATCATAATTTCATCAGAGAAGTTCCTTCAATATTTTTTATATCCACAGTTGCTATTGCTAACTGTATTTCCCTCCATCCTATTCCTCCCCACTCCCATTTATTCTATTCTCTCTCTCTCTCTCTCTCTCTCTCTCTCTCTCTCTCTCCTTTCACCCTGTTTCTCCTCAAAAAATGTGATGTATCTGACTACCCTCTCTCATGGTCTTCCCTCTTTTCTATTACCTATATCCAGCCCCCTCCCCCAGACCCCTTTCTCTCATCCCTTTCTTGTTCTTTTTTCCCCTTAGGGTAAAATAGATTTCTATATCCTGTTGAGTATGTATGTTATTTCCTCTCTGAGTCACTTCTTCATTCCCCTGCACCATCCCCACTTCCATTCCATTTAAAAAGCTTTTTTCTTGCCTCTTTTACATAAACTATCTTAGCCCTTTCTACCTTTCCTTTACCTTTCTCTCAGTACATTCCTTTTTTCTTCCATTAAATCCATCTTTATAATATACCTTCATATTCAGCTCCTTCCTGTGCCTTGTCTATATATGTTCCTTAATAAATGAAAAAGTTTATATGAGTTATCAGTATCATTTTCCCATGCAGGAATACAAGCAGTTCAACACCATTAAATTCCTCATAATTAGCCCTTCCCTGAGTCCTGTATTGAAGATAAATTCTTCTGTTCATCTCTGTTTGTTTCAATAGGAAAGTTTGAAAGTCCTTTATTTCATTGAATATACATCTTTTCCCCCTGAAAGAGGATGTTCAGTTTTGCTGGGTAAATCCAAGCTCCTCTGGAATATCATATTCCAAGCCCTAGGAGGTCTTAATGTAGACATTGCTAAATTCTGTGTAATCCTGATTATAGCTTCATGGTATTTGAATTGTTTCTTTCTAACTGCTTGTAATATTTCTCTTTGACTTGAGAATTCTGGAATTTGGCATGATATTTCTGGAAGTTTTTATTTTAGGATCTCTTTCAGGAGGTGGTCAGTGGGTTCCCTTAATTTCTATTTTACCTTCTGCTTCTAGGATATCAGGGCAATTTTCCTGAAGAATTTCTTTAAAAATTAAGTCTAGGCTGTTTTCCTGATCATGATTTTCAGGTAGCCCAATCATTTTTAAATGATCTCTTCTACGTCTGTATTCCAGGTCAGTTGTTTTTCAACTGGGATATTTCACATTTTCGTTCTTTTGATTTTGGTTTATGTTTTCTTGATTTCTCATAAAGACATTAACTTCCCTTAGTTCTATTCTACATTTGAAGGAGTTATTTTCTTCATGGAGCTTTTGGTCTCCATTTCCATTTGGCTAATTCTGCTTTTTAAAGGATTCTTCTCCTCATTGGCCTTTTGAACCACTTTTCCTATTTGATCCAAAGTGTTTTTAAGTTGTTATTTTCTTCAGTATTTTTTGTATCTCCTTCACCAAGCTACTGATTTGGTTTTCATGATTTTCCTGCCTCTCTCTTATTTCTCTTGCCAATTTTTCCTCTATCTCCCTTACTTGATTTTCAAAATCTTGTTAGAGCTTTTCCATAACCTGAGACCAAGTCATATTTTTCTTGGAGGCTTTGGATGCAAAAGTTTTGACTTTTTCTTTTTCTTAGTGTGTATTTTGAGGATCAAAATAATTATCCATGATTGGATTTTTTCCAATTTGCTGATTTCCCCAGGGTATAACTTGATTTTAACTCTTTGTTAAGGTGGGGCTCTGTGTCTAGATGGAGGAGACACTAACCTAAGCTATTTAAAAAAATTTATTTATTTAAGGCAATGGAGTTAAGTGACTTACCCAAGATCACACAACTAGGTAATTGTTAAATATCTGAAGCCAAACTTGAACTTGGGCCCTCCTAACTCCAGGGCTAGTACTCTATCCACTTTGCCACCCTGCTGCCCCTCCCTAAGCTTTTCAGGGATTTTGCAGTTGTTTTCATGGATATCCCCCAGGGACCTACAAGTTCTCAATTCCTCCAGGACTTATGAGAGGCCATGACTACTGTTCTAGCCTGTGCTCTGGTCTGTGGATGATGACCATCACTCCTCTTTGCCCTGGAACCATGAGGAGAGACACTGCTCTGCTACAAGAAGTAAGCTTTGTTATACTTCTGCTCTTTTTCCTGAGACTGTGTCCCCAGACTTTGCCTTGGATATAAGTCTGAACAAAGCAACAGAGCCCTGCCTACTCTCCTCTAATCTCCTCTAATCTCTCCTGAGTCCCTTACCCTCCATGGGATAAATGCTCTGGAAGTAGGTCCCAGGTGGGTGACTGAGGCCTGAGCTGGACTGGACTCCACTCATTCTGGTGTGGCAGTTTTCCTGGAGATCTGGAAACTCATAAATTTTTAAAAAGTGAACATAATGTTAATTCAGATTTTGTAGTTTTTTGTTTTTGTCTTTCTGCTTGTCTTTTTTGTTTTGTTTTGTTTTTCCTTTGTCTGAATGTGGATAGCATTTTCCATAACAAGTCCTCAGGGTTGTCCTAAGCCTCTGAACTACTGAGAGGAACTGCATCCACCAAAGTTGATCAACTTATAATGTTGTTAATGTGCTCAATGTTCTCTTGCTTCTGCTCCCTTCACTCAGCATCAGTTCTGTAATTCTTTCCATGCTTCTTTAAAGTTTGACCATTCATGATTTCTTATAGAACAATAGTACTCTATAACATTTATATACTATAACTTGTTCAGTCATTCCCTATTTGATGGGTATCTCTTCAATTTCCAATTCTTTGCCACTACAAAAAGCTGCTATGAATATTTTGGAACATATGGAACTTTTCCCATTTAAAAAAAATTTCTTCTGGATATAGGCTTAGTGTGGGTGAAAGGGTATGATCAATTTTATTGCTCTTTGGGTATGGTTCCATATTGCATTCCAGAATGGTTGAATTAGTTCACAACTCCACCAACAATGCATGAATGTACCAATCCTCCCACAATCTCTCCAACATTTATTGGTTTCTCTTTTTGTCATCTTAGCCAGTGGTGTGAAGTGGTTCCTCATAGTTTTTTTAATTTGTATTTCTCTAATCAGTAATGATTTGGAACATTTTTCATATGATTATATATAGCTTTAATTTCTTCATTTGAAAACTGCCTTTCCATATCTTTGATTATCAAATGGGGAATGACTTGTAACCTTATAAATTTGATTCAATTCTTTACATATTTTGGAAATGAGACCTTTATCACAACTCCTAGCTGGGAAAATTGTTTCCCAGCTTTTTGTTTTTCTTCTAATTTTTACAGTATTAGTTTTATTAGTATGAAAACCTTTTAATTTAATATAATCAAAATCATCCATTTTGTAATTTATAATGTACTCTTTTTCTTATTTGGTCATTAAATTTCTCCAATTTCCATAGATGTGACAGATAGATTATTTCTTGATGTTAATTGATCTTTGGTATCACCCTTTATGTCTAAATCCTGCACCCAGTCTGACCTTATTTTGGTATAGGATGTGAGATGTGGGTCTATGCTTAGTTTTTGCCATACTATTTTCCAGTTTTTCCAATAATTTTGTCAAATAGTGAGTTCTTATCCCAGAAGCTAATGTTTTTTGGGTTTGTCAAACAATAGAATATTGTAGTCATTTACTACTGCTTCTTTGGTGCCTATCCTAATCCACTGATCCATTACACTATTTCTTAACTGATACCAGGCAATTTTGATGACTGCCACTTTATAGTTTAGTTTTAGATCTGGTAGACATAGGCTACCTTCTTTTACATTTTTCTCATCAGTTACCTTGATATTCTTGACTTTTTGTTGTTCCAAATGAATTTTCTTACTATTTTTCCTTGCTTGGTAAAATAATTATTTGGTAGTTTGATTGGTATGGCATTGAATAAGTAATTTAGTTGGGGTAGATTTGTCATTTTTATTATATTTACTTGACCTAACCATGAGCAATTGACATTTTCCCAGTTGTTTAGAACTGACTTTATTTGTATGGAAAGTATATTGTAATTGTGTCCATACAGTTTCTGGATTTGTCTTGGGAGGTAGATTCCCAAGTATTTTATGTTGTTTTTACTTTAAATGGGAAGTTACTTTAAATGGAATTTCTCTTTTTATCTCCAGCCCTTGGGCTTTGTTGTTCTTAAATAGAAATGTTGATGATTTATGTAGATTTATTTTATATCCTGCTTCTTTGCTGAATTTGTTATTTGTTTTGACTTTTAAAAGATGATTTTCTCAGCTTCACTAAGTAAACTATCATATCATCTGTAAAGTGAAAGTTTTGCTTCCTCACTGCCAATCCTAATTTCATCTATTTCTTTTCTTCTCCTTGCTGAAACCAACATTTTTTTTTTAGGTTTTTGCAAGGCAAATGGGGTTAAGTGGCTTTCCCAAGGCCACACAGCTAGGTAATTATTAAGTATCTGAGACCGGATATGAACCCGGGTACTCCTGACTCCAGGGCCGGTGCTTTATCCACTGTGCCACCTAGCCCCCCTGAAATCCAACATTTCTAATGCAATTTTGAAAAGTTATGGCAATAATGGATATCCATGTTTCACCCCTGACCTTATTGCATATGCTCCTAGTTTATCCCTATTATATATAACATTTGTTCATAATTTTAGATAGATACTGCTTATTATTTTAAGGAAAATTCAATTTATTCCTATACTCTCTAGTGTTTTATTAGAAATGGATATTGTATTTTGTCAGTTTTTTTCAGCTTCCATTGAGATAATCATATGATTTTTTTGGTTTTGTTTTTGATATGTTCAATTATGTTGAATGTTTTCCAAATATTGAACCATCCCTGCCTACCAAATATAAATCATTTGATTGTAAGGTTTTTATGCCCTATTACATAGTCACTTTTGATAAAAGTACCATGTCTTGCAGAGAAAAAGGTACATTTTTTCTATCTTCATTCAGTTTCCTCTCAAGTTCCATCATATCTAAGTTTTCTAAGATTTTATTCACTTCTTAACTTCCTTCTTATTTATTTTGTTGTTTGATTTATCTAGTTCTGAGAGAGAAAGATTGAGGTCCCCTACTATTATAGTTTTGCTGTCTGTGTCTTCTTTTAATTCATTCAGCTGCTCCTCTAAGAATGTGGACACTTTACCATTAGGTGCATATATGTTCAATAATAATATAACTTCATTGCCTATAATGCCTTTATGAAGATGTAGTTTCTTTCCTTATACTTTATAATGATATCTGTTCTTGCTTTTGCTTTGTCTGAGATCTGGATAGTTCCCTCTTTATTTACTTCTGTTGAACCATGATATATTTTGCTTCAGCCTTTTACCTTTCCTCTGAATGAATTTCTCTGCTTCAGATGTGTTTCTTGCAAATAACATTTTGTTGGATTCTGGTTTGTAATCCATTCTGCTATCCACTTCTGTTTTATGGAGGAGTTCATCCCATTGGCTTTTAAAGTTGACTACTAATTCTTTATTTCCTTCCATGTTATCTTTCCCTAATTATGCTTTTCTCTTTCCTTTCCTCTTCTTTCTCCTCACTGATGTTTTGTTCCCTTTCCCCTTTAACTTTTCTTTTAAATTTTAACTTTAAATTTATTTTTACATATACCTGTACCTTCCTATTTATCTGTCCCTTCCTCCCTTTTCTTTCCCTTCCTCCCAGCACTTCCCTGTAGGGTAGTATAGATTTTTACACCCAATTGGGAATTGGGAATGTATGTAATTCCCTTTCTGGGTCAAATCTATGGAAGTAGGATTTACTCAGGGTTTATGCCCTCCCTTCTTTCCATCTACTATAATAGGTCTTTGTTCATCAGGCCTATCACCTGTTTATCCACTAATGCTTAACCTTCTCCTAGTATTAGTCTTCTTTTTATGTCTTTATTATTTTAACCCTGTCTGGTACTTAAATCCCCTTTGTCAAAATATACTCCTTTTATCTGACCCTGCAGAAGTACTATTCTCAAAGGCTGATTGATTGATTGCTTGATTTAGTGATAAGTAGCATTGCCTCATAGTGACTAAGTACCCTCCCCTTTTCTGTCTCATTAGAAATACACTTCTCAAGAGTCATGAATCATATCAAATTATAATCATTTTATACCTTACCCCCATTTCATGAATCATTTGTACCATCTCTCCCAAGCATACTCCCTCCAATTGTAGTCAAAGCCTCAAGCGAAGCATATCTCTTCATGATTTTTTTTCATGTCTAGTCCCTCTAAGTATCTTCTCTTCCTTTGTCTCTGTAGTACTCCAACAAAGTCCTTTAGCTGTCTCCTACCAAAGTATCGGGGATACTATCTTCTACTGTCCCCTTAGCACCCCAACCATGGTACTAACCCCCCCCCTTAAATAAAGTATGGATTCAGATGAGATCACTTCTTAATCTTTTTATGTCCACCCCTTCTAAGTATATTTCCCACCCTCTCTCCTAATGTACTTTAAACCTCTAAATATCTAGTAAAGTAACCTCTCATTTAATTATGCATAGAGCCTATTGAAACATTCTGAAGGTCTCTCTTAAGAACTTTAGCATTGATTATAAGGCATGGGAGACAGTGGCACAGGACTACCCAGCATAAGGTGCCCTTATCAGAGAAAGTGCTGAGCTCTATGAGCAAGGCAGAATTAAAGTAGTTCAAAGAAAATGTGCAATACATAAGTTTAGAGTAAACACCCCAGGTGTTCACCTGGAGCATTCTGAACTCTGATCAGTCACAGTGGGATGCATTGCAATTTTTCCCAACACAGTCATGTCATTTTGATCTTTCTCAAGAGTGAAGGACAAGAATCAATCCTACCCATGTCCTCTAAGTACAATCTCTTTAATTATATTCAACCCTTTAACTATTCTAAGAGAAATACATTTTTTTTGCAAGGCAATGAAATTAAGTGACTTGCCCAGGATTTGAGACCATTTGAACTCACATCCTGTCTCCAGGGTCAGAGCTCTATCCATTGAGCCATCTAGCTGTCTAAGAAATGCAATTCTCAAGAGTTACAAGTGTTATCTTCCATTGTGGGGTTTTATATAATTTAATGTTCTTGACTAACATTTTTTTCCTCTTTCTGTTTACCATCTCCATCTCTTGAGTCTTGTATTTGAAGAATGAATTTTTTTGATCGTTTTAATCAGGAAATTTTGGTAGTTCTCTATTTCATTGAACATTCATCTTTTCCCCTGATAGAATATGCTAAATTTTACAGTGTAGTAAATTCTTGGTTGTAATCCAAGGTCCGTTGCTTTCCAAAATATCATATTCCAGGCCCTCCAAGCCTTTTATGTTAAAGCGCATAAGTCCCGTGTAATTCTGACTGCACTTCCTTTATATTTAAATTGCTTCTTTTTGGCTACTAGCATTATTTTCTCTTTATTTGAGAATACTGGAATTTGTCTATGATAGTCCTTGAAGTATTTATCCTGAGTTTCTTTCTAGAGGTGATATCTGTATTCTTTCAAGGGATATTTTGTCTTCTTGATCTAGTATATTTGGATAGTTTTCTCAGATAATTCCCTGAAAGATATTTTCCTGGCTCTTTTTTTTCATAAATTATATCTCCTGGATCTATTTTCCAGGTCTTTTGTTTTTCCTAAAAGGTACTTTAAATTTGCTTCAATTTTTTCAGCCTGTTGACTTTGTTTGATGGAATTTTGGTGTCTCATAGATTCATTAATTCTATTTAATCAATTCTAATTTCTAGGGTTTTATTTTTCTTCAGTTAGCTTTTGTGTTTCCTTTTCTAGCTGTTTAATTTTACTTTTTATTGAGTTGTATTCCCTTTCCAGTTGATCAATTTTATTTTTTGAAGTTATATTCTTTATTTTTACTTTTAAAGGAGTTAATTTCTTTGGTCAATTTTTCATAATTTTCTTACATGGCTCCTATTTTTTTTTCCCAATTTTTCTTCTTCCTCTCTTCTTTGGTTTTTAATTATTTTTAAGGTCTTTTATGAAGTTTGGATTTGAGTCCAATTCATAGACTTCTTTGAGACTTCCCATATAGGTAATTTGTTACTGCTTTCTTCTTCTGAGGTGGCATTTTTATCTTCTCTATACACATAGTAGTTTTCTTTGGTTAGCACTCTTTTAGTTTTTTTGCTCATTTTGATTGTTTGAACTTTCCTCCTGCGTTATAGGGAGTATAGACCCAAGCTTTTTGTGCTGGAGCACTGGCTCAGAGTTGAATATGCCACCCATGCATTGCCTATGCAGAAGTTTGTTTCTTCCTTTATGTCCAGGTTCTGCCCATATAGGCCCAACTCTGCATCATTTATTCTGTTTGGGTGTCAGGATCATCTTATTTCAAATGTGTTTAGCAGAGTTCTTTTGAAATTATCTAAAAATCTTTTATGGAATAGATTATCAATTGATTTTTGAACTTTAATAGAATTTCACTAATAAATTCATCTGGGGCCATTTTCCTTTGATATACTACTTGATTTATCTTTCCAAGATTGGAGTAATATCTGTATTTGCATTTTTGTTATTTTATATGTTTGCTTATCATCTGTTTCTTTTAAGTTCTCATGTTTTTTTTTTGTGGAACTTTCAGCTATGGGGTCTCCTCTAAATAATTAAGATTAAAAGTTATCATTATATCATACTGGATTATAAATTCCAAATTTAAATCAAACCTTTCAAAATCTACTCTTAAGTAAACCCAGTGTTTCTCTAATTTCTATAAAAAGCAATATTATAAGATTTTTTAAAAAGCATTTCTGGAACCTGAATAGTCTGTAGAATAATATTTTTCTTGTATTTAGTAACAGCTTTTATTCTAGCCTAACTGTTCATAGTTTTATTCCTTTATTTTGTGATATATATATATACATATATATATATATATATATATATATACATATTTATATATGCGCAGAGGGAAGTTTTGTGGTTATCTACATATATATGTACATATATGTGCATATATATGTATATATATATAATGTATTAGTTGGAAATTGCTTGTGATCAAAGCTCTGACTAGCAAGAGAAAATCTATTAGTCCAATAGCTCTCTCTACGGTTTCTTTTAAAATAACCCTAAAAAATTTCTCTGACAGACTTAAAAAGGTGAAGTGGAGCTTGACTTACATTAAATTATGCATAGTATTTTTTGATTCATTTCCTTTCATCTTCAATTTGACTTGATAGTTTTTAATTTTGGTAATTTGATTTTTATCCTTTTTAAATCAAGCTAATGTTTTATCTCTTTCTTTTCTTGTTAATGTATTTTTAATTTTTAAACAAATAAATAATAAGAAAAAAGACATTGTTATATATACATAAAAAATAAAGATTCGTAATATAAAGCAATCAATTTTCATTTCAAGAAAACCTATATAATAAATACTATACATTGGATTTAGATTTGTCTATCTTTTCTTTGTTTCCTTGTAGGTTTTCTTCTGTTTTTCTGCTGTGTACTATTTATTAGTTTCCCCTCCCACCATACTCTTCCACCCCCTGGAAGGCTACAATTAAGTATGGACACACACACACACACACACACACACACACACACACACACACACACACGTATATATTTATAAATACCTACTACCCTTCCAAGAATCCCCTTCTTATATACCCTTCTTTATTCCCCTTCACAATGATGTACTTAACCTTCTATATATCCTCTAATCCTGTTCCCTGACTCCCTAAATCAGTATCCTCTCTATACCCTCCTCTTATTTTCCTTAAAAAATGTTTACACACACACCCACCCACACACACACATACACACATTTAATGTATTGTTCCCTCTTTAACCCATTTCCATTAAGAGTAGCTTTCCAGAACTATTAGCTTTCATTTCCCATCAAAATCCTTTGCATCAATTCTCTTAACTCATTTCCAATGAGAGTAGGTTTCCAGAATTAGTAGCTCTCCTTCCTCATCTAATTCTTCCGTATTAATTCTTCCTCTCACACTTAGTTTTTGATGTTTATATATTTTTTGGTTCTTATATGTCAAATTTTCTAATAAGGTCAGGTCTTGTTTATTTTTGTTTTGCAACAAAATCCTAAAAATCTGACAATTCAATGAATGTAGTCCTAGTTCTTTTACCCTTTGAGATGAAGTATTCAAAGACCTTTGGTCTTTTAAAGAAGCCTCTACTAGGTCTCTTGTAATTCCATATTTGAATTTTTTCTTGTTCTTAATATTTTTCCTTAATCTAGAGAATTTAGCCATGATATTCCTGACAGTTTTCCTCTTAGTATCCCTTTCAGGTTGTGATCAGGAAATTTTTTGTATTTCTACTTTCACCTCTTGTCCAATCACTTAGGACAATTTTTTTTCTATAGAAGATATTATTCATTTTCCACAGAGAGTTATATAACTTATTTTTCCTCTTTGTTGATTATTATTCTAGAGTCTATCAAGGATGCATTTAGTATATTGAGATATCTTTTATCTTGTAATTAGGACTGTTCTGCCTCAATTCTTGTTTATTTTTTGCTACTCTATATTCAGCCTGTTTTTTTTTACTCATTTGTGGAAGAAATCTGGAGCCCTTAGAATATTCTGATCTACTCCATCATCTTCCCAGAATCCTATTCTAGCTAAAATTTTTTTCAGTTTTGCTCATCTTTCTCATAAGCTATTATTGTTTTGATTTTCATTTAATTTTTTTCAACTTTCACTTTGTTTCTCCATTGAGGAAAATAAAATAATTTTGTGATTATTTTTATTTTTCAAATTTACTTGCTGATTTTCTAGCTTTTAAATTACAGTTTGTTGGGTGGGGGCAGAGACAAGATGGAGGTGTGAAGGCAGTATTTCCTTGGAACTCATTCCCCCCAAAACTCCAAAAGCTGTCAAATTATGACTGTAGCCAAAATTTAGAGGGATAGAACCCACAGAAAGACCGAGTGATACATTTTCTCAGTCCAAGATAACTTAGAAGTTCCACAGGAAAGGTGTGTTTCATTAGGACCAGGAGCTGGAAAAAGCCCTCATCGCAGTGCAGCTGGGGTACAGCTTGAAGGGGTGGGGAGAGAATTCTGCTACACCAGAATGGGTGTGGAGTGAGTGAGGAGCACTGGCTGTAGAACCTGCAGTGAGAACTGGGAGAAACTGGCCTGCACTTCCAGAGCACAGCCCACAGATGGTAAGGGGGGTCAGGGGAGACTACAGAAATTTCTCTGCTCTCTCCTGGGGGCAGGACTCTGCTGTTTGCTCACACTCAGATCCAGATTGCAGTTTGGGCTTCAATACTAAGAGAGCCAGGCAGGACTCCTTTTTACAGCTCCAGGACAGAGGGAAGTTCTGTGGTTATCTACATATCAAAGCACAGGCAAGAGAGCATAAGATCTTGGAGGAATAAAAGTCCCAGTGGGGTGTCCCCCAAAACATCCCCCCAAAGCCATTGGAAGTGCTGTAAATTAGTCTTGGGCCAAGGAAATGAGTAAACAACAGAAAAAGAAGAATCTGACTGTAGAAAATTATTTTAGTCCCATGGAAGATCAAAACATATACTCAGGGGCAGCTAGGTGGCACAGTGGATAGAGCACTGGCCCTGGAGTCAGGAGTACCTGAGTTCAAATCCAGCCTCAGACACTTAATAATTACCTAGATGTGTGGCCTTGGGCAAGCCATTTAACCCCATTGCCTAGTAAAAAAGGAAAACATACTCAGATGACAACAAAATTGAAGCTTTCATATCCAAAACCTCCAAGAGAAATAGAAGATGGACTCAGACTATGGATCAGTTAAAAAAAAAAGACTTTGAAAAGCAATTAAGGGAGGTGGATGAAAAATTGGGAGGAGAAATGAGAGCAATGCAGATAAATCATGAAAACCAAATCAACAGCTTGGTGAAAGAAATAAAAAAAAAATTGAAGAAAATAATATGTTAAAAACCACTTTAGGCCAAATGGAAAAAGCAAAACAAAAGGCAAATGAGGAGAAGAATGCCTTACAAAGCAGAATTGGCCAGCTGGTAAAGGAGATAAAAAAGTTCTCTGAAGAAAATAACTCCTTCAAATGCAGAATGGAACTAAAGGAAGCTGATGACTTTGCAAGAAATCAGGAAGAAATACAACTCCTCCAAAAAAAGCCCAAAATTAGAAGAAAATGTGAAATATCTGATTCGAAAAACAACAGACCTTGAAAACAGATCCAGACAAAATAATTTAAAAATTATAGGGCTACCTGAAAATCATGACCAGGAAAAGAGCCTAGACTTCATTTTTCAAGAAATAATACAGCAAAATTGCCCTGAGATAGCAGAAGCAGAGGGTAAAATAGAAATTGAGGGAATTCACTGGTCACCTCCTGAAAGAGATCCCAAAAGAAAAACTTCCAGCAATATTATAACCAAATTCCACAACTCCCAAATCAAAGAGAAAATTCTAATAGTTGCCAGAAACAAACAATTTAACTACTGAGTAGTTGGGATTATACAGGATCTGGCAGCATCTACATTAAGGGCTCATAAGGATTGGAATATGATATTCTGGAAGGCAAAAGATCTTGGTTTACAACAGAATCAACTACCCAACAAAACTGAACATCCTCTTTCAGGGGAAAAGATAGACTTTTAATGAAATAGTGGACTTTCAAACTTTCCTATTGAAACAACCAGAGCTGAACAGAAAGTTTGATCTCCAAGTACAGGACTCTGGTGAACCATAGAGGGGGTGAATGACAAGAATTAACTCAGAGGAACTTAATGATATTGAACTGTTTGTATTCCTGCATGGGAAGAAGATATTGATAACTCATATGAACTTTCTCATTTATAAGAAGGTGCATATATAGACAGGGCACAGGAAGGAGAGGAATATAATGGTATAGTAAAAAGATGGAGTCAATGGGTGATAAAGGAAGTACTGGGAGGAAGAGAAAGGAGAAGAAGAAGCTAAGAAATTTCACATGAGTCAAGAAAAAGCTTTTTCAATGGAGTGGAATGGGGGAAGGCAAGAGGGAATGAGTGAGCATTCATTCTCATAAGAAATAAGTCAGAGAGGAAATAACATACACACTTAATAGGGTATAGAAATCTATCTTATCCTAGAGAAAAATGTGAAGAAAGGGATGGGATAAGGGGAAATGGTGGGGAGGGAAGTGGGGGAATAGGTGATAGAAAAGAGGGAAGATTGTGGGAGAGGGTACTCAGATACAATACAGATAACAGTACAAGGCCAGGATGAAAGGAGAGAGAGAGAATAGAATAAATGAGAGTGGGGAGGAATAACATGGAGGGAAATACAGCTAGTAATAGCAACTGTGGGAAAAATATTGAAGCAACTTCTCTGGTGGACTTATGATAAAGAAAGCAACTCACCCTCGAGACAGAGCCATTTAAATCTGAACACAGACTATAGTATATATTTTTTCTCTCTCACTATTCTTGAAATTTCTCATCTTCTTGGGGGAGGATAGGGGGGTTTATGTTTATTTTTATAACAAAATTATTGTAATAATATAAAATAAATAAATCTAGATCCTTCACTGGAAAAAAATAAATTCCAGTTAATTATTTTTCTAGTTGAATATATTTTCAGAGATATATTTTTTCCTCTGAAAACTACTTTAGTCTTATCTTCCAAATTTTGTTATCTGTTCTCTTGCACATAGCTAGTAATTGTTTTTGTGATTTTTTTCTTTGATTCACTCATTATTGATATCATTATTCCTTTTCCATTGTGAGTTATATAATTTATTTTTCCTTTTTGTTGATTATTAATATTAATATTCTAGAGTCTATCAAGGATGCATTTAGAATTTTGAGATATCTTTTATTAAACTAGTATAAGATGTTGATATATATGAGTATATAAAAACATAACTACATATATGTACATACATATATACCTCTTTAATATTTTCATTTGAAAGATATATACATTTTTTAAAAAATCTAATTTTCCAATACTTCATTGTAATCCTTATTTTCCTTTTTTATCTTTCAAGTAGAGCTATTTGGCTCTCAAAGAACATTAATATGGCCTATTATTATGCTTTTATATATCTTTTTGTGAGGCTGCTGGTTTTTATCTTAAGAATTTAGACTTTATGCTATATGATATATATTTATATATATATACATATATACATATATACATATATATTTACTGATTATATGTTGCATTGCCTATGGCTCCTTTAAGCATATTGTTGTTCCCATATTGTTGACTTGTGTTGATATCTTGAATTGATATTGTTGTTTTGTCTGTTTAGGATGGCAACTTCTTTTTTTCCTGAATTAGTGTTTTTTCAAATGCCCTATTTTAATATGTGTCTTTATTTTTGAAAACTTTCTTCTATGCAGCAAATTTGTTTTTTTCCTTTTCTAGTCTTATATATTCTTCTTTATTAGAAAGTTAGTCCATTTATTTTAAGGTAATAATCATTAGTTTTGTTTTCTTCCATTTACTTCATATGTATTGATACTCCTATCTCTTAAGTTAGTATGTAGTTTTGCTTAATACTTATTTAATTCCAGATGTCTCCTATGGGTTTTTCTCAAATTCCTGCTGCTTACCTTCTGTATCGTCTTTCTATCTATCTTTCCCTTTCCAATATATGATGAAATCTAATCTTCTATTCATGATTCATGATTCATAATAATATTATTATTATTATAATAATTATTATTTTCTCTAGCTCATTTGAAATAAAGCTTCTAGGAGACATCAACTCTGCTCTCACTACTGTCCCATTTATATGATAGTACAATTGTATGTCATATCCATTCTGCCTTTGTCCATATTTTGTTTGTTTGATAATTTTATATATTAATTTGTATTTGGGATATCTTTTCTATGATATTAAAAAAGTTCTCTACTATATTTTGTATATTTTTATTTTAGTATAAATGAGTGCTGTTTTTTGTCAAATGCTTTTTTCTGCATTTTTTTAAGACATAGAATCTTTCTATGTTCGATTTTCTTTCAAATGACTCTTCAGTGTTAAATGTTCATCTTTTTTCATTTATAGTTAAGCCCAGATTTGTAGAGTAAGCATTTAGATCCTGAACCCCAATGCTCTTTGGGATGCCCTATTACATTCCCTCCAGACTTTTCTGATAGGTAGAAAATTCTATTGTATTGTGTGTATTTCCTTTCTTTTGTATTTAAAAGTTTTTTTTTTTATTGGAGCAGCTAGGTGTTTCAATGGATAGAGCACCCACCCTGGAATCAGGGGGATGTGAGTTCAAATTCTGACCTCAGACACTTAATAATTACCAAGCTGTTTGGCTTTGGATAATTCATGTAAACCCATTGTCTTGCAAAAATCCAGAAAAAGTATTTTTTTTCTTGATTGCTAGTAGAATTTATTTTTTTTCTGAATTGAATTATTAAATTTAACCACTAGATGTCTGGTGTTTGTAGACTTGAATTTCTGTTTTTGCTTTTGGAGATCATCTATGAATTCTCTTAATTGATATTTCATTTTCTGTGTTCAGAAGTTCTGGGAAGTTTTCTTAAATTATTTCTTGCATATAATGTTAAATGTTTTGACTTGAGAGATCTATAATCCTTCTATTTTCTCTATACATCCTATCTTTGAAATTGGTATATTTTGTTTGGATAGAGAGTATTGATTTTATTGGAGTTTTTCTTTTCTATTTGCATTCATAATCAACTGTTCTCTGTTCTGTTTATTTTGTAAGACGCATTATCAAATATTCAAGTTTTTCTATCTTTCAATTAGGCCATTAATTCCTTTCTCATAAATTTCATTTCCCTTTAAGTCAATCAACAAAAATATTCCATATGCCATTGGATCTTCTGTCTCTTCATGTGTTAGATTATTTTTCACTTTTCAGCATTTATTCATAAATTTCTGTCTCATTTCATAGATGAAAATAATATTTCTTTTGTTGTTAATATTTTCTATATTGGTTTGCTTATTTTCAAGGCCTTTGACTTTTCTTCTTCATGAGATCTTTGCTGATTTCAGTCTTTTCCCTTAATTTCCCCCTAGAATTCATTTTTTGGCTCTTTTCTCTTTGATAATAGTTTCCCTAAGGAATTCAAAGCATCTCAACTTCTTCATATGCTTGACAATTATGGTTTACTAGGTCTCTGCTCTTAGCGAATTTTGGGGGACAGAACTGGCTCCAGCTATATGCTAAAATTGTTTCCTCAATCTAACAGACTTCACCGCCTTACACATACATGGTCCTTTCATTTCCTCTCTTCCTCAATCCTCTGTTCCAGAAGTTTAGAAAGCTTCCACACTGGTGCTACTATAGTCAGGGATGATTTTGTTTTTGAGTCTCTGAGGTTCTGGGAGATGACTTTGGGATGGGGTTAAGTGTAGGGGCTGACCTGCTTTGAAGCCTAGACATACGTCCTTCCTCTTTCCTTCTGTTTTTCCTACCTCCTACAGATATCTTTTGTAGCACAGAATGTTGCCTTGGTGATGCTCATTGAGACCTTGGCAAAATTCTGAAGCCTGGAATCCAGATCTTCATAGCATACAGGAAAAAGAGAGAGGGGACCAGGATGATAAAATGCATTTTGTTGCAAGCCTGTGGGTAGGGTCCTTGAGTCTACTAGTATAACCTTGCTTTTGATAATGGGGAAAGATTATTGCATGAACTTAGGGTAGGGATTATTGTATATTTTTGTTTTAACCTTCTTTTGAATTTTTGGTGTCCTAAACCATGGAAACAACTAATTGTTTTATTTTTGGTCCATAATTTCTCTTCATAGTAATCCGAGAAAATGTCCAGTCCTCTTTGACCCATGAGTCATTTGTACCCTTCCTGAGATCTTGAGAATTGTAGCATACTGGAAAAGCCTCCATTTTCTGTGTTATGGTGCACGGGGCATTAGCTTATATTCATCAACAGCCTGTTTTAAGGGCAATAAATACAACTTCTGGACTTGTGATTCCCTGCCCCTCAGATATTCGGGCACTCAAGATTCTAGGGTATTTATGTACCCTGCCCCCCCCCCATCTGGGGTTGGACTGTATTTCTGGGAAACACATCTTTTTATTTTTTAATGTATCTTACACATTTTGTGTGTGTGTGTGTGTGTGTGTGTGTGTGTGTGAATTTGAGTTGGTGGCTTCTGGGAGTTCTACAAAGAAATGACTTACCCTACCCTCTTCTATTACATCACTTCCATATTATAAATTTGTATTCAGTGTAATACAGTTGAAAGATATACAGCCACAGGATCTCAGTTTTAATCACAACTCTGACTTTTTCTATCTATTTGACCTTAGGGAAATCATTTCAATTCTTTGAGTCTCAGTTTTTTCATCTATAAAACGGAGTGGTTGAAACAAGCTCTTTCTAAGGTGCTTTCCAACTCAATTATCTGATGGTCACCAGTGATTTTCCTTATTTTGTAGGCAATTAATGATTTCTTAATAAGAGGGAGGATATTCAAAGCTTGGGTATCAACATCTCAACCTTTTCTAAAGTACTCAATTTACAATATATACAATGGCCCTCAGAAATTGACAAGTATGATTGGGGAATTTGCATGGAATCTGCAAATTTTCACAGAAAAGTGCTCAATCAAGTATTTCTGATATGATGCAAATTTTTAAAAATCTCTGAAATCTTAATAATAATAGAAACTTAATGTTTTATGAAATCTAGTCCAAAATTTATCCAGTTATTTTTAGGTTAATTGATAATTTTAAGAGCTGAATCATGAACCATACAGGTTTTGAGTCCCTATAAAGATGCTATTATTTCTTTGCCTACTAGACTCCTGGATATTTAAATGCTGATTTACAGCAAATATATGCTATTAACCTTTGGAATTTCATGAGATTGAGAAGATGTAGGCATTAAATATGTGAATATTAAGCCAGCCATGAAAATAATATATGAAACTTACCAGTCCACCTCACTTATTGTTCTATCAGATCTCACTCTTTGTGACCGCATGGACCATACTTTTCATAGGATTTTTTTGGCAAAAGTATTGAAGTGGTATTTGCAAACAGAGATTAAGTGCCTAGGGTATTAGACATAGGTTAGACATAGTTAGTAAGTGTCTGAGGCAGATTTTGAACTCTGATCTTCCTGATCCTAGGTCCAGTGTTTTATCCACTGAACCATCAAGCTGCTCCCAACATTACAAAGCAAAGAACTATACAATTGAAATAATTCAAAAATAAAACAGACAAGAAATTATTCACCCTATAAAATATTCATACAATATTTTTAAGTTATACTAAATATGACGGAAATGCAAAACTTTGTAGTGTTAACTAACTTTTAAAGGGTGATTGGGCTTGCTCCAATTTTATCACTTCATTCATACAGGTGCATCTAGAAAATACTTTGTTGAAATACAGCTAAGCAGGTCCCGATTAGTGTGAATAATGAATCCCTTAAAGTGGCAAAATTATTTGAATTTTCATTGGCTTATCTCCAGTGAGCTAGAATTAATAACTATACTTTGTTATAATTACATATATATACATATGTACAGAATATATACACATATTTATACATCTAATTATAATTTCAAATAGTACAAATTCAATTAATGCAACCATAAGCCAATTTTTGTTTATATTATTTAATAAACAAATGAACTATTTTAGAAATTGTCTCAAACAAGAGAAATTTAAGTAGGCATTGATTCAATTATAGTGTAGACTTGAGAGAAAGTTGGGAATGATTTTAATGCTATCCATCTTTCTCATTTGCTGTGTTTTAAAAAAGCAATGCTAATCATACTGTTTTTATAATACCATTCTGAGGGTTTCTTACTGACTTACATTTGCTGGCATATACTGTTATTTATAAATTAGAAGAAAAAAGGAGATATGGTTAAACCTGGGTATGTTGTTAGCAGAATTTGCCTTGAAGATATTATAAAATTCACATCCCAGACTTATAGTAGAGTTCACACTAGTATCAGCTTTCATCATTCCTCTTTATTTGGTTCTTTATTTTGCAGAGGACATATTCTAAGTAATCATTCTTCTAAAAGTTCATGGAGTCATTTTAGATGATGATGGACTATAGGATCTCGTAATGTTTCTAATTTTGTTTTTAAAAATCATTTCCTGAAAAATGTCAGTTCATATATTGTCTGATCTAAGACCCCCAGGAGAAGCATGAAGA
Organism: Macrotis lagotis; assembly: GCF_037893015.1. Lineage (NCBI taxonomy): Eukaryota > Metazoa > Chordata > Mammalia > Peramelemorphia > Peramelidae > Macrotis > Macrotis lagotis. The sequence goes on from NC_133661.1 coordinate 195,879,466, forward strand.
TTCCCCAGTGTTACAGTTAATTGTTTTCTTGTCATTTATTGACCTTCAGTACACAGAGCAAATCTTATGTTTCTGGTGCTGGCATACCTAGGTTTATGGGTCATTTAGTGGGAGTTCCTTTATCCACTTTTTTGCATTTTTATTTAGTACTTCTTGAAGTTGCTGTTTCAAAACATTAGAATTAATTATTTTATCATAAATGGGGCCTAGGGCATCTGAGGGAAGGATGCAATTAAAACATGTGAAAACAAACAAAAGACAACAGACTTGTGTAAACTTAACACAATTTTTCAAAGCACCCATAATAAAATCAACATAACTAATTTGCATTTTCCCAGAGGATAAACATGTACTGACTGGGGAGTCAGTTTCTTGTGGCTGGAGGCTAACACTATAGGAAAACAGACTTCTCTTTCCTTACTTAAGGTAAGTTTTCATTAATGGTACCTCTTTTTATTCTAATGAGATAAACCGAGAGGGGTAATGGTAGTTTTCCTTAAAGTTGCCTCTAATGAATCAGGAGTTGGAACAATATTAACCTTGATTTACTTCAAGGTGTGATTTAGGTTCTGTCTCCTATATGAAGCCTTTTTTAAAATCCCCACTTCTGAGTACCCTCCTCCTCAGAAATTATTTTTTATCTACTTTCTATTTTGCATTTAATTTTCTATGAAGATATTGTTTTACTTCAATAGGATAAAAGTTCATTGAGGACAGGAACTGTTTACATTTTTTCCCCTTTAATTGCTGGCAATTACCAGAATGCCTGGCTCTTAATGGATGCTTAAAACACATTTGTTGAATAAATATACCAGTCAAGATTAAGCAGAAACCAATGTCTAGGGTTGAAGTTTATAATTTAGCCTTTTCCACGCTTTCTCCCTGGAATATTTAAATATTTTGGATATACAGAAAAACTTTCAGACTAGATCTCCTATCCAAGAGACTGATCATTTTGGGGAAAAAGAAAAACAGCTAAAAACTGAAATTCTCTATTTCAAAAATATCACCATTAACAACATCCATACTCCTTTAAGAATTATTCAATCTAGGGGCAGCTAGGTGGGGCAGTGGATATAGAACACCAGTCCTGAAAAGTCAAGAGAACCTGAACTCAAATCCAGCCTCAGACACTTAATAATTACTGAGCTATGTAACCTTGGGGAAATCACTTAGCCCCACTGCCTTGCAAAAACAGAAGCAAAAAAAAAAATCCAATCAGTTTAATAATTTATTTTTCCCCCCTAAACAGTTGTTGATTCCTACTCGACCTCCTCATCCAAACTTTGGATCCAATGATTCAACCCAAACTTTTTCTCTATCTCTCCCATGAAAACTACATTTCCTCTCTCTATGCCCTAGTCGTCCCACAATCCTCTAATCTATTCCCTTATTACTTGTACCTCAAAGAGTCCTTTTTTCCTTTAAGAAGCAAGTCAAGCATCATCTTCTGCCTGCATTTGCTATTCTCTTTTCCAAATTACCTCATAATTAACTCTTTCTGTGTGTGTGTGTGTGTATATATATATATATATATATATATATATATATATTTTCATTTTTATTTTTGCTGTAAACATTTATATATGTATTTGGGCAACTTTGAAACTACACTATGACAATTATTTGTGGTTTCATTATAACTTGCCTATTTTCTATTTTGTTCTTTTTTATTCTTAATTATTATTCTGTAGTTTGTGTCTCTCAATCCTTCCATCCTTATTAATTCCCCCCTCCACCCCAATTATATGACTGTTGTGATTAGCTGAGATTATGTTCAGTACTTAGTTTAAATTACTATGGACAGGGCAATCACTCTCAGTCTCTAAAGTTTGAATTGCTTTGACTATGTTCCTCTCAGCAGGGAACAAAAAAAAATGCACACTCATGTCATGACTTCAATTTCACCTTTATTTTTTATTCTATGATTCTTACAAGAATACAGCTAATAACTGATTGATCCTTTCTGTAATGAAATGTGCCTTGTTTTTCCACCTTCACATCCCTCCTCTTCCCCCATCCCATTTATATCTGTTCTAGTTTCCCAGGTTACAGTACAATTTCAGGACTGAATCCAAGGGAAGTACAAGATAATTCATGTAAAAAATAGCACACCTCCAGTAATAGTTCTGTCTTTGTGCCTTTAAAACTTGAAGGGATTCTACTTCATAAACCTTCAAATAGTTCTTTGATATCATCTAAGTGGATAGTCTCTCCAGTAAAGCAGATTGCTACCTACCTATCCAAGCATACCTGTTTTATGAAGTCAAATCAAAAAGTCTTGTCTATTTCCATGTATAAGTTTGTAGAAGGTCTTCTTCATTTTCTCTTAATAAATCAAGTTCATAATAGAATATTGGCTTAGTAATTAGAGTATTGGGCCTTATATGATGAAGTCCTGAGTTCAAATTTGTTCTTTAGATATTTAATCACTGACGAAGTCCCTTAATTTCTCTGTCTCATTTTCCTCATCTTACACTTAAGATCACCCTTAAGAACCCCAGTCCCCAGCAAGAACAAAACAAAACAAAACAAAGCAAAAAATACCGCCCCAAACCACCAAACTTTGGACTATACATCTTATACCACAGTATCAGAGTTCAACTGTCAAAGTGACCAAAAAAAATTACTGACTATTGGCAGCTACTATTCTGATAGGGATGAAAAAATGCCATGTCACAAGAGAAAAGTAGTGACAGAATGCCTAATGTGAAGCTTCAAAGGAGCTATTGAACTGATCTTAAATTCAAAAGGATCTCTTGGAAGAGCTCAAAAAGGATTTTAAAAAACCAAAGAAGAGAGGAAGAAGAAAAGTGGAGAAAAGAAATGAGAGTCATGCAGGAGAATTATGAAAAAATAACTGAAGAAAACAATAATTTTAAAAGTAAAAGTGACTAGTTGGAAAATAAAATTAGCCAACTGGAAAAGGAAACAAAAATTTAAAAACCTTAAAAGCTATAATTGGACAAATGAAAACAAATGACTCCATAAGACACCAAGATTTGGCAAAAGACTGGAAAAAAGGAAGAAAACATAAAATACCTCTTAGGAAAAGAAACTAATCTGAAAAATAGATCCAGAAGAGATAATTTATGAATTATGGAAACCACAATCAAGAAAGGACAACATTATGCAGGAAATTATCATGGAAAAACTTATTTAATGTCCTAGAACAAGAAGATAAAAGAATACATCATTCACCCCAGAAAGAGATTCCAAGATAAAAACTCCAAGAAGATTAGAACCAAATTTCAGAATTCTCAGCTAAAGGGAAAAAAAATATTGCAAGCAGTCAAAGAAAAGCAATTTAAGTACCAAGGAGCCACAGTCAGGATTAGTTAGGATTTATCAGCTTCAGCATTAAAGGATTAGAGGGCATAGGATATGATATTCTTTAGGGCAAAGAATCTTGGTTTATAACCAAGAATAAACTACCCTACAAAATTCAGCATATTCTTTCAGTGAAAAAGATGGATTTTTCAATGCAATACTGGACTTACAAACCTACCTGATAAAAAATATCAGCACTCAACAGAAAATTTGATCTTCAAATAGAAGATTCAAGAGATAAGTAAAAAGTGGCAAAGAATTGGAAATCAAAGGGATGTCTATCAATTGGGGAATGACTGAAAATCTTTGCTATATGAATATTATGGAATACTTTTTTCTATATGAAATCATGAATGACCTAACTCCAGAAAAGAATGGAAAGACTTGAATGAATTAATGAAGTGAGCAGAAATGGGAGAACATTATATACATTAGGAGCAACATTGTGAGATGATCAACTTTGATCCTAACTTCTCTCAATAGTTAAGTAATCAAGGACTATCAGGAGAGACCTGTTAAAGAAAATGCCATCCACATCCAGAGGGGAAAAAAACCAAGCTATTATGCATTCTGAATCAGAGCAAAGCATACTATGTTCACTTATAAAACTTCTTTTATATTTTTCTTTTTTTCTTGTGCTTTTTTCCTTCTTTAGTTTTAGTTCTTTTTTCGCACAGCTTAAATGTAGAATGTAGAAATGTAGAATGTAGAAATATCTTAAACCTAGTTTTACATATTCACAACCATTATCAGATTGTTTGCTGCCATGGGGAGGGCGGTGGGAATTGAGGGTGATGGAAAAACATGGAACTCAAAAGCTTGCAAAAAGTTGAATATTGAAAACTATCTTTTCATGAAATTGGAATATAAATAATAAAAAAATTATAATATATACCTAATTTCCAAGATTGTTGTGACGCTCAAATGAGAAAATATTAGCAAATTGTTTTGCAAATCTTTTTTTTTGTTTTGGGTTTTTGCAAGGCAATGGGGTTAAGTGGCTTGCTCAAGGCCACACAGCTAGGTAATTATTAAATGTCTGAGGCTGGATTTGAACTCAGGTACTCCTGACTCCAAGGTCAGTGTTCTATCCACTGAGACACCTAGATGCCCCTAATTTGCAAATCTTAATGTGCAAATGCTAACTAATATTAAGATCAGGATTTTAGATTTAGAGGTAGAAGAGAACTGAAGGTCCATGTAGTCCAACTCCTTCATTTGCTGGTAAGAAAAATAATGTCCAAGGAAGTTAAGTGACTTGTCCAAGGTCATACAAAGAATAGATTTTATAGGTGGGCTAATTCCAAAGTAGGTGGCTGATATCCCCCATTCTTATAATGTTACCAGTTAATATTTTTCTTTCCTTTTTTTAAGTGGTTTGCCTGAGGCCACACAGCTAGGTAATTATTAAGTCTGAGGCCAGATTTAAACCCAGGTACTCCTGACTCCAGGGCCGGTGCTCTATCTACTGTGCCACCTAGCTGTCCCTCCAATTAATCTTCATATCTATATCTATGTCTATATCTATATATGATGTCCCTTCCTTTTGTAATTTCTTGTATATAATGTTCTGTGAAACTCAAAATGCCCTTTCCATTGCCTTTTGGGTAATTCTCAATTTTAGTTATTCATAGACTAAAAGCATTTTATGACTCATAACCATACAACAACATTGCTAGGAAATTAATATTCCAAAGATAAGATGTTTCAGAAAGAATGTTGGAGCCATTAAAAATATTTGTAGAAGATGATAAAAAGATGGGAGTAGTCAATATTGGAAGGGTAATGAAAAGAGAAACAAGCTAGTGTATTATTGATGGAGCTGTGAATTGGTACAACTATTCTAGAAAGCAATTTGGAATTATATAAATGAATTCCACATCCTGTGCTCTAGTGATGGCATTGCTAGATTTTTTCTCTTAAGAAGGTCATTGACCAAAAGAAAGGTTCTATAAATATTAAAATATTTTAGATTCATTTTGTGATAGCATAGGAATTAGAAATAAAGTAGATGCCCAATAACTATAGAATGGCTGGCAGAAAATGTGTCATATGAATGTAATGGAATAGTTACAGTGCTATAAGAAATGGACATGAATAATATAGAGAAACAGAAAGCCCTATCCACTGAGTATAACTTGATATTCCTTTCAAATATACAACAAAATTATCTTGTGTATTTTTCTTTTTTTCTTCTCTCCCACCTACCCCCTGTACTAGCATGTACTAATACCCCACTTTTATCTTCTGCTTGCATTTGCACTATTGAGATTCCTTTGAAATTTAAATTTAGTGAATGGTCAAAAACTATTAAAGTAGCAATAGTAACTCAAGCATGTTTTTTTCAGTTTAGATCCCCCTTTCTCTAGCTACCTGCTATGAATATCTTCTTTCCTATCTAAAATGCTACTGTAACCTCAGGACCATAGTAACTATAGAATCTAAGATCTGAGTTAGGGTAGAAATCTGACCACTCAGGTTTTAAATTTCCACACTAGGACCAAGCTATGCTGAACAGTGAGTAAGTAACCTTAAAGTCACCATATCTAGTAGACCTGAACCACCAGACTAAGCTTCTAGCTATCTTCTTGGCATCTACCATTTAATACTATCCTCCTTTGCTACCTATTCCTGTGTGGAAACTAAAGTCAAATAAATGCTACCAATGCTTTTGGAAAGAGCATGTCAAATAATTTCTCTAGGCTCTATTCACAATCCCTCTGACTTCTCAGACCAAAATATTCTTCCCTGGTCATCACACTCCTATATTCATTGTATCCCCATTTTAGAATGTAATCTCTTGGAGGGTGAAGGCTGTCTTGATTTTATATTTAAATCTCTGGCACTTAACAGATAAAAGCGAAAAATCTAATTAAATAATTGAGTTCTGTCTCTTTAAACTAAATTCCCAGTTTGAATGACTTTTTCATTGATTTGTTTTGACATTATAGAGACAGACTCTCAATATACCACTAAACAACTTTCTTTGCCCAACTGACAAAACATAACCTTTGTACACTCTTAATTTTAAATACTTCTTGGAAATGTACCTCTCCTGGAATCTTCAATTTTATCTCTTTTTTCAGACTCTGAACTATACAAAACTACTCTTCATTAGCACCATTAATGTTTCGTCTCTACTTACAATGCCCCTTAAAGTATAGAGAGTACAGAAGTCTCATCTCTGCTTTTAAGGAATCAAGCTTCTTTTCCTGAGAATGTACTCGATGGATTAAATTTAGACTGAATATTATGAGAAAACACAAGCTTCTACCCAATTTCAATACTATGCCTGACACATATATTTAATATTTCAATACTCCAGTGAATCTAAAATCCCTTTGAAAGGGACACTCTTTCCAATAAGGTAGAAAGCAACTCATTCTTTTTTTTAAAGATTTCATTTATTTTGAATTTTATAATGCCACCCATTCTTGCTTCCCTCTCCCCCACCCCACAGAAGGCATTCTGTTAGTTTTTACATTGGTTCCATGTTATACATTGATCTCAGTTGAATGTGATGAGAGAAATCATATCCTTAAGGAAGAAAAACCAAGTGTAAGAGATAGAAAAATTTCATAATAAGATAATGGGCTTTTTTTCTAATTTGAAGGGAATATACTTTGGTCTTTGTTCCAACTCCACAATTCTTTCTCTGGATACAGATGATATTCTTCATTGCAGATAGTCCAAAATTGTCCCTGGTTGTTGCACTGATGAAATGAGCAAGTCCATCAAAGTTGATCATTACCCCCATGTTGTTGTCAGGGTGTACAGTGTTTTTCTGGTTCTGCTCATCTCATTCAGCATCAGTTCATGCAAATCCTTCCATGCTTCCCTGAAATGCCATCCCTCCTGGTTTCCAATAGAACAATAGTGTTCCATGACATACATATACCACAGTTTGTTAAGCCATTCCCCAACTGAAGAACATTCACTTAATTTCTAATTTTTTGCCAGCACAAACAGGGCTGCTATGGATATTTTTGTACAAGTGATGAGGCAACTCATTCTTACTTGCATGTCATGGGTTTTTAAGCACCATTTCTTTTTATTAATGAATCACAGGGATGTTTCAGGATTTGGAAGTCTTCCTCACTTTCTCTTGACATTTTGTGGATACTGGTTGAGTATCTGGGCCTTTTCAGCCATTTCTCAGTATGTTATGGACTGATGTATATATTTTTTCTGGTCATACATTTCTTTTGTGACATTGTTTCTACTATGTTTCCAATGTAAATCTTTGTGTTGTGTTACAATGTGTTTTTATTCTCCATGAAGCTCCATTAATTGATCATCAATTACAGTTTTTAGTCAAGTATTATATGACTCACAATCATATCATGTCACTATAAGGATACTGCTGTTATAAAGCTGAGCCTTAGTTTCAGAGAGCAATTTGGAGTTATTAAAAGAACTCTAAAATTTTCTAAAGGAAATCTAGTTTATTTTCCTTTTCTCATTCAGTTCTGGATCTGGTTTATTGTCCATTCAATAACATCTCTAAGGATGTATGTAAATGTTAGACAAACTATAAATTGTCCAGACAATGCCATGATTTGAACAATAGATATTCTTTATCCACCTGGAAATTTGATTTATCTGTTTGTTTAGTGATTACATAGGAGACCTTGGCTTTTTAAAGATAGATCTTTCCTGGGTCATAGTTTGACTGAACCAATGTCCATCAGTCATTAAAGTTAAATAAGAAAGAGATGGGGCCAAGAGGACAAGAATGACCACTTTCAGAAAAGAAGGAAAAAACAATTATTGGGAAGGGAAGACCCTCAGGGTATCTCAGTCCAATTGGTCTTCATCTGGGGTCTTGATTGTTTCAGAGTGAATTCAAATAACAATTGATTATGTTTTGGCCCACAACTCCCAGATTGACTTTTTTTTTTTTGACTAGGCAAGAGACTTTTTTCTCATCTCCCTTAATCACTAAGATACCCTGAGGTCTTTCCCTCAACATTTTTTCTTCTTCCTGTTTTTTGGAAGTGGTCATTCTTGATCTCTTTGACTCATCTCTTTCAGGCAAGGATAGATCTATGTAACTTAAACTGCAATTTTGTGATATATATTTGAATCTTATATATGGCACTAGTTTTATCCTGGAGTGTTTGTTATCAGTAGTATCAGTAACATAATATTCTTCAAAATGAATTTTAAAATAAAGGAAAAAAAAGTGTAAAGAGAAAGTTCTGATACTAGCTAGAAAAAAAAAGCAACTAGATCATTGAGTGGTTTAGTGTCAAGAATATCCGAGATTCAATTTGTTCTTAGACTCTTACTAGTTATGTGGCCATAGACAAGTCACTGAAAGTCTCTAAGTCTCAACTTACCATCCACATAAAGAAATGGTAGTCTCTGAATGCAGATTGAAGTAAATTTTTTTCACTTTATGTTTTGTGTTTTTTTCTTTTGATGTGCTTCTTTCACAATTATGGCTAATATGGAAATATGTTTTACAAAACAGTACATGATTATCCTATATCAATTTGCCTATCATTTTCAGAGGAGGGGAGGAAAGGTAGGAAGGAAAATTTGAAACTCAAAATCTTGTAAAAATGAATGCTAAAAGTATCTCGACATGTAATTGGAAAAAATAAACTCTCCATTCTTTTCTTTCTCCCTCCCTCCCTTCCTCACTCCCTCCTTCCCTCCCTTTCTTTCTTTCTTTGGTGGGGAGAAGAGAAAAACATTTGACTAATAAGATCTAATATATGAATGCCCATTTCCTTTGATAGGAAACATATATGATGATTAATTTTGTGCTTGGTTATAAACCAGAACAGTAAAGAGGAAGTAGGTTTCACTAATTAGGATGTTCTTTGATATAATAAGAGTTTATTGCTATTAATTGGTTGATCACTTTTTAAGATAGCAAAATAAAAAAGTATGCAAGTGAATAATACTTCAGTATTAGGCAATTTGGATGTTTAGGAGTAAAACATGCTCATGCAGAAATTACTATATATTTTGCTGCAGGGTAGGATTGACCTGTTTTTCTTTCCTGAAGATTCAATTTAACTTTCTTAGAAATACTCTCAAAGAACAATTTTCTTTAAGTCAGAGGCATGTTTTGTGCTGCAGATAAATGGATCATCATTTTTAAAAAAGGATCATGATCTTTTCTATTTTTTCTCAAAGTATGAATTCTCTTATAGATGTTGCAGTATGATAGTTGAAGTATAAGGGATAAAAAGTCTTTGAACATGACTATCTTTATTGCTACCTCTTCATGGCTATGGTACTCAGAAATTCCATATGCCAGCACTGCATAGATTTGAACTTCAGTCTTGCAAATGTTAACCCCAATCACACTGAAAGTGAACCATAGCTAGCTCAGCAGTCTGACTGTGTGAAAGTTTTGCAAAGACCTTAACGTAAAAAACATCAACCTGGAAAAGCTGACAATCACTCTGGGATCCTAAATGGAAAAGAAAAGCAAAAAATAGCCTCTTATCTACAATGAGCAGAAATCTAGCCTCCCATAGAAGTGAAATCGGGGGGGGGGGGGGGGGGAGAAATGAAACTATGTCTTCAAGATGAAAATTTTAGCTATCTTTTGCTCAAAGAATGGAATTGTGCCATTTTCTCAATTTAATGAGGCCACATAGTATAGTAGATGGGATATTGAAATGGGAATTAAGAATATCTGGGTTTGAATTCCACCTTTGATAGCTGTGTGATTATAGTCAAGTTCTTTAATTTCTATGAGTATCAGTTTTTTTATACCTAAAATGCGGACACTAATACACATATTATCTACTTCACAGAGTTGTTGTGAGGTCAAAATTATGTATTTTGGAAGTATAATGATGAATAAATGCATAAATCTTTTAAACTTAAAGGTTTAAGAGTCAATTATTATTATTATTATTATTATTATTATATTAACAGAATTTATTTCTTCAAAATCAGTTTTTATTGCTATTTTATGTTTCCTATATCAACAAAATATATCATGTATCCCTTACCCACTCATTTTGAAGAGTCAATCCTTATTATAAATAGTAATTTTTGGAGACGAAAAGGAGGAATAAAAATTGGCACAATTGAATGATACTTTAAATCTGAATATATGTGCAATGTGTAACAACTATGGTCCTCCACCTCCACATAAGGGTAAATTGAGGGTGTCTTCTCAGATAAATTGAGGATGTCTTCTCATATCTCTATATCTAAATTCAATTATTATCTAAATTATAATTTTGTTACATTTACTTTTTATTTTTGGTGTTTGTTCTTTCTTTTTATATTGTTATAGTTACTGTGTGTACTATTTTCTTGACTCTGCCTATTTTACCTTGAATCAATTCCTATAGATTGTTCCATGCTTTTATGTATTCATCACACTTGTAATTTCTTACAGTACAATAGTATTCCATTGCATTCATTTACTACAATTTGTTCAGCCATTCCAATTGGCAGGGCATCTACTTTGCTTCCAATTTATCACTAAAATTGCTGCTATCAATATTTTGGAGGACATGGAGACTTTTTTCTTATCAGTGACTTCCTTGTTATATAAGCTCAGTAATGGTCACTTTATTTGCATTATTCCAAACTTTTTTCATAATGGTTGTGCCAATTCACAGCTCCACCAACAATGTACTAGTATGTTACAACCTCAACTATTGCCAGTTCTTTTTATCATTTTTGTTATTTTTCAGGGAGTTTGATAAGATCTCTGTGTTGTTTTGACTTGAATTATCCACATTTCTTCTGTGTGATTTCTTATGTGCAGTGATGTCATACTTTCACATTTCCCTAAATTTTTCTCTCAATTTTATCTAAATTAGTATCTAGCTCTGGTTTTACAATATGTAAAATATCTTCACCATCTATTAAGATATTTTTCTCCTTAATAACTACCTCAGTTCCTTCAGCAAGAAGCTAAACTTTTAGACAAATGGCTTAAGTTGTACAATTTTTTAGATGTTTGCAACTGAACATATGGTATTTAATGAACACTTAGAATCATACAAAGTTAGATTCAGAAGGAACATTAGAGAAGAACTAGTTGTTTACTTTTTACAGATGATATTCCTCCCTGAGGTTCATGCAGATTAGATGGTTTACCCAAAGTTAGCGATAAATGTGAAATTGCACACCTGATCTCCTGTTTCATAACACAGTAATTTTTCAATTCTGTTATATATTGTCTAATCAAAAAGCTATAAAATAGCCTTTGGCTATTGCTTGGTACTTTTTTTAGTTGAGGAAATGTAAGTTTGTTTTCCCCTATATTATATCATAATCAATAGAGGACAGCATCATAGGATGTTCAATATTTATGACTGTATGAGAACTTAGAGATAATTTTGTCCAACTCTTTTATTTTATAAAGGATTAAATTTATGCTCAGAGAGGCGAATGGAGTACCTGTGTTCAAACCACTTAGATTTGAACTCAGATCTTCTGACTGCATTGCTAGTGATTTTTTAAAAATATAAAATTTTATTATGACAATTTAATAACTTTTAGGTTTTTATATTTAAATATTACATAAATACAACACCAAAGACAGCATTTTCATTAAGCAGAATAATGGATAGGAACTCTACATGACCTTCTTCAATCATTAGAATTTTTTATATCCACATCATATTATGATAATATTCATTAAAGTGTCATTTTATTTGTATCACTACTGCATATACATATTCATTCCACTGTACACATATGCATACACATACATGCATAGATAAATATGTATATCAGAGTATCATAGATTTAGAGCTAAAAGAGATTTCAGAGGCCACCTAATCTAATCTTTTCATTTTAAAACTTTTTTTATTCTTGTTTTTAGAAAGATTTTATTTATTTTGTTTTGCAATTTTTCCCCCATTCTTGCTTCCCTACCCCCAACCCTCACAGAAGGCATTTTGTTAGTCTTTACATTGTTTCCATGGTATACATTGATCTCAGGTGTATGTGATGAGAGAGAAATCATAACCTTAAGGAAGAAAAATAAAGTATGAGATAGCAAAATTACATAATAAGATAAATGGTTTTTTTTTCCTTCTAATTTGAAGGTAATAGTCTTTGGTCTTTGTTCAAACTCCACAATTCTTTCTCTGGATACAGATGATAGTCTCCATTACAGATAGCCCAAAATTGTCCTTTACTGTTGCACTGATGGAATGAGTAAGTCCATCCAGGTTGACCATCACCCCCATGTTGCTGTTAGGGTATACAATGTTTTTCTGGTTCTGCTCATCTCACTCAGCATCAGTTCATTCAAATCCTTCTAGGCTTCCCTGAACTCCCATCCCTCCTGGTTTCTAATAGAAGAATAGTGTTCCATGACATACCTATACTACAGTTTGTTAAGCCATTCCCCAATTGAAGGACATTCACTTAATTTCTATTTTTTTGCCAGCACAAACAGGGATGCTATCAATATTTTTGTACAAGTGATGTTTTTACCCTTTATCATAATCTCTTCAGGGTATAGACTCAGTAGTGGTATTGCTGGATCAAAGGGTATGCACATTTTTGTTGCCCTTTGGGAATAATTACAAATTGCTCTACAGAAAGGTTGGATGAGTTCATAGCTCTACCAACAATGTATTAGTGTCCCAGATTTCCCACATACCTTCCAACATTGATCTTTGTCCTTTCTGGTCCTATTGATCAGTCTGAGGGGTGTGAGGTAGTATCTCAGAGATGTTTTAATTTGCATTTCTCTAATAAGTAATGATTTGGAGCAATTTTTCAAATGACTATAGATTGCTTTGATTTCCTCAGCTGTAAATTGCCTTTGTATATCCTTTGACCATTTGTCAATTGGGGAATTACTTTTTATTTTGAAAATTTGATTCAGTTCTCTGTATATTTTAGAGATGAGTCCTTTGTCAGAAATACTAGTTGCAAAAATTGTTTCCCAATTTACTACATGTCTTTTGAACTTGGTTACAGTGCTTTTTTTCTGTGAAAAAAAATTTTAATTTAATGTAATCAAAATTATCTAGTTTGTTTTTAATGATGTTCTCCATCTCTTCCTTAGTCATAAACTGCTTTCCTTTCCATAGATCTGGCAGGTAAACTACTCCTTGATCTTCTAGTTAGCTTATAATATAGTTTTTATGTCTAAATCTTGTATCCATTTGGATCTTATCTTGGTATAGAGTGTAAAGTGTTGGTCTAATCTAAGTTTCTTCCATACTAACTTCCAATTTTCCCAACAGTTTTTATTGAAGAGAGAGTTTTTATCCCAATAGTTGGATTCTTTGGGTTTATCAAACAGCAGATTATTATAATCATTTCCTGCTATTGCACTTAGTCTATACCATTGATTCACCACTTTATTTCTTAGCCAATACCAGACAGTTTTGATGACTGATGCTTTATAATATAATTTTAGATCTGGTAAGGCTAAGCCACCTCCTTTTGCACTTTTTTCCTTTGAATCCCTGGAGATTCTTGACTTTTTATTTCTCCATATAAATTTTACTTACAACTTTTTCTAACTCATTAAAGTAATTTTTTGGAATTTTGACTGGTAGGGAACTGAACAAATAATTTAGTTTTGGTAGAATTGTCATTTTTATTATATTACCTCGACCTATCCACGAACAGCTGAAGTTTCCCCAGTTATTTAAATCTGATATTATTTGTGTGAGAAGTGTTTTGTAATTGTTTTCAAAAAGTTTTTGAGTCTGCCTTGGCAGGTAGACTCTCAAGTATTTTATATTGTCTGAGGTTACTTTGAATAAGATTTCTCTTTCCAGCTCTTTCTGCTGTATCTTGCTAGTCATATATAGAAATGTTCAGGATTTATGAGGGTTTATTTTATATCCCGTTACTTTGTTAAAGTTGCTAATTATTTCCAGTATTTCTTTTAGATGATTTTTTGGGAGTCTCTAGGTATATCATCATGTTATCTGCAAAGAGTGAGAGTTTTGTCTTTTCCTTCCCAATTCTAATTCCTTCAATTTCTTTTTCTTCTCTTATTGCTGAAGCTAACATTTCTAATACAATATTGAATAGTAGTGGTGATAATGGGCATCCTTGTTTCACCCCTGATCTTATTGAGAATGCCTCAAACCTATTCCCATTGCATATAATGCTTGTTGAAAGTTTCATATAGCTACTGCTTATTATTCTGAGGAACAATCCATTTATTCCTACATTATCTAGTGTTTTTAGTAGGAATGGGTGTTGCATTTTGTCAAAAGCTTTTTCAGCATCTATTGATATGATCATATGATTTCTGATAGGAATGTTGTTGATATAATTAATTATACTAACAGTTTTCCTAATATTGAACCAACCCTGCATTTCTGGGATAAATCCTACCTGATCATAATGTATTGTCCTAGTGATAACTTGTAATCATTTTGCTAAGATTTTATTTAATATTTTTGCATCTATATTCATCAGGGAGCTAGGTCTATAATTTTCTTTCTCTGTTTTAACTCTTCCTGGTTTAGGTTTCAGCATCATATTGGTGTCATAGAAATAGTTAGCCAGAGTTCCATCTTCACCTATTTTTCTAAAGAGTTTATATAGAATTGGAACCAATTGTTCCTTAAAAGTTTGATAGAATTCACTTGTGAATCCATCTGTCTCTGGAGATTTTTTCTTAGGAAATTCAATAATGGCTTGTTGAATTTATTTTTTTCTGAGATAGGGTTGTTTAGGTTTTTAATTTCCTCCTCATTTAATCTGGGCAATTTATATTTTTGTAAATATTTGTTCATTTCACTTAGATTGTCAAATTTATTGGCATATAGTTGGGCAAAATAATTCCAAATTATTACTATCATTTCCTCTCATTGGTGGTGAGTTCACCTTTTTCACTTATGATGATAGCAATTTGCTTTTCTTCTTTCTTTTTTTAAAATTAAATTGACTGCAAGTTTATCAATTTTACTGTATTTTTCATAATGCCAGCTCTTGGTTTTATTTATTAGTTCAATAGTTTTCTTGCTTTTGATTTTATTAATTTATCCTTTAATTTTTAGAATTTCTAATTTGGTATTTAATTGGGGGTTTTTAATTTGTTCTTTAATTTTTTTTAGTTTCATATTTAGTTCATTGATTTCTTCTTTCTCTAATTTATTCATGTAAGCATTTAAAGACATTCTATATCCCCTGACAGCAACCTTGTGTGTATCCCATAGGTTTTGGTATGTTGTTTCCTTATTGTCATTTTCTAAGATGAAATAATTAATTCTTTCTATAATTTGTTGCTTGATCCATTAATTCTTTAAAATGAAATTATTTAGTTTTTAATTAGTTCTGGATCTGTATCTCCCTGGCCCAGTATTGCATATGATTTTTATTGCATTATAATGTGAGAAAGGTGTATTCACTTTTTCTGCCTTTCTGCAATTGATCATTAGGTTTTTTATGCCCTAGTGCATAATCGGTTTTTGTGTAAGTGCTATGTACTGCAGAAAAAAGTATATTCCTTTCTATCCCCATTCAATTTCCTCCTTAAGTCTATTATATCTAGGTTTTCTAACAATCTGTTTACCTCCTTAACTTCCTTCATGTGTATTTTATGATAAGATTTATCTAAATCTGAGGGTGGAACATTGAGGTCTTCTACTAGTAGAGTTTTTCTGTCTATGTATTCCTGTAACTCTTTCAACTTCTCTAAGAATTTGGATGCTGTACCAGTGGGTACATACATATTTAGTATTGAAATTACTTTATTGTCTATGGTATCTTCTAGGAGGACATGGTTTCCTTCCTTATCTCTTTTAAGGCTATTTATTTTTGCAGCTGGTTTGTCTGAGATAAGGTTTGCTACTCTACTTTTTTCACTTTGACTGAAGCAAAATATATTTTGTTCCAACCTTTTACCTTTGCTCTATATGTATCTACTTGCTCCAAATGAGTTTCTTGTAAGCAGCATATTGTAGGCTTCTGATTTTCAATCCACTCTGCTATTTGCTTACATTTTAAGGGAGAGTTCATCCCATTCACATTCAAAGTTATAATTATTAAGTCTTTATTTCCCTCCATGCTATCTTCCTTCTGTTTGTATTTTTCCCCTTTTATCCCTTTATCCTTATTCCTCAGTATTTTGTTTCTGAATACCACCCCCCTTTTCAGTGTGTTTGCCCTCTCATATCAAAACCCCCTTTCTTTCCCCTTTTCCTTTTCCCCTTCTTTCCTTCCTTCTATTTCTCCTTTTTCTCCCCCTCCTCATCCCCCTCCCCTTTTCCCCTTTTAAATCTTAAAAGATAAGGTAAGTTTCTTTAACTGAGTGTGTCTAAGTTAACTTTTTAGCCAAGTCTGATGAGATGAAGATTCAGGTGGTTCTCATCTCCTCCCTTCTTACCCTCAATTACAATAGGTCTTTTATATCTCTTGATGAAATGAGATTTACACAACTCAGTCTCTCCCATCCTCCCATTTCCTTAATGTCCCCCTTTTAAGGAGGTACTGTTTTTAACTCATTCTATCTGAGTCACAGAAAAGTTATGAGTGTTCATCACTTCTGGCTAAGTAGATTTTCTCTTAACCTTTTTTTTTACTTTTTCATGTGTTTCTTGAGCCTCCTGTGTGATGTCCAAATTTTCTATTTAGCTCTGCTATTTTCATCCTGAAATTTTGGAAGTCTTTCATTTCATTAAATGTTCATCTTTTCCCCTGGAAGAGAAGGCTCAGCTTTGCCAGGTAGTGGATTCTTGACTGCATTCCAAGCTCCCTTGCTCTTTGGAATATCTCATTCTAGGCCCTAGGATCCCATATTCTTGCTGTAGCCACATCTTGCGTATTCTTTACTGTGGCTCCTTGGTATTTAAATTTTTTCTTTCTGGTTGCTTGCAGGATTTTTTATTTTATCTGATTGTGCTGTAATTTGGCCACAACATTCCTGGGTGTTTTCATTTTAGGATATCTTTCTGGAGGGGATCAATGTATTCTCTTGATAACTATTTTGTCCTCTGATTCCATGATATCAGGGTAATTATCCATCACTAAATCCTGTAATATTAAGTCCAGGTTTTTTTTCTCTTCAGTGTTTTCAGGAAGGCCAATAATTCTCAGGTTCTCCCTTCTTGATCTGTTCTCTAGGTCAGTGGTTTTGCTGATGAGGCATTTTATGTTTTCTTCTTTTTTTTTGATCTTTTGGCTTTAATCTAACACAATCTTGTTGTATCATGAAGTCATTAGTTTCGGCTGATTCTGTTCTTTTTTTTTAAATAAGAAGATTTTCTTCATTTATCTTTTACAACTCCTTTTCCAGTTGTTCCATTCCATTTTTGAAGGAGTTTTCCATTTGCCCAAGTGTAGTTTTGAGAGAATCAATTTTTTTTGCATTTTCCCAATTGAGGATTTGAGAGAATCTTTTTCTTTTTGCATTTGCCAATCGAAGATCTGAGAGAATTATTCTCATTTTGTATTTGTCCAATTGTATTTTCCAAGGATTTGTTTTTCTTGTTGTGAGTTTTTAATTTTCTCTTGTAATGTGTTAATTTTCTCTTGAGTTTCCTTTCCCAATTTTTCCAATTGATTTTTAAATTCATTCCTGATTTCTTCAGTCTTTCTGGGCTGGATATCAGTTCATATTGGCCTCAACAATAACAGATCTCTCTGGGTTAAAAATCTATTTCTTCTAAGTATTTCTCCCTGCCCCCCCCTTTTTTTAGGTTTTTGCAAGGCAGATAGGATTAAGTGTCTGAGACCAGATTTGAACCCAGGTACTCTTGACTCCAGTGCCAGTGCTTTAGCCACTGTGCCACCTAGCTGCCCCTTGGGTCCCCCTTACTATGGCCTTTCTTTATCTTTCTAGGACCTTGCGTTGGGGGGGGGCTGGCTCTCAGAGTTTTGCTTTAAAAGATCCTAGAGGCTTTGTTCATTTGTCTTAGTAGTCCAAGAACCCACCAGTAGGGAGCACTGGAATGTTTGGGGCCCTCAGCATCAGGATCTGAGTTGACCTTGAGCACTGGGTTGGGCCCTAGGGGAGGGAGTTAATCTCTTTCCATTGCGGGAACTCTTGTTGACCACACCTTAGCCTGAGGGAGTAGGGGGTTTTTTGTTGTTTGTTCTGGGCAAAGGGCTCCACTGGAAATATGGAGCTGAGGTCCCCCAGTCCAGCTGGTTGTTCTCCAAGTGAGCTCTGAAACTCTGTGTTGGAACTCACCCTCCCGTAGCTCCTCTCCACGGCCAAAGACTGCAGCTAAAGTTGGATCTCTCACCCATCACTCACCAAAGTCTCTATGGCTGAGGCTGACCCTCTGGCTTTCCCCAGCTGTTTTTCCCACCCAGACCCTCTGCTCTTGTCTCCCGGTTCACCCACAGTCCCCTGAGACAGACCTTCTTGGTAGGTATTCTTCTAACTTCTCTTTCTGGGTTTTGTTGATTGAATTTCTGTTAAGAGGTTACTCTCATGTTATTTTTGAGGGGAAAGAGGAGCACTTAACACAGTGCCTGTCTTCTCTCTGCCATCTTGACTGGAAGTTAATCTTTTCATTTTACAGATGAGGAAAACTAAGGACCAAGGAGATTAAATAATTTACTCAAAAATCACACTAGTAGTATTAGTACTACTGAACCCCAAATTCTGTTTCCAGAGTCAGTAGTGGTTTCACTGTAGACATATAAAGTTTCAATTGATCTTAGCATTAGGTTATCATAAATAGACTTGAGATTTACAATCTTAGGATCGAGAGGAAGTAGGAATAGTATTCTTTTCATTGTATTGCTTATTCAGCTTGCTACTTCCCAATGTCTACCACCAGACACTTTTTAGGGACAAGAGATTGATCTTATTCATTGAAGGTCAGACACCAAGCTCTAAAGTTCCTCTGTGGAATATATCTTTTTATGTCTTTGTATGGGAGCTGCATTAGACCTGTGAAAGAATACCCTTCTACCCCATGAACTCCTTCCTGACTTCATTCTCTAGGGGTCAGCAGCCCAGTTCACCCAAAATAAATGCAGAGTAGGAGGAGGAAGTTGGAGAGGAGCACCAGACTGCTGCAGTCAAATTATTCTAAATTCTGCAATATTTGTGGTTCTTCATATCTATTCTCTTACACACTATATCAAAGGAAGGAGGCTGGAGCTGATGGTTATACACCAGCCCTGACTGCAATATTGAATTCTCATTTAGCATTTTCTTTTCCAACTCAGGTAGATATGACCTTGACCATATTCCAATTATAATCACAATCACAATTCAATGTCCCTGAAATCTCTGGTCCAAGAAGAAATAATCGGCTAAGTGTCTCTTTCCTTTGAATTTTTCTTGTCCAAATGGCCCAGAAATAGTTTTCCAAAATAATTCTCAGGTTCATTGTCATTAAAATACTCTTCTAAATCTGGCAGATGAACACAAGAAATAGTTTATGTATACCTCCCCATGTAGGCAGTATTACTACTAATGAATACTTACTTAGACTAAGTAGACACTTTGGTACCCTACACTTTGAAACTATTCACATACCATGTAGAAAAGTGTCCTAGGTCTAATAATATTCTCTGTATTTCACAACACTGAGCATACTGTCACTGATAAGAAAATAAATAATAATACATTTTACAGAAAATGCTTATTCTAGTTCAGTGTTTTTAGTTTTTCCTATGGAAGAGGATTTAGACAATATGACACTTCAGTAAAAGCATGAACTATTAAATTATACTTTAAATTTCCTATAATTAAAACAAAGCTTTTCCAATGAGGACATTTTCTATATCTAGTTTTCAAAATCTCAAGCAAGTATTTGCATTTCCAGTCTCAGTGAGTACAAGAAAATTTTGTGTAGCATCCATTTTTAAATCTATTGCCATTTGGATGTTATTTATTTATAAAATCTTTCCTTCTTTTCTAAATGAAGTCCATACACATGAACACTATACACTTTAAGTCACTCATTCACAGTGATGGGCAGGTTAGAGAACATAGATATAGCAATCTCCTAGGCTGATACCTGGTACACATTGGAAATCATGAAATAGATCTCAGCAGGTTGAATGCTGTGCACCCACGCACTGCAGAATACCATGATTACAGCAGGTAGGTGGTTCGGATAACTGAGTACTTCAGAGAGGCAGGAGTCCAGTGTAATGTGTTGTATGATTTATTGGAGTTTGTTGGGACTCATGCTGTAATTGTATGCCAGGAGTAATGTCTGATTGTTGTGTCTTTCATGCCCTTTGGATGCCAGCCCCCCCATGTAAGTGATACCCTACTGGAACTATTGTAGAGATTACAATTGAAACAGATGAAATGAATAGCAACTGATTAATTGAAGCATGCTACATTTCTGAAAACACATCAAAGTGATTTGCATGAATCACAATTTGTTACCTAATACATTTTGAGAGCACAAATTACCTTTTTAAAGCCTAAGTCACATATATACCCAATGAAACAAACAAAAGTATAATGAACTGGGCTATACCTACATAATTCACATTGAATACTGGGTGCCAAAACTGATGTGAAACAAATGATTTTCCAATAAACTACTCAGGCAGAGCCATATCTGTTCTAATATTTCAATTGAATATTATTTATAATACCAATAATTCTTCACAATTGTTAACCATGGCATGATGGAACAATTTATTTTACATATTAGTTTTGGGGCTTGGTGGATTCCCAAGTTGGGAACTGATTTGCCTTCATATCCCACAAGACAAAATAAATAAATAATGTCAGAGAAAAATCTTTGGAAAGAGCAAAAGTTTAAGGTTTGAATCATTTTAACCAAAGGTGAATGGTCTGACTGTGGAAGGTGGAACAATCCTTGCTCCAAGCAAATATCATTATAATAAGAAATAACAGTTTTATGTGAATTTCATACCCATGATGGTTTCTTTCTAAAACATATTTGGACTTGCATGTATTATTTTGTAAGTAAAGACTCCACTACTCTCCCTACACTATCACTATACAAGTATTCTTTGTGCAACAGAAATACACAACAGAATTTTTAAGCATAAGGACTTCTCAATTCATTATAAATTAGTTCTAAGAAACAGCATACCTTCTCCCTGTCATATACCAACTCCTTTCCCCCAACAAAATTGGAATTTGTATAACTCAAGCTTTCATCTTGTTCCTCCTGCTGCTACAGACTGTCATGCCAAATTTCCCTTACTGAATGTTAAGATTAAGCATTGTTTCTGCATACACAACAACCAGTACCTTATCAGCCCCTGCAAACTCAGTTTTGATATCAAATCATTCTACAGGGGATGCTGGCCATTCTTATTTAGGGAATATAATGGTCCATATAAGTATAATTTATCAGTTATTAGAGGCAGTATGCTGCACAATTTTTTGGAATTTGAACTCTTTGTGAGTTCAAACCTAGCTTCAGAAACTTACTAGTTATGTAACTGTAGGCAACTCACTTAGCCCTGTTTGCCTCTACCTTCTACCTTGTAAAGTGAACTGGAGAAGGAAATAGAAAATCACTCTAGTATCTTTTCCAAGAAAACCTCACATGGAGTCACAAAAAGTTGCACTACTTAAAAAAACATACTGTAATGGAAAGAACATTGACCTTGGAGTCATATAGACTTAGGTTCAAATGGTTTTGATAATGACTTCTGTGTGACAATGGAAGGATCATTTAACATGTGTTAATTCAATTCAATCTAAAACACTAAATGCTAATTAATTACAAGACACTAAGTTGCTGGATTTACAAAGTCTACCCTTCCCCCTTCCAATTATACAGTATCTACCATCAAGGAAATTATATTCTCCTGGGGACACAATACTTGCCCAGATAAGAACAAGATTGGTAAAGATATATAGATAAAGAGAGAGATTTGAGTTGAGATTCAAATTCTGTGAAGTGAACTTGAAAGGGAAATGCATTCTAGGAGTAGGGGATGATATGTGAATGCAGGAAGGTAAAAATCTGGAATGTCAGCTAATAGTCAAATTGGGCTGCAGTAGAGAGTTTGTGAAAGGGATAATGTTAGAACAGGACCTATGATTCACTGGTAGTGGGAATTTCCAGATGGAAAAAAACTCCTTTTAATGCTTTTTTGGGCAACTAATAATATTAGAGACTTGTCTAGAACATGGAGTTTAAGTGATTTACCAAGGTCACATAGCCAACATACATCAGAGATAAAATCCAAATAATGGTGGATGATCCAAATTTTCCTAGCTCTGAAGCCATCTCAGAATTCAAAAGAAAGGAGTAAAAGAAGGGAACAATCCTTTATTAAGCATATATTTATATATATATATATCAATATATATCTATATATATGTCATGTAATATTAATATCTCCATTTTACAGATGAGGAAATTGAATCAGACAGATTAAATGACTTGTGCAGGATTACATTGTTTGTAAAGATCTGAGACAGGATATAAAATCATGTTTTCTTAGAGTCAGCTTGATGATACAGTGGATAGAGTGCTGAACCTTGAGTCAGGGAAATTTGAGTTCAAATCTGACCTTAGACACTTCTTAGTACTAGTTGTGTGAGTCTAGACAAGTTGATTAACAGTTTTTTCTCAGTTTTCTCATCTGTAAAACAAACCAGAGAAGGAAATGGCAAATCACCCTAGTATCCTGGGTCAAGAATACTCAAATGTGGCTATAAAAGAGTTGTACATGACTGAAAAGGGATAAGTTGTAATCTTGCCTTAGGGTCTAGTTTTTCCCCTAACTTCATCACCTTTCTGCCAATTTAGAAATTAAAATAAATAAATAAATAAAACTTTAAAATACATAGCCACCTATGTTAAACACACAAACACAGACTGAGAACTGCTTCATTCATTTTGATAAAATATCTGTTCATTTAAACATAGGAGATAAAGTTGTTAACAATTTCTCATGTTGATTAGTAACTCATTATTGGAAACTGTTCAACATCTTGGAGTTGGAAGAGACCTTAGGTTTCACCTGGTCTATTTCCCACTTGATCAAGAATCCATCTCTGATATATCCTCTAAGTGGTCATCTGATTTTTTCTAGATCTTCAGTGATGAAAAACTCATAGCTTTGCCAGGCAACCCATTATATTTTTGAATAACTCTAATTTGTTAGGAAGTATTTTCTTATGGCAAGACCAAGTGTTCTAGGCAATTTCTATTCATTGCTCCTAATTCTCCCCTCTGGGGCTGAGCAAAACATGTCTAGTCACTTCCTCTGTGCCATCACCTCAAACTTTTGAAGAATATTTTCTTTTCTTTAAAAGCACTTCAAGGCAACTGAAGGTACCAGCACCTGGGGGAAACTGATAGGGAAAGACTCCTATACCAAGTGATACTCAGGCTCAGCTTTGAAGAAAAATAAGTGTTCTAAGAGGTGGAGGTGAGGAAGGAATGTATTCCAGGCAGGTTAGATGGCCTCTGAAAAGGGAGAGTCATAGATGTGGAGTGAGTAAAGGAGAAATTATCTCATGCTCACTATAACTCCCCTCTTTTGATCACTCTGTAAATTATCAATGTCTTTTGTAAAATGTATCAACCAGGGAGCAGCTAGGTGGGGCAGTGGATAAATAACTGGCCCTGGAGTCAGGAGTACCTGAGTTCAAATCTGACCTCATACACTTAATAATTACTTAACTGTTTGGCCTTTGGCAAGCCACTTAACCCCATTTGCCCTACAAAAAATAATAAAAAAATGTATGAAACAGAAATTAGATATAATCTAGATAAAGTCTTCCAAGTTCAGGATCCTATAGGAGTGTTACTTTCCTAATCATGGACACTATACCTTTCTATATATTCTAAGAGTCCATTAGCTTCCTTATTATGCCTACTCAAAAGCCTGAAAGTTCAAATGAGCACATACATCTTATCTCTACAAAGCTCCCAAGTAGCTGTCCATGGTCTTCAGGCTTTAGATAATATATTATTCTATTGTTTCCCCCCCCCACCCTATTCACTTCAGATAGAATGATTGCCTTTATGTATGGAGGGGGGAGGGTGTGTCCTAATCAACAAACATTTATCTTTTTTGTTAATATCAAATTTTCCATTTCATGTCAAAAATCTAAGTCATCATCTTATGATTGTTCCTTCTAGGCTGTTCTACTCATCTTAAATTATGCAGAACTGACCAAAAAAAAAAGAATTAGGCTACTAGAAAGAATTCTGTTTCTGGAGATGGAGAATCTGGCTTTGAATCCAGGCTCCACCATATGTTTTACAATTTTTGGACAAGAATCTCATTTATGTGGATGTAAGTTACCTCAGCTTTCTAAGGTTTGATTTGGTTTTCCTATGTTAGTCCCTTTTTCCAAGAACCCAATATTTAAATGTATATCAAGCTCTGAAATCATTATCTCTGTCTCTGTCTCTATCACTGTCTCTGTTGCCTCTGTCTCTTTCTCTTTTTTCTGTCTCCCTTTCTAGATCAATTTTCTATGTACTAATGAAACAATGCACCTAGGGTCATCATTATTTCATATATGACTAGAATTCTTCAAATGAATTGTCTGAATCACTGTCTTATTTGATTCATAGGTTAGTTACAGGTATACTTTGCCATCTTTAGATTTTCTGGAGAGACATCTTGGAATTCACCTATGACCAATTTGGCTACAGGCTGTATTGTAGCATTAAGTTTGGAGAGAATGTATGACAGGACTTCTTTTTCATGAAACACTAGGAGATATATGGCACATACTTCTTTTGCAACACATCTTGCCTCCACACCTTGTTAGTTTTAGATTCCTTCTGTTCAGTTTCTGAAAGCTGGCATCTAAGCATTTTTTTATTTGAACATAGACTTGTTTTATACATTGTTAGGGATTAAATCCTTTGATGTTAGTTTTATTTTTTCCATTAGATGCTCATTAATAAAATTATAGATGCTCATTTTTCATCCCTTTGTAAAATAGAGAGTAGCACTTAATTCGCCTAAACTTTTCACATACTATGCCTTCCTCGTCAGTGTTAATTGGGTTACTTGGATTTGTCTATCAATCATCACATCTCAGGTTTTGGCTCTCTTGAAAGAATTCATTTATGTAACATATATTATACCTTGTAAGCATGTAGGCAAAATTAAGATCTAAGAACCAATCTCAGTTATGACTCACCTCTGCCTTTGATTGAAGTCAAATGCACACCTGGTGTAATTGACTGATCTACAGGTCTTTTTCCAAATAAAGAATAATGAATCAGAGTCTAGTGTTGAGTCAGTTTACCTGTGAT
Organism: Macrotis lagotis; assembly: GCF_037893015.1. Classification (NCBI taxonomy): domain Eukaryota; kingdom Metazoa; phylum Chordata; class Mammalia; order Peramelemorphia; family Peramelidae; genus Macrotis; species Macrotis lagotis. The sequence goes on from NC_133661.1 coordinate 195,904,908, forward strand.
ATTTAGGATACTTCTTGAGGCTCAAATTCTGGTCTATTTCTAACATGGAATAATGTAATGAAAAGAATAAAGTTCCTGGAATTCAGATCTGGGTTCTAATTTTGATTCTCCTTCATAGGATTGTAGTTTTAGAAAGCAAGAGACCTTGGAGATTATTATGTTCAACCCTCTGATTTCATAGATGAGGTAACCTTAGGTTCACTGATATTGAGTAAATTGCTTAAGATCACAGATATCAGGTGGCAAAGCTAGGATTTGAACTCAAATCTTCTCACTCAAAATTTGATGTTCTTTTCAGTTGTATAACATTGCTTCCTTGACATATGACTTTGGGCAAGTCACTTAACTCCTTCAGTTCTAATTTTCAAGATGCATCTTTAAGGTCCCTTCCAACAACATTATAGGATTATTTTGATGAGATTGCTAAACTTCAGGGAAGAAAATCACTAGCCAGCTATTAAGTTTTCTCAAAATCAAAGAATGTCAGAGGTGGAAGAGACCTCAGAGACCATTTATTCCAATCTGTCTTTGAACAAGAAAAAAATTTACAATTTATTCAACAAATGTTTCTCAAAATTTTGAATAGTGATACTTAAGCTACTACTAGCTTTTAGAAGGTCAGCAAGTACAAAGCACTAGGTTTGGAATTGGGAAGACTCATCACTGTCTTATTTCCAATCTAATCTCAGACATCTACTACCTATGTGATCCTGGGCAAGTCATTTAACTCTATTTGCCTCAATTTTATGTAAAAATGAGTTGAAGAAGGAAATGGCAAACTACAGTGTCCCTGCCAAAGAAAACCCCAAAAGGGTTCATGAAGAGTCAGACATGACTGAAAATGACTAAACAATATAATCCTCTAAGAGTTGTCTGGCCTGGGCAGAGGACAACGGGACTATCACCTGCTATCTCTCTTGTACACACTTTAAAACAATAGTTAAAGATTAGATTATTTTTAGCTTTTCTAATAGATCCCTCATATTGATGACTCAATGAGCATCAATACTGCTCCTTCCTGATGTTTTATTTTTTTTCAATTAATTTCATATGGATAGAACAGTGAATAGAGAGTTGAATCAGAAAGATTTGAATTCAAATTTGACCCTGGACCTGTACTAGCTGTATGGCCCTGGACTAGTCACTTAAACTCTATCTGCCTTCATTTCTCATTTGGCACATAGTAAGTGATATTTAAATTTTATCTATTATAAGTTTCATCTAGTAAGGATTCCTCTAATTCTTTGTTTTCAATGTCATACTGCTTTTATTTCTTATCTACGTGTCTTTATTTCTGAATTTCACTTCCAGTTTATTACTAATTCTTCCTTTTATCTTGATCCATTTGTCCTAAATTCCTTTCCTAGTTTTATTACTTTTTAATTTTATTATTATTAGTATTATTATTATTTTGATAATGCATCTTCCTCTCTTGCCTAGGACAGAACTATATCAACCACTCATGGGCCTAATCCTATTTCTGATTGGCACAGAAACTTGGTCCTGCTCTATTTCTGACCTTGTTGGACTCACTCCTCCTTGGGCAACCTTATAAAAAAAGGAACAGTCCTGTCATCAGTCTCACCATATTGGTGCCATACTTATCATGGATATCAAATGACTTTAGGCCTACAGTAGCTCAGCACTCTTGAGCTCAACTAATTCACCAGCCTCAGGCTCCCCAGGAGCAGAGATTCTAGATTATCACAACTTTGTCTGGCCACTTTCTTACTTTTAAAAAAGAGACCTGCAGAGAATATCAACGTGTGTGTGTGTGTGTGTGTGTGTGTGTGTGTGTGTGTGTGTGTGTGTGTGTGAGAGAGAGAGAGAGAGAGAGAGAGAGAGAGAGAGAGAGAGAGAGAGATAAGGACTAGGGAAAAACTTAAGTGATTTTACAAATTTGGGGGAATACAGATAAGGGTTAGAGTTTTAGGAATTCTGTGACTGCCTGCCCTTGTAGTTGTGTCTGCTCAATGGGTTTGGTGAACAGGCAGTCCATCAGGTAGCATATCTTCAAGATCAACTAAATAAAAGATTCCTTCAGACCCAAATTCCTCTTTTCTTCAACACAGTGCCAGGATACTAAGTATATTGTGGTAGGAACCAGATAGTAATTCATTTCAGGTTTTTCTGCCATTAAGAGCCCTAGTTGTATTCATATGTAAGGCCTGCATTTGCCTCAATCTTCCTCAGCAATTTCCCTATTGAGGTCCTGCTCCCAGATCTGCATATATTTACATGTTTTAGCCTGTAAGCTTTTTAGCTACAAATTATATAAAATAGAGGTCAGCCCTCTGCCAATATAATTTCCCTTTTATTTTTTCCATTTGCTTGCTTTAGAAAATAAATAAAAACATGAATAGGAAGAAGAAGAAGAAAAAAGTAGACATGTTATAGAGGTCGTTTACCCTGACAGTCAGCTCTACTGTTGTTTTAATAATACTATCTAGATAGCAGCCTTTCATCTCCAACTTGCTAGGTGCTTTGCCCTGAGGTGGTGTTATTCCCTGCTGCTCATCTAGGGAAAATGGCATCACCCAAAGGTTAAATGACTTGTGTTAGGTCACTCAGTGAGGTTGGATATTCATGGACAAAAAGAGATATAAGACCAGAAGTTTTCTGGATAATTAAGTCAGAATCTCTTCCTCCAATCCCTAAAAGAATTATCCGAGTAATTGAAACAATTCTCAGCTTTGAGTTATTACTGAAAAGCTGATAAGCTACCATTTGATGATCTACATTTCTTAGTCTTATAGTTTACTGTGAGTTACTCAGTGGAATTTTGCACAACATAGTTCTTCACTTAAAATTTTTTTTTAAGCGTTTACTCTCTGGATATAATATCTCTTTGCAAGCTTCAAGCTGCCTTTGGAATTTCTTCTTTTGAGTCTTGAGGATTGTTACAAAGTTACATTCCTTTTAAAAATTTCAGCCTCTTCCAGGTAAATAGTCTATGAGGAAAAATCCTCTCAACTTTACAAACAAACTGTGTTTTACTCCCCTCTATAAAATAACTACCAAACTTTTAAAAACAGTGTAATACCTTAAGGAGAAATAGCAAGAGATCATTTATGAATGGCATATAAATTTCTGTCTTTATTTTCATAGTCCTTTAATTATAGGATCACAAATTTAGAGCTGAAAGAGACCTTACAACAGGACATCTAAATCCATTTTTCTCATTTTATAGAAGAAGAAAGGGAGACACAAAAAAAGAAAAAAAGGATGAAGACATATGTACAGTCATTTATTAGGTAAGTAGTATTTGAACCAATGTCTTCCAGGTCCAAGACCAACTCACTTCTTTTGACACCATGCTTTGAGTCTTTTTTTGGAGAGGGGAGAAGGGGTGTCTACATTTTCTACATTTTTCCAGTTACTTGATTGACTAAAAGACACCTCTCTTTATACAAGATGTAATTAATTCAAATGCTGAATATCATAGTAAAACTAAATCTAGAACTAACATTTGTACATTATGCCTTTTCACCTGACCATAGCAACTGCTTTCTTAGCTACACTAGACAGAGCCATTCTCTATTTGAAAGGCAGAGACTTGAGAACTAATCCTTTCTGCAGAGATTGCCTGGAGAAAAAACAAAACCCTAATGTTAAATAGAGAAGTTTGGAACATAAATCATGCACTACAGTGCGTGATTATTGAGCACATTATAATCTGCATCTATGCAGTATTTTAAAATACATCTGAGGATTAATAAATCAAGCATGTGTAATGACATATGTATATCAGGGAAATGGTTCTCTATGTGCTGCTACAGACTGGAGGGTAGGGCATTAGCATATTTCATATGCCTGGCTCACTTGCTGTCTTCAAAAGAACTGAACAACAAAGGACCAAAGGTTTACCTGGGTTAATGACTTAGATACTTCCTTCCCTTTTAGGATTCTTTAGATGCATGGAAAGGTTGCGGTCCAACCACTTAGGGCCTTCTACTTTTATAGTGTAACGTATTTGTCTCTTTATTAGAGCTTTCTGGGAGATGCTGAAAGGGGTTTCTCATTCATTACTCTGGAGTCCATTCTGCCCTTGAACATATTATGTGGTCCCACTTTGATAGTGTAAGGTAAAACAAGTCTACAGGTTTATGAAGCATCAACTTCGGGCTTGTACCAGTGAAGTGTGGTAGAGTGTGAGAACCAAAAGAGAATAGCTCTCAGTCCTCATTCTCAAGGTGTTCATGCTCTTGCTGAGGAGATAAGCTACATGATCATGAAACTATAGGAGAATAGTTTAGGAGAGGAAAAGCCATAAGTGATTTGAAGTGCAACTGAAGGATGAAGGATGAAATTACTAACCCATTTTAGGAAAACTTCTACATACAACACCCCAGTTGTTCAGATCTGCCCTGGTGCAAAAAAGGGAATAAAGTATAGCAGACATGTCAGAAATATTATTGTATGATAGAAAATAGATTTCTCTGCAAGTTTGTTGCAAGTGCATAACCACATTTTCTAATTTTCTAATTGGATCGAGGAAAAATTTCTTTCTGAGAACAAGTTACTAGGATCATGGTTTTCCCTTTTGCTAGGTTTTTATTGTACTTTAGTGAATTTTAGGATTTTCTATATTTTTAGTTTATTCAAGATTTTAATATTTGCTACTTCACCTATATCTCTTCTCTCAGTTCCATCCTTTGTGGTTAGATCAATGTTGTCCATAATTTTCAAAAATTTTTGCTCTCTAAGATTGAGAAAGATATTCCAATGACCCCAAATTGACTGAAGTAGGAGACTGAGTCATTAGCTGTTAAAAGTGATGGTGAGAGGAGAAGGGAAGGTTAACAAAAATCATTGGGAACTTAAGAAAGGAGAAAACTTTCAAAAATTGTTTTGGGGAATAAGCATTGGTGTAAAGTTGGAAAAAATCTTGAAGACATTTTAGTTTAATGTTCTCATTTTACAAATAATAAACTGAAACCAAGGGGATATTATTTGACTTGCCAAAGGTATCACATATAGAGGTATTATTTGAATCCAGGTTCTCTGACTCCAGAAATAGTATTTATTCCACTATACTATGGTATCTTCATGAGGATAAGATAAAGAGTAGAAAAAATGATAATCTTCTAATTCCAGATAATCTAGAATTAGTAGCAAGTATATCCTGATTGCAATGAATTCTTTCATATAAACTCTTTCAGAATGAACACTGATTTGTCTTGCATTGATCCCAACCACAAAATAAAAAAAGCAAAGCAAAACAACAATATTCTATTGTACACACAAATACTTTCCAAATTTGATGGGGGCAGATTTTATAAACATTAACACTTAACACCAACTTCTGCTCAGGATTGTTGGTTAATTACTTTCTTATTGGGGTGGTCTAAAATAAGATTGAATTTTTTTTTAGTCCTTTTGCTAGGACTTATGCATTATCTCATCCCACTCCCTTTTTTCTATAGAAAAGCTGGAATAACCTGGCAAATGACTCAAGGAATCATTCCAGAGACAAGCCCTTTAGTTAAGCATCCTTTAGCATTACTCAGGATCTAGTGTCATTTGCTGAAGTAGTGTTGTGTGGGTTTTTAATTCCAGCTAAAATTACTCCCTAAATGCAGTAATTAAAGGGAAAAATCCATTTATTATGTTCCTTTCATTTTAAAAGTTGAATTTATTTTTGTTTGAGAAGAAAAGAAGAAAATATATTAGTAGAATAGCTTTTTCTCTTTTTTTCATTTTTACTCTCATATTTAGCACAGCCATTTACTTCATTTCCAGATTATCAGTATACATAAACCCATTAAGGGAATATGCCTGGAGCAAGTAGATACCATACAGAAATATAGAAAGATGCAAATGCAGTTTAGAGAATTTTGTCAGCTAATCAATTATCAACTGCTTTTTGACAAAGAAACATTTATGATTTCATTTTACTGTCAGTATGTATCCATATATTCACTATTACTCTTATTGCTATGCATTTCAGTAGATGTCATATTTTTTCATCACTCTCTTTAAACCAGTAATTATTCTTGACAACAATCTAGGCCCCTCGACTGTTTGTAGTCACCTCTGGCTGCTAACACGAGTAATCTAGACTCAAGCACACTTGCAGTTAAATTAAATTATCATAGAGATGCAATCCAGGCAGCTACACCTTCTCCAGCAGTGAACCCAGAATTGAAAGAAGATTGATAGGCCATAGGGATAGATCAACAAATAACTATGTGGGTGGTTAAACGAGATGTTTCCTTCTGCAAATATTGATAGAAACGAATCAAATGTGGCTTGAAAAAAGGAATCTCTTGCCCTGAGAGAAGATTTTTATGAACATTAGAGATAGATTCAACAAAATAATTTGTATGTTTTTGCTAACTTCAGGATACTGTAATAATATTGCCATAATGATCCACTGGAAAATTACCTCATAAAGGAACAAAGAGTGTCTTAGTTTAGCATAGACTAGCTTGTTCAAGTTCAGAGGATGAAATATTAAATATACAGGGATAAAAGTCTTATTTTGTCATTGATAGTTGTTTAGCTGTACCAATGAAATAGGAAAAAATGAATTACAAATAGAACATGCAGTTTAAAAACTGAAAGTCAATCACTTAAACGAAGAGAAGCACAAAAGAAGAAATCATGAAAATCAGAGGAGAAATAGATAAATTAAAATGACAATAGAAATAATAAATCCCAAGGATGCTTTTCTAAAGATAAAAAAATTAATATCACCTGCTAATGATAAAGAAGAGAAAAAAGAGGACAGATCATCAAAATTTAAAGTGAATAAGATAAATTCACAATTAAAAGAAAATAAGAATAATTTTCAGAAACTCCAGAAATAATTTTATGCAAAAAATTGAGAAGTTAAATGTAGCAGACAACTACTTACAAAGATATAAAATAGTCTGAGGCAAGTAATATTAAACAACCTAATCACTTTATGAGAAATCAAAGAAAACGTAAATTAACCATCAAGATGGGGTGGGGGTAGAACTGGGTCCTGTAAGATTTACAAATGAATTCCATTAGAAGTTCAGATAACAACTAATTAATATATATATTTTTTCTTTAAAAAATAAAACTACTCTCAATAATTGAGAAGGAGACAACCCTTCTGCAAGTCAATATGATCCAATATGCAAACCAGAAAGAGATAAAGCAGAGGTGGAGGATTATAGATCAAACTCATTAATAAGTAGTCTAGGGACTAGATCGGCAAGAGCATTGGGGTAGAGAACTCCTGGATGAGGAAATTAGAAATTCAGATTAGTCCCTTTTCTACAATTTAGACTTTTTTTTGAAAGCTATATAGTATATTGAGAAGTTCAGATATGGGACTTGTACCCAGGTTTTCTTGACTTTGAGACAATTCTCTATTAATTGAACCACATTACCTATCAGTCAGGAGAATTGAAACAAAATAAGCAAATGCAATATCAAAAAAGAAACTACAGTTATATCTTTAAAAAAATAATTCATTGTGACTAAGTGGGATTTATACCAGGAATGCAAGGAAAATTATTAGGAAAATAATTAGCATAAACTATACAATAGACAACAAAATACACATTTTATATATCACATATATGCATATTCTTTGACAAAATATAGTTAAAATGCTAATAATAATAGACTTGGGCAGACTTTCTTTTAATTGATCCAAGGAATATATATCCAAAATAATAACCTTATCTGCAATAAGCATGTCCCATTTTTGTCTCTTCTACAGAATATAGAGACACTTTTGGAGACAACTGCTTTTCCACAGTGTTGTTATGAATGAAGATGGTACTTGATAAGTATAGTACTATATGTGATAAATATACTATTATATAAATATTACATATAGTACTATAGTACATATGAGTCCATTATGAAAAACAGTGAGCTTTTTAATTTCACAAAATTTCTATAGAGAAAACTTTCCATTCCATTTCATGAATTTGGGGGAACTCCCTTCACTGATAGTCTTAGGGAGTTGTCTGGGACCAATGAGAGACTAAGTGACTTGCCACAGATGATATAACCTGTCTATTTTATAGACAGTACTTGAATCCAGGTCTTCTGTGTTCAAGGTCAATTTTCTAACCATTGTGTTAGACTATCTCTCAAAGAGAGTAAGCAATACAAATTAGCATATCTGTCAGTCTAAATCATCTGTCATCATAGAGGGAAAATTAAAGCTTTGCAAGAAAAAACAATCTCTGATTGGTGAATAAACATAGCCTTGAGTTTGGTTCAATGGAAATTTCAAACAGAAAATTTCTCTCTGAAAGCTCATCCATTAGAGCTCTAAAAATTGTGCTTAGTGTCTTTTCACAAAAAGGAAATATATTCATAGATGTGTACATGTCATGAGCATCTAGGTGGTACAGTATTGGGTCAAATGCCAGGAAGATTCATATTTCTGAATTCAAATCTGGCTTCAGATATTTATTAGCTTTGTGATCCTGGGCAAGTCACTTAACCCTACTTGTCTTGATTCTTCATCTGTAAAATGAATTCAAGAAGGAAGGGCAAATCATTTCACTATCTTTGACAAGAAATCCTAAATGGTGTCACAAAGAATTGGACACAATTAGAATAACAAAAAAAGTATCATATGTCTGTATAGAGCTCTATTAATTTCTAGTATAATATGTACATATTTTGATCTATAGAAATATCTACATAGATATGTAGATGGATATGTACAAATGTATGTGTACAAATATATACTATGTGCATATATATGATAGCCAGATAGATACATAATATGTATCTGGCTATATATTTTCTAGGAACTTGAGAAAAGAACTGTAATTTTTCCTATCCCATGCTAGTCTATTTCCTCAAAAAAATAAGAAAATATGATCATTGTTAAAAATAATCAAATGATGAAGCAAATTTCCATTTAGTTATTATGCTCTGTAGTCACAGATGTGAAGTTGCTACATGTGCTTGATTTGTCAAAAATGTAATCTTTTCTTTATAATTTATGGCATATAAGAAAGCTAAGACATGAATTCTTATATGCATTATCCCATAGATAAGCAGTCTAATGTTTGCAAAGGATGTTGTAACAGTTATTGCTCTATTGTTATACTTGAGACAGAAATGTAGTATGTTGAAGTGGATGGAAACTGAACTCAGAATCACAAAGACCTGGGTTCAAATCCTAATTATGAATTATATTTAGACTATGTGATTCTCAACAAATCAATTAAACTCTTTGAGCTCAGGACATTTCTCTAATAATTTATACTACAAAACAGTTGCTCATCTAAGGGGGGGGTATCCTCACAAAAATTTCCCTACCCCACTAAAATTAAAGTTCCTCCATGAAGCATCTCATAAAAGGTCACAGAAACACAAAATTCATTCCTTAGAACTAGTTTTTGCTTTTATTGGGACCCTCCCCACAAAGGGTGAAGAATAATTATAATATTTAAATATTTAAATCATCAAACAAAAAAGAATAATTGAGATTATGTATGCATGATAGAATGATAGAACTTTGAGCCTACAAGAGACCTTATCTATTGTTCTCTTCTCCTCCCCTACTCCTTTTCCCATCCCTGGCCACTTCTATGATGTCATTTTACAGATTGGGAGAACAATGTTAAAAGTTATTAAGTGATTAACTATATCTTTCCAAGATCCTGGAGCTTTCAGTTGCCTAGATAAGGCTGGCTCAGATCTGTTGATGTCTACTCCAATGTTCTATCAGGAAATCTAAATTCAAATCAAGCATCAGATACTTACCAGTTATGCAGCACTAACCAAGTCACTTAATGTTTGCCTCAGTTTCCTCAGCTAAAAAACAGGAATAAATAATAGTATCTACCTCACAGGATTGTTGTGAGGATTTAATAAAATAATATTTGTAAAAATTACTGGTTACATAGTAAACACTATAGAAATGCTTGTTCCTTCACCTCCCTATTAATCTTTTAATCAAATTATTTTCATAGAAAATGATTTCAAGAACATATTTAGATTTTTTTTACATAATTAATGAAATAGTCATTTGAAAACATTTCCCCAAATCAGTATCTCTATCTAAAACTTGATTATCAAGTATGCCACTGGTTTTAATTTTATGATTTAATTTTCCGACTTGAATACATGAAATAATTCACCTAGGAAATGCTTTAAGTTCATTTGTTTAAGTGTTCCTTGTATTCCTGTGCTGTGCCTATGATTCCAGACTTTCTTCATAGATTCTTTGTAGATTCTGCATTCTAGTCACACTGGACCAGATGTTCCTCAGTCAACATGCCATTTTTTTCCTCCTCTCTTCAAATTTGTGATTTTTGGATGGCATTTCCTCCTCACTTTTATATTTTGGAATACCTAGCTTCTTTCAAGGTACAATTTTTAATTTGTACTCCTTACATCTAGCATAGTATCCTGCTTTCTCTAATAGATATTTTCTAAACATTTGTTGAATTGAAGAACTACTTCCTATGGGAAGACTTTTTCTGAAGCCCACATTTTCCTGCCCTTCCCCCCCCCCACAAAATTTTCCTTTTCTCTCCTCAATTTATTCTTAACTTACTTATCTGTATGATATATAATTTACTGTACTTTTATTAAATCACATTAATTTACTTAATTGTACAGTAGGCAGCTATATGACCTGGACCTGAAATCAGGAGAACCTGAGTTCAAATCCAGCCTCAGAGACTTACTATGTGATCCTGAACAAATCACTTAACCCCATTTTCTTAAGTTCCTCATCTGTAAAATGATGGGGAAGAGAAATAGTAAACCATTCCAGCTCTGCTAAGAAAACCATAAATGAGGTCACAAAGAATTAGACACAACTAAAATACATATGCACAAACATATATCATGTAAATGCCAATGTGCTAGTCCCCATTATAATGAAAGTCCCTTTCAGGGCAGGAACTGCTTACCATTTTCATCTTTGTATCCCAGATCATCTGGCAAACAGCTGATGCTTAATAAGTGCTAGCTTATTGTTTGTAAAACTTTTTCTTTTACTATCTTCATTTTGCATTTTTAAAAAAGGAGGTGGTTTGTTTTTAATGATGATTATTATTATGTGTGCAGAATGATGATTTGATATTAATGATGATTTGTGTTGTGTGGAAATTGGAAAGGGTCAAAAAAGGAGAAAGGCTGTTTTTTTGAAGGGGAACCAGTAGGTGATGACTAAATTCACATATAAACTTGTTTCCAGAGAGTGGATCAGACTCCAAATTTCTGGCCTATTCTTTGTCTCTAAGTCAGATTGCCTTCTAAATTTTAATATCCTAATTTCCTTAAATGTAATTTTCATTTTTATGGCATTCGTTGGATGATTGGTATCAAATTATCACTTGACTGTAAGATTCTATATCTCTCATAGACATTGTTTTATTGAGGTAAAAATTTTCCACTTTTGAATGTTAAGGACAAAGGACCTTTTGGAGGCTTCCTGTAAGGAGACAAAAATTAAACAGTAGCAGGATAACAGTCTAGCTAGATTAATAGCTGGCAACAGCCTGTCCTCCCGAAGGAGACTTCCTACAACACTAGCATTCTTGTTGCTATCACTTACTGCTGATGAATTTATACATGTAACTAAGATTCATGTAAAAGGGTAAGGGAGAGGGGAAGTCATAATTTTGGTTTATTTATCTTTGAAAAGATGAAAGAAAAGTTCAGAAAAATAAAAAGTCTGTGACCTTTGAAAGATGAAATTATTATTATTTTTTAATCCTGAGATTAAAGAGATATTTATATGTTAATTTAAGAGTTAGTGTACTCTAATCCTTGAACTGGAAACACTGACTCCTCTTAGAGAGGAAAGGTAATTTCTTCAATGCTCTTTACAGGATGCATTTGAACATCAACATAAAGATTCCCTTTTCTTTCCTTAATCCCTTTTGCCAGGTAGGTGGCTATCTCGATTTGTATGTTAATAAAAGAACAAATTCATTTGATTTCTCTATCTTTAACCATTTTGTTATCAGAATAACTTGGGTTACTTGGATTGTGCTCTGACAACCATCTTCTAGGAAGAAAATTGGGAACAAATCTATTAAAGCAATCATGTTTTTGGTTCAAAATCACTAACTTTTCCTCTCCTTTATTGCCTCTGAGAGAAAAATGACAAGAAGCTGGCTCTGACATGTTGGTGTGTAAGGCTGGATATTCCAAAGTATGACGAGGTGTCTCTGTACCAATTTGTGCATGAAAAATCATGGGATACATCATGAAAAATCATAAAATCAATTTGTAGTCCCAATCAAACGTGTGGTCAAAAATTGAATAGATGAAGAAAAACTGAGTTTCCCTTTAAATAAGGAGTCCAGGGGAAGTATTTACAAGGCTATTCAAACAATCAGGAACATCAGACAGGGTAACATTTGTTTGCCTTTTCATGAAAGTAATCTTACAGGCTTATGGATCATCTAAATTAGACTTTACTTTTTGGATGTACTTGCCATTTGTTCTTTTAAATTCCCAGCCTAAGGGGTATAGTCTCCTATCATTGTGCAAGTGTAACTTCCATTAGAGCTAATAGGAATTCAGCAGAGAAATCTGGAGAAAAATCTACCTTTGAAAATGGCATTCTGCTCATATAATGCACAAGAAAAATAACTAAGAAGCTAATTCTCTTCCTCCAAAGTGCACAAAACAATTATATTAATTATGAGTAAAAAAGATAAAGTGCTTGCTTGTGGAATTTGAAAGCCATTTAATAAGTTATCTGATTTAGGCATTTTGTGGCTTCTAAATTGCTTCTTCCAAAATAAGGTTTAGGTTCTCTCAGCCTTTGAAGACCTTAGCCACTGAGGGAAACCAAATAAATGGGAGTGGTTGATGAGAATAAATCTCTCAAAATAGGTTCTTCTGTCTGTCTGTCTATCTACCTTTCTCTCTCTTGGCTCCCTATTTTTATAGTTCAAGGCCTTTCAGCTTCTTTCTTTTAGATTCCAAGCCAAAACATGAATCCTCAACCAGCTTCCTTACATTTTCTCCTTCAAATCTCCATTTCTTGAACATCCCTCTTTGTATCTCAGCTCCTAGCCTGTAAGAAATTTTCAGACAGAAATCAGTATTCAAATGAGACGTTAATTAAAAAATTGTTACAACCTTCTGTTTATTTTGGTTGAAGGGAAATATTGGTTCTTAAAGTTGCATTAAAAATCCAGATAAAAACAGTTTTTATCTTTATATGTCTTTGGGAAAAAAAAATTCTACCTCAAGAAATTTCTTTAACAAAGAGAACATTATTTCAGACTCTAACATTTCTGTCTGCCTATTATCATTAGTCATAAGCTAAGCCCCGCACTAAATGTCTAGTGAGCACAGATAATGTTCATTTTGTCTGGAAGACAGGTTGCCGCCTGTCAAGGAGAGATGGAATAAATGACAGGTTTGGACTCTGTGCCTTGCAGGCATATTAGGCTAAGAAATCGCCAACATGATGAAAAATTATTTTGTCAAAAATTTGTAGGTCACCCATCATTGTCTAATGTATTCTGTGATTAATTGCTAGCATAGATCAGCATTATGTCTTTCCAGTGAATCGCTTAATTGTTGCCTGCTTCATGCTCTTAATGTAATGATGAGGCATCTGGTCCTTTCACATGTGCTTTTAAATGCCAGCTTTTGCATCCAGGTTACGGGAACTGTAGCATTCAACTTAAAGAACTAGTTGAAATTAAAACTTCAGGGACGCTATCTCCTCTCGCTTTTTTTATGGGTGCATGCACGGTAGGCTGAGTGTTAGTGTTAATGTATGTAGATTTTATTTCTGATGAGTGATTATTTGACTGCTCATTTTACGAAGATTTATGGTGTGCTTTCTATCTCCTGACTGCAGTGCTACTCTTATCTTTAATAAAGGAGATGAGGACATTAATCAGCCATTGTCAGGACTCCTGACTAAGACATTAAATGTACTGTATGGGATAGGTAAACACGCTCCAGATCCTTCTCTACTCCACTAGATCAGGCAAAAAAACACTCATTATATTTATCATAATTTCACATCTGCTGTTTTTGAAGCAATGTACCATGAGGCCATAAACTGTATTACAACTGTGCATAAATTCTACTGATTTGTGGCTGGAGTAACTAATTCCTAAAGTACATTTTAGAAAAACAAGCAGTGAGCCCTGAAATTGCAATTCCATAAAGGCACTAAATTACTGACTGCAGAATCAAAAATTTGCTTGATGTGATTCTGCAGTGACCATTTTATAAAAAGTGACAGTGCGCCTGTGATTGAGTCAATAAAATAAGGACGAGTGAGCTGTACACTCCAACGAGATTAAAGAGAAAGGGAATGACAGAGGACAGACACATGGGATATAAATAGAGGAAAGGGTAATGTTTTCCCCAAAATGGCTGTAGGATGTAACGATTAATAACAGCGATATTAATTTGTCAGTAATCATTTTGCTATTGGAAGGGGGGAAGGACAATGTTTAATATCTCTGGTTTTCCCATGGACAAGAACAGTTCTTGTATAAACCAGAAGGTGCTTCATGTTTAAAGTGGAATCATAAGTCCATTTGAAAACAATGATACTCATTTTTAACAGAGATTTCAATGAACTTTAAAATTAAAATACAAATATCCCTTTTAGGATGTTAATATGACTCCACAATTTGCATGTGCATAGATTGTGACTTTTTGGCCATATATATCTAGGCAAGGAAGATATGTTTGTGTATGCAGTATGCTCATCTGCCCTTGCTATTGTATCTTAGCCTACTTGGGAAGAAACTAGTAGTAGTAAAGACCATCCACTAATGACAAGTAATAATTATAATAATATCTAGCATTCACATATTTCTTCAATATTTGCCTAATTCTTTACATATATTATTTCATTTAATTTCTACAACATTATGAAACAGGTAATATTAACATCACTATTTTACAGATGAGAAAATTGAGATTAAGATTGATCAAGTAGTGACTTGCCCAAGTCACATAGTACATGACTGAGATAGTATTTAAAATCAGATCTTTCTTTCTTTCTACAAGTTCAGCCCCAGAAATGGCCCTACTTTTGGAGATAGTATGTTTGATGTTGTTTAGATGAAAACTGAAAGCAGTTTTTTTTAATCCTTAAACTGAAAGAGTTTTTACCTTTGTAATTCTGAGCCCCCCTAAAATGAAATCTGCAAAGAAGGTTGTACAACCATGTATTCCTTGATGCTGGCTGTGTTCTTGTGATTATTTATTGGTCCCAAAAATGCATCTAAAATAGTCTGAAGGAAGTGGACATCAGTGCTTCCTTGCTACAGCTCTATATCTCTCCTCAGCCATGATTTCATGCACCTTTGTCATCACAGCTAGAAGGGCAATAAAGATGTCTTAGTTAAAATGTATGGAATATACATATATATATATATATATATATATATATATATATATATATATATATATATAGAGATGGAGAGAGAGAGAGAGAGAGAGAGAGAGAGAGAGAGAGAGGCAGCCTGGCAGATTGGATGTCAAAGTGTTAGGAACACCTCGATTCAAATCTTTCCTCTATCACATACTGATTGAGTGACCCTGGCTAGTCACTTAGCTTCTCATTACATTGGATATTTTTGCAAGTCTCCATTGGAAGAGTAGGTGCCTTCACTGGTGATTTCCTGTATCAACGAAAATATATTTCCCAATGGAAAGAAATTCACATGATTTCTATTTCACTGTGTTTGAAGAACAATTCTTGTTGGGTTGGGTTGTTTTGTTTTGAAGTATAAATCTTATCGGATTGAGTTGATTGGTCAAGGTGAAGAATAGAGGATAGATACAATGTGTATTTATACAAACAATATGACCCCATCAGAATCTATTAATCAAAGCTTCATATTATAGTATGTTAGCCCTTTCCTTGACCACAATCCTTGGTCAACCACTCATACTGCACATTGGGAGCTGTCACACTGTCTAGCCAGCATTCTTTTCTCTACCCATAATATCAGACCCAAAGATGGCCAGGTTCATAAGACATCGTATAGTTTCTCTATAATGGTATCAATCTGTGCATCACAGTGCATTTCTTTCCCTGACATTATTACTTTACTGAAATTAAGCTTGAAACAATCTGATGTCAGATACTGTATATCTGCTTTTATTGCCAGCCTTCCTGAGCCCACCATATTGCTAGTGCTGCATCTCATTTTAGATAGGTTTTACCAGATATATATTCTCGAGTTTATTGAGAGTTGGATAGATTGCATTCCCTGTTCTCAAAGAGCAGGCTGGTCCTTTCAGTGCATTTTATAGAACAAATGTAAATTCCCAAGCCGCAGTTGACAAAAATTCATAGTTCTTTTCTTAGCATCAAAAATAAATCCAGCATAGCATTGGGGATGAGTAAGTGCAGCCTAGTGGAGTAGGCTCTAGTTCACTCTTTCTGATTTAGCTTCAGTTTCAATGTACTTGAGAAAATCTGTAAAAGTTCAATTATTATGGTCTAGGCAAAAAAGATTTGCTCAAACAACAGAACTACTGCACTTGAGAATTAAATGGCAGGACTCAGTGAAATGCAAAGTACTTTCAGGGCTGAGGAAGTCTCTTTTCCCTGCATTTTCTCCTTTTTTTCCCTAGAACTCCACTCCCATTCCCCACTCTCTTTCCCCCATCATGTGAACTTGATGGCTTTCTGTAGCATTCCACAGCAGTCAAATGAAATCCAAGCATTTTAAAAAATTGCTGAATAGCCGTATTAAAATGCAACTGAAATTATTCTTGAAGTCATAGTTCAGGATTAATATATTTAGGAGCTGTGTGGTATTTACTCAGAGTTCCCCAATAGGTGAGTGTAAAGCAGACTTCCAAATAAGTCTTGTCTTTGGTTTGGTTGATCTGTTTGTAAAGTTCTTTCTGTTTATTTCTACATGCCTCCATCTCTGATCTGGTCTGAGGGGGAGAGCCTGAAAAGAAGTGTTTACAGCTCAAAGTAAACAAAACATACTTAATCACAGAAAGAAACACTATCGCTGAAAAATACTTTGTGCTTTATCAACAAAACATACACCTCAGATGGTAAACTGTCTTCTTTAAAGGCCAAGAATGTCTCCATATAAACAAACAGACCCTTATGTATTTACAATCAGTGATTTTTGTAGTTGTTGTTGTTATTACTTTCCCTTAGTCAAAACAAGAGTTTGCCTTTCACCATCCATGGAAAAACTGGGGATTATTTTGGAAATGTGAATAGAGACAAAAGGAAAATTTGTGAAAAGAGAGTCACATGAATGTGGCCAGGGGCAGCCAAAATAGGTCTGTTTGTCATTTTTCTTCAGGCTTGTCATCTTGCTGCTTCTAGGGTTTCAGCAACAAGGCAATGGTGCAACTGAGAAGAGTTAAGGCTGGACATGATATCCGGGCAGTGGGAATGTGATCAGCCTTTCTTAAGAAGGAAGGACTAGTTCCTTATAGTCACATTCAAACTTGTGTGTGTGTGTGTGTCTCCCCACCGAGCAACTCATAAATCAGATGGGATTTCATGTGATCTCTATTTCAGTTTCTCTCTCTCTCTCTCTCTCTCTCTCTCTCTCTCTCTCTCTCTCTCTCTCTTTCTCTCTCGATACAAGGAAGGAAAGGATATTAAGAACTCTGTCTTACAGATATGCTACTTGAGATAATAGATTGGGAATTAGAGCCTTCATTTTATAGAAAAGGAAATTGAGCCCCAGAGAAGTCAAGTGACTTTTCCAAGATCACATATATAGTATGGTGTGATAGATAGAAGTCATTTTTTTTAGAACTAGGAATATCTGATCTGCCTTTGACACATACCAGTTGTGTGAACATGGACAAATCACTGAACCGCTTGGTATCCTCCAAAAACTCTCTAAGACTTTAAGTTACAGAGGAATTATGGTTTACCTCAGTAGAGAGTTTTCACACTGGAAGTTCTCTATACTTATAAAATCACAGATCTTGACAAGAAAAAAATTAATCAAGAATTTATTGCTGTACTTTATGATGATATTTAGGCCATTTAAGTATGATCTATTGTATGACTATATAATAATGAACAAAAAAGAGGCACAATTTTTGAGACATCTCTACTCCAAATGTTCATATGGACTTTTTGTGACAGGTCTGTTGTAGAACCTTCCAAATCTCATATTGATTTGATCAGCCATAGCTGGACATATTGGATCTTGACCTTGATATAGTAATGCCATTTTAGTCCTCTTCAAATATAAAAAGGACAATAACCATATAATAAATAAACTTACTTATTTTGGCACATAGTAAACACTTAATAAATACCTGCTGTTTGACTTATAATAGCCTAATATATGTTTTAATCTATGTGTCCTTTAAAGATAGTCTACCCCTTGAAAGCTATGTAATTGTTCTAAGGAGGAATACATATAAAGCTACATGCTTGAAATATCTTTGGACTTACTTCTGATTATTATCTTAAAAAATTCTATGATTCCTCTAGTCAGTCTTTTCCCCCTTGGACGTCAAATATATATTAGTTCATATCATTCCTATATATTTATTTGATTCAAATGGGTTAAAAAAACTGTTTGCAGAATACTTTACTAGGTCTTGAGAGAGCCACAAAATTTGAAGAAGACACATTTCTTCCTCAATGGCCTTTATAGTTTAATGGGAACATATAGTCTGTGTACAAATAGTTATAATATAAAATTTATGATCAATGAATCAGAGAGGTATAGACACAGGACTGTGAAAGTTTCAAAGCAGTGAATATTATCTGGTAAGTCATCATGGAGGAGATGACCTTTGAGTTGTTATCTAAAGGTAGGAATTCAACAGGTAAAGTGGTAAGGGAAGAAATTTTGGGCACAGGGAGCAAGATATGTCTGGAAGTAAAAAACTGAAGAATATGTCTCAGGAACACAGAGTAGTACAGCCTGGTTAAGCATATTATAAGAGATAAAGATGGTGCCAGATTATAGAGGGTCTTATGTTCTAAGTTGTATTACAACTATTGGTATATGTTTCATCTCTTCTTACTTGATTGAAATCTTCCTAAGGTTAAGGACTGTATCTTATTTAATAAAACTATCTCCTCTAGTAAAATTCACAATGAAAATAATTCTAATTTATATATAACTATTATTTTTTCAAAAGGCATTTTATTATATCTCTTGATCATCTTTGTGAGTTAAGTGATTTTATGATCCCCATTTTATAGATTAAATGAGATAATTAATGTAAAAGATACATATTTGTACCTCTTAAAGTTTTAGAGAGGTAGAATTGTCTACTTAGAAAGTCACATAGCTGGGAAGTTCCTAAAGGTGGGTAGGATGGATTTGAACTTGAGTCTTCTCAATTCTAAGCCCCCAAATCTATAGATTTAGGTATCATAGTTCAGTAGATTTAATGGTATCTTAGCTTAGTCTTCTAAACATTTTTAACACTTAGAAATTGTTATAAACCACACACATCCTTGTGCACCAAAAAACAAGATTAGTTTCTGTATATTATCATTACACCTTGTTTTGGGGCAAAATATTTTTTAAACCACCATGCAATTTCATTTCTGTAAGGAGGTCTACAACTTCTTAGCTACTTATAGTCTTAGAGAGTTGCTTAGAATAGTTGTCAGACTCAAAGCCCATAGCAAGTAAAACTTCCCAGCATGGTCAGAACCAGATGAAAATGTTTGAAAATGTTTTACAAAACAAATAAAAGTATAATACAACATATGTAATCTAAATTTGTGATTTTTCTGACTCAATAGGAAGTACATATGGATCATTTCTATTTGAATTTGATATCACTGGCCTAGAGTACTGAGAGCTACCATACTCTCAAAGGATAAAACTTTGCCATTATCCCCAATTTTTTGGTGGGATGGGGAGAGAGAAGGTTAAGAACTGTGATTTCATAAGTAGGAAACTCCCTCATGTGATGTAAATTAATTGTAAATTGTCAGTAGCTTATATTCTCAAAGGGTTTCAAGGTAGTACAGAGATAATGAATACGTTATCCATGATTACTAAGCCAATGGATGTCAAAGGCACAATTTGAACCTAGATCTTCCAAACTTCAAGACTGGTCCCCTATTCATTCTTCCAGGTCTTCTCCAACTCCTGAAGATATGTCACTGAATTTATTCTTATTTATATCTTCTACATTATTCAAGTGAAAGAGTACCTTATTTGGAATTGTGGAATTTGGGTTTAAATCTCTAATCCATTCTTGGTTTTTGCAAAGCAATAAGGTTAAGAAACTTACCCAAGGTCTCACACAGCTAGGTAATTGTTTAGTGACTGAGGTTGGATTTGAACTCAAGTCCTCCTAACTTCAGCGTTGGTGCTCTATTCATTGTGCCACCTAGCTGCCCCCCTCTAATCCATTCTTAGTAACTACATTCCCATGAACAAATCATTTCATTTTCTGGAGCTCATTTCCAATTCTAGTATAATGAAGGGATTGGCTTAGATAACTAAATTTTCTTCTATGAGCCTATGATCATGGATTGGCATACTGTTATTGAATGAAAAATGACCATAGCTAATGTGACAATAGGAAGTTTCAAGATAGGCTGCCATTTTTTTCTCTGAATCTATTGAAGATAGGGACAATTATACCTCATTGGATCATAGTGGGGTTTAAATTGTACATAAAGGGAATATTCTAAAAGTGAGGGTTAATGCTCAATAATTATTATGTCATCCCATTCTCTGAAATGCTTAAAAGGAATATCGACTTTTACCAAGGATTAATATGGTATGGTCAACCTGAATGAAGGAAAATGATTTGATGACCCTTCTGACTTTAGGATTCCATGATTCTAAAGTACTAACAATCAAAAAGAGTCATTTCAATTAAAAAAAAATTGAACCTCTTTTGTAAATTTTCACTTAAATCACTTCAGTGAGTCGGGTGCTTGCTGATAGATACAACATTTAATGTCAGCACTAAATATTTTGTCTTTAAAAGCAAGTGGGCTGGTCTCATCTGAATGAGAGTAGCCTTCTTCTTCTCTAATTTTCCCTCTTTGATTCCCCTTTTCTTGTCCCCAATTTAATACAACCACAGAACTTTGAAGAAGAAGGGACAAGTGGTATGAACTCTACATAGAGTGAATTTGGGACTGTTTCTTATGTGTGATGAGTGAACAGGATGGCTGTACAGCTGAAGCATTCATTTTGGCTATCTTCATAATCAATACTGACTGCCTCTGCTGAATGAAGCGGACAGTGATCTGCATTAATCACGAAGATGGACAAAATGAATGGATAAGTGCCACCACACTTCATTTGCTTTGTACTGTGACCACGGTCAAACCCAAGTAAGAAGTTCTTTCGAATCACCAGAGTTTTGCAAATCCCAATGTCATGTAATAAATAATGCATCAAAAGGTCAAGATGATTAAAAAACAAACAAACAGGCAAACAAGTCCAAATAGTCACAGACTAGCATTTTTAGGACTTCTATTCACAACTGAGCTTGGGATTTTTCTTATATTATCTGAATCATCTCCTACTGAGATAAGATGCTTTTTGCAACTGGAGCCTAAATTTTGAAAAAAGTTAATCAGTTTCTTATTAGCATATACCATTAGCCCTTGTAAAGTGAGACAGGTAGATTTTTTTCTCTGTAAATGAACTCATTCCATTTGACTATATGGCCAGCTATTTGGATATTTCTCTCTTCCTGCTACTGTTCATTGCTGTTCAGGCTGCAAAATATAATAACTTCTAAGCAGTGTGTAAAACAAAGTGCTCAATTCACTTTATTAAAATATCCAATAATAATTGATTTAAAGGCAATAAAATGTGTTCATTAGAGGGTTTATATTCAAGAAATATTGAAAGTATACCTAAAACTGTCACTTTTATTGTGAATGAACAGGATAATATAATTTGAAAAGAGTGTGATCATACTAAAGATTTGTCCTGCAGCATTATCTGATAGCTCGTAAAGTGCTGAAATTTAATATGATGCTTTCAGTCAGTTTAATTGAAATTTAATTGCCACTTTGGGCAGAAGGTTTAGATCTGATCAATAAAATATTAAAGATTTTGTGCTTTCTCTTGGAACTGCTCCTTTTGCCAATGCATCAAGAGTACCCTCCATTTTCGGAAATATTTGTTTGTTATAGTTCACAAAGAACTCAATATCACTTTCTGATATGAAAGTTTTAATGCATACAACAGATAAATAGTGGAAATAATAAAGCAATAGTTGATCCATTTAATTACAACATGATGAAAGAAATAACGGTCACCTTCAGATTCATGAGAAAGGCATTAATGTAAAAGAGCAATAAATATTTGGAAATGTCAAACCTCAGAAAGACAGAGTCCAACACGAGCTGAGCAGTAAATCAGACTCAGGGAAGGACCTTGAAAAAAAGATGGTTCTTTGGTATTTTAGAAATAATTACTAATACAAAAAGGGTAATGATGAAACTATAAATTACATTAAAAAGGGCCATTATGGGAGGATTAGTTTATAAAGCAGAGAGACGGTTCTTGAAAATTGTGCTGCTAGTTATTTCTACTTTTCATTTTATATTATTCAGGGCCCCTGCTCCCCCCCCCCCAAATTATCTGATTAATGATAAACTAATTGATCACACTTTGCAGTTCAAATACTAAAACCAGGTTGGGCTTCTCCCTTTCAGTGTAGTCCTAAGACTCATTCTCAAGTTGTGCTTAGAAGTCATGGAGGTTTTATTTAATTTATTCTTTGTCACCCTTCTGAAGTGACTTTAGTCCAAGTGATGGCCCCTGTGATGTCATTCTTGACTTTAGTTTCTAATGTGTCACCACATTGTAAAGAAGTCTCTAATGTTTCCATGGCCTTGCCTAACCTGATCATTTTTTTTCTCCTTTGCTGAAACTCCATGGGTTGTCATGAATTCTTCATTATCTAAGTTTTCTTTTCAGTAACATGTGACTTTCTTTGGTTTCCTTCATAAGAATTTATAAAAGTAAATTTCTGTGAAGGTTACAATTACATAAAAATGACACATACTTTCTGTAGTTTTTTCCTTTTTTTTACTCCATTGAACTTCCTCTGAATCTTTTCACTTAAAGATAACTTTTTCTATCACTTCAGTTTAATAATAATGATGAAAGCAAGCACACTTAGTATTTTAAAGTTTACAAGATATTTTGCATTTATTAACTAATTTATTAACTAATTCTAATAGCAATTCTATTACTATTACTATTATCCCCATTTTGCAGATCAGGAAACAGGTTGGGAAGTTAAATAACTTACTCATGGTCACATAGTAATTAACTAGCAAAAGTAAGATTCTAATTCAGAACTTCCTGACTTAAGAACAACATTTTAGCTATTATACCAAGACTACAAGGCTTAATAGAGAGCTTCAAGGTAGAGATGACATTTAAATTTTAGCTTGAAACATGACTAGGATTTTAAAGGGTGGGGAGATAGAGGACATTAAGATAGGAATGGTTCTAATTAGTCTTGCATTTTCTCATTTGCATTAAAGTGTTTAGTCATAGCAGTTATCCCTTATTCTTTTGCAGCATACTGTCGTTCTTCAAATACTAATATTTTCTTATAATTGTGTTTAATATATTTCATCATTCTGACTTGATTTGAGCTAGTTTTTTAGCTCATTGGGATGTTCCAGTCTTGTTAGCAGCCTCTTTTGGAGAAGATTGGATTGAGAAGTTAATGGAAATCATCCTACTTGACATATGCTCCTTCAATCAATGCATCTAGTAGACTTCCAAATTGCTTTTTTCTGAAAAGCAAATGTTGGTATAGAAGTTGACTTAGTAAAGCAAATGATTGAGCATATAGTCTCATAGGATCATAGATTTCAAGTTGAAAGGGACCTATGATGACATCTAGCCCAATACATTCACTTTGTATATGAGAAAACTGAGACATACAGAATCATTCAAGAAATATATGGCAGAGCTAAGATTCAAACACAACTTTTCTGGCTTCAAATCCAAAGCTCTTTCCATTGTATCATGTAATCTCCAAGAGTATCAAAGTTGTAACTCCAAGACAAGAAAAAAATAACAACAAAAAACCCCAATAAAAATACACACACACACACACACACACACACACACACACACACACACACCACAAAGATACAAAAACTTTCTTTTTCCCCCTGAGAATTTCTTTCAATCTCTGAGGTTATTTTCCTTAGCCCAAGTCCCAGGAAGAAGTTTATGATAAATTATCATTCAATTCCCATCTATTCAACTTTAACATTGCAATACTCATGTGGTTTATGCCCTTCTACTAGACATTGACTTACAGGCCAATAAAAGAAAAAAGGAGACATGGTCCTTGCCTTCAAGAGGCTTAATACCTGGAGGGGTTGATGGCCATATATTTCCTTGCCTAGTTACATTCAATATCTATTGAGCACCCATAAGTGTTCATGCACAAAAATAAAAGAATGTCTGAAAAAGACAATACTTGGCAGACCTTGCTTCCAGAAATGGATTGTGGCCTATCAGCACAAATATTAAAAAGAGATGGATGTGTAAAAAGTGGGCCTTTCTACAATGTGCTCACAAGAAGATTGCTCTTTGATTTGTGGCTAGCTCTAGTGCTGTCTGCAACTCAGAACTGACCTACAGCCACTATTTAAAGAGTAGCTTCCTCTTCTGAATTGCAGGATACTGGTCTGATCTTTGTGTGACTAGTGTTTCTCTGTGTATCTATCAACCCCTTATTTTTATCAGCCCCATTCTTTTGAAAATACTGGGAATATTTCTTTTAGCCATTCTGTTTTTAACCATCATGATTCACCTGAAAGCTGTTGGGGTTTTTCCTTTGTAGATCAGGGAGAACCCAAGTAGAAATCCTTTTCATAGATATCTATTGTTTTAGAGAATTGATGGGAGCAATTCTGAGAGGTGAAATATCTTATCCATGGTTATAAAGCTGTATCTGTGGCATCACAGATTTAGAACTAGAAGTTATTTAATTCAACTGTCTAATTTTATAGCTAAGTAAATAAGCTCAAAAAAGTTAAGTAATTTATTAAAGAGCTTGGAGGTTATAAGTGGAAATCCTGGGATTTGAACTCATCTTTTCCAATACAGCACTTCTGATTCAGCAACAAATCTGATCCTTTATATACTATAACAAATGGCACCTTTTATTCTGCTACAATTTATTATTTTCATAGATTTCCATTGTTCAAGGTAGAACCTGCTTTTCTGGAGGCAATTTGTGAAAACTTTCAATTGGAATTTAATTTTATATGTTTAGAAGTTCTGAGAAGTTCTAGTCTATTATTTTTTTCATTACAGTGTTGATTTTTTTGTCCTGTTTTTTGTTCTACTGGGATATTTATGGAATATCTATGATCCTTAGATTGTCTCCATGTATGCTCATAGTGTGTTTTTCCTGCATAGTAAATATATTTTCTTCTTATGTTATTGTTTTTTGCTTTTCTTCTAGATTATCCTTCACTTCCCTATATATGCATTCCTGATCTATTATTCTCTCTTTTGTTTCTTTGGTGAGGATTACCTTTGCAAGTTCTAGTTTTTCTCTCCTGGCCATTATTTTTGCTGTTTGGGTTAAAAGTTCTGGTATTATAATTCTCATTTCTCTTTTGAATGATTCAGAAACATTATCTTGTGGTTCCATGTTCTCCTCAAAGGAGAGGAATCATTATCCTTTGTTTCTCAGTATTCATTCCTAGATACCTGAACTCATTTATTAGATTTGGAGGTCATATTTTTTTCACTGTTAACATTATTCCTGTTAATTTGTTTAAAATTTTTAAGTTTTCTATTCCTGAAATCTTTCGTAATTTTAGTCTCCCCTCCCCCAATTTGCCTTATTACTTTCTCTTAAACTCTACCCTTTTATTATAGTTTTCTGGAGGGGCTAGATCACAAAGTATTTCAGTTTCCTTTCATACTAGGCAATTCACAGTTCACCTGCTTATATCTGTGCCACAAATGACTTTTAGGGTGTCAATATTGACTCCAGATAGACTCTATATTCTTTCCTTCAGCCCTTCTATACATATATAAACACATATTAGTGTTCTGTTCTTATGTCCTGTCTTGATACCTCTATTTCTTAGTTCTTTGACCCAGTGCTGTCAATTCAGACTTTTGTAGCACTGGTACAAAATTGTCTACCTGGGCTCCAGGTTCTGTTGGTGATTATGGAGATTATGAGTTCAGTCTGGCTTCTACTCCTGAGAAGATGCAGACACCTGTTGGTTGATCTGTTTCTCCCTGGGGAAATTTTCATACACTGTTGGTCTTTTTGGCACTGAAAAAGGTAGGTGTGTGTGTGGGGGAGACTACAGGACTACAGTGTAGAGATGAGTTTTGTTGCAAGTCTGTGTCATATCCTTGACAATGCTAGTGCAGTTTCATTCCCAGTAGTGCTAGAGGTATGGGAGTGCTGAGTGATTTCAGGGTCAGTGAACATCAGTTCATGATTTTTTTGTTGTTGTTTTACTTTCTCTTGAATTCTGGCTCTCTGAAACCATAGGCAAAAATTAAAGTTGCTTTATCTATATCATATTCATATAATGCTGTAAGTTTTACAAAATAATTTCTTTGTACAAGCTTTGTGAAGTAGGTAATATAACATTATCTTTTAATTTTACATTGATATATTTTGTGATTTCACCTATATTTTTGAATATATACCTTATCCATTTTCCTTCTCAGTGAGCCATTCCCTTAAAAAACAAATTTCTTAAAGAAAAGAGGAGAAAGTAGTACAGCAAAATGAAATAATACATTTACTGAGTCTGCAAATACATACAATTTTCTACACTCATAATCTTCATTTCCACAAAGAACAGAGGGAAGTCTATGTTCTCCAGGGCCATGTTTGACCATTAAAATTGAAAAGCATTCACTTCTTCTTCATTTAATTTTTGTTCACATTTTTGTAGTCATATATAATATTTTCCTGATTCTCCTACTATATATTTCATCAGTTCATACAAGTTTTCCTAGGCTTCTCTGAATCATTTTCTTTCTTCCTTCCTTCCTTCCTTCCTTCCTTCCTTCCTTCCTTCCTTCCTTCCTTCCTTCCTTCCTTCCTTCCTTCCTTCCCCCCTCATTTTCCCATGATAATCACATAATAAATATCATTTACTTATTTTAAAATATTTTAATATTTTAGGTTTGTTTTTTTTTTTTGCAAGGCAAACAGGGTTAAGTGGCTTGCCCAAGGCCACACAGCTAGGTAATTATTAAGTGTCTGAGACCGGATTTGAACCCAGTTACTCCTGACTCCAAGATGGGTGCTTTATCCACTACGCCACCTAGCTGCCCCTAATATTTTAATATTTTAAACATAGCCTCCATGTACCTCTTTCAGTGAAATGAATGGTCTAGCAATACCATTGCTAGGCCTATATCTTAAAGCAATCAAAGAGAAAGGAAAAGAACGCAGTGGTACCAAAAAATTCTATTTATGGCAGAAAATAATATAGAAACAAAGAGGATATCCATAAATTGGGGAATTATGGAATAAAGTATAATATGTGGCTGTATTAGAATAATGTTTTATTATAAGGCATTATGCAATGGACTGTTTCAGAGAGACAGAGGAAGACTTGTATGAATTAATGAGTGAAATAAACAGATCAAGGAGACTCATTCATCCTGTATAACACTGTAAAAAGCAAATATCTTGAAAACTTAAGATTTCTGATCATCTCATTGACCATCTTTCTAGTGAGAAAGAATGCTCTTTCTTCCTGAAATATTTTCTGAAAATCTTCTTGACTAAGAGATGATGGACTAAACATATAGATGGAGAAACACATTTTTCAATATGGCCAATAAGGGAATTTGTTTTGCTTAACTATGAATATTTGAGAATTTTAGAGGTTTTTTCCTATTATAGGGAGAAAATGGGAAGAAGATAAAAATAAATGCTTCTAATTGAAAAAAAATTAATGTAAAAATGAAATGATTTGGTTTAGCTGAATTGGGTAAAAAAGTAATAGCAATACTAGTTCAAATTCATATAACATAGTCTACAAATTATTTCCTTCCTGGCTATCCTTTATATGGGAAGCACAAATATTATTATTCTTATTTTATGAATCAGGAAACTGAGTCCCAGAAAGATAAATGAGTTGCTCATTGTCATAACTATTATTATAACTGGATTTAAAAAATATAATTTCCAGACTCCAGGTCCTTTGTCTTACCCACTGTACCAGCTATCATAACATAGATGCTGGCAAACTCTATCCTAGAACCTTACAACTAGTGATATGGTCTTTCCATTAATATTAAGAAACTGGTTGTGGTGAAAAGCATTATAACCAGCATAGTTATATACAATCCTGAGTGGGAAAAATGACATTCAATGAATTGATAGGTTTTCAGGATTTTCTCACAAAAAGAGCAGAACTTAATAAAATATTTGACATACAAGGTCTACGAGAAATATAAGGTAAACATTAAAGATTAATTATAAGGACAAATTTTTTTTTATATGTGGAAATATATTGTATGTTTAAAATTGTCATTAGTATTTGGGTAGTTTGAAAGATAATTTGAAGTAGAGCCAATTACAATATGATTCTAAAAAAAAGCAAAATGGTACAAGAAAAGTTAAAGAGTAATTATTTCATATAAATGAGATGGGAGAGGAAGAACTAATACAGAGGAATTAGATGAGGGAAGAGGATTGGTAGTTCTAGAATCCTACTCTCATCAGGATTATGTTAAAGAGAAAAGAACATACACATATAGAAGGATATGAAAAGTGTTCTAAATTTATTTAAATTTTTAAAAATGTATTTAAGGCAATGGAATTAAGTGACTTTGCTGAAGGTCACACAGCTAGGCAATTATTAAGTGTCTGAGGCTGGATTTGAATTCAGGTCCTCCTGAACTCCAGGGCTGGTGCTTTATCCACTGTGCCACCTAGCTGCCTCCTCTAAATTTATGAAGAAATAAGAGGGTGAGGGAATGAGGGGTATAGAAGGGTCTGTATATTAGTAGGAATGACATGAAGAGCAACATATAAATTTGAAAGGATATAAATGTCTAATTTCACAAATAAACAATAAGACAAGGAAATAGGGCATGAGAGAGAGAGAGAGAGAGAGAGAGAGAGAGAGAGAGAGAGAGAGAGAGGATAAGGGATGTATTCTGGGAGGGAGGAAGGTTAAAAATTAGTTGGGCAAGGTAACAGGTAAAGCAAAGAAATAAGGAGGGATCAGAGTAGGGTGAGGATAGTGAGGAATATAGGATGGAGGAAAATAAACAACAAACAATTATAGCTTAGAATGTGAATGGGATGAATTTACCCATAAAATGGAAATAGCAGATTAAAAATTTGAAGTTAACTCTATGTTGCTTTCAGAAAATGTTATAAAAATGAGAGCTACACAGAAATATAAAATAAAGGTCAGAATTAGAATTAATTATATGAAAAGTAGTGATACTAAACATGATCCTAGACAAAGTTAAAACTACAATACATTTAATCAAAAGAGAAAAATATGGAAACTATAGTATATATATATATATCAGCCATATTACTCAATTTTGTATTAGACTACTTAAAATAACTAGAGAGTATAAGTTGGAATATTATTGTTGTGTAGGAAATGATGAGCTGGTAGATTTAGAAAAATATGGAAGGACTTGGACTTAAGAAGGAAGATTCTATCCCCTTTCAGAGAAACAGAGAACATAATACATTCTTACCTTTATGCATATGAACACACACATATGTATACATGACTGCAATTACAGATATATATGCACATGCATGTGTATATGTGTTTACATGTCAAATATAAGTGCATGTATGGAGTCATGATTAATTGTAGTCTTCTGGGGGAAAGAGAAAATAAAGTAAAAAAGTGCATAGTAGAGTACAAAAGAAAATCTACAAGGAAACCAAAAAGATGGACAGCTAACAATATGTAGTATTTATTATATTGTATTATTGTATTTATTTATTATTGTATTGTATTTATTATATAGTATTATTATATTTTCTTGGAATGGAAACATTGCTTTATATCAAATCCTCTTTTATGATCTGCTTTATATGTGACAATTTTTTTCTTTTTTCATTTTGAATTTAAGTTTAAAGTAAATTTAAAAAATATTAAGCATCTAAAGGAACTATTCAGGGATCTATACATAATACCCATTCTGGGTACATAACACATTATAAAAATAATTGGGTTAGGAATCAGGATGTCTGGATTTTAGGTCTGATTTTATCACAAATTAGCTTGATGGCTTTAAGTCAATCACTACCTCCATGTGCCTCAGTTTCTTCATCTATTGAATAAAGATGTTAAGACAGATTATCATCTAATTATCACTTTGAGCTTCAATATTCTTGATGTTCTCTCTCATGTTCTACATCTGCCTAATAACTTAATCTGAAACTTGAAATAAACACATTGATTCATTGATTTATTAATTTACTCAGCAAACATACTATTTGAAAGAGAATTTCCAGCTGCTAGAGATACAAAAATTTATGCAACACATATCTTCTTCTCAAGGATTTTTTGGTTTGTTTTTGCAAGGCAGTGGTGTTAAATGACTTGCCTAAGGTCACACAGCTAGGTAATTATTAAGTGCCTGAGGCCAGATTTGAAGTCAGGTCCTCCTGACTCCAGGGCTGGTTCTCTATCCACCATACCAACTAGCTGGCCCTCAAGGACATTTTGAAATAATAGAAGAAAGAGTAAATACATATCATACAGGGCAAAATGAGATAAATATATAATGTGAGTAGGTCTGGGAAAATTTCTTACTTTTATCCTGAATAATGTTAATTAAAGAATCAGATACATTTTGGCAACTGATGTGGGCTTTGAAGGAAGTAATGAACTTCAGCAAATGGAGGTAAAAGGGAGTCCACTTCCAGGATCGACAATAGTATGAGCAACAGAATGGAGACAGGAGAGGATTGTAAAAGAGTAAGAGGTAAGATAATAGTCTTGTTTGTCTATATTATGCTATTCAAGCAAACTTTATGGAATTCTACAGTGGCTAGACATTGACTGACCAAAGGATTTGCCATGTCACTGATAGCCCTTAAAAAAAATTAGACATTTTCTCTCTAAGTAATCAATCAATGCAGGAGATAGCTTTGGGGGGGGGGGGCGGAATAACTTTGTGAATCAAGAAAAGATGCAACTATAAAAGAACCTCATCCTGGGGAGGAAATAATCCCTTTCCTGGAAGAAAGGGGTGAATCTTTCTCCTTTTCATTATTTAAAATTCTCTTTCTTGCAGCTTCTCATTCAATAGGATACATCACATATAGCAATGAGCAGCTCAGGAATCAAGGCATAGGATGTATGAAGGTCTATAAGTCAAGCATGAGACAACTGATCATTGAGAGTTGAATTACAAAGAGAACCTGGAAGTTCATTTGAGCAATTTGAACTAGTGTACATACTGAAACTTGGGAGAGAACATGTGAACATCAAGGCAAAGAAAAGGTTTACCTCTCTAGTAGTTTAGTCTATATGTATTCTCACTCTTCCTACTGATATTGTGTGTAGTATTAGAAGAGTGCAAACAGGTTTAAGGTGGTGAATTTTCTATTAATATTGTTTAGTGAAGGGGTAGTCTTCGACTGATTTTTAAAGGTAAATGCACCCATGGGGGTTTATGAGCTATAGCTTTAGGAATGAAGATCCATAGAGTTCCTTAAATTGGGGGAGAGGTAATTCTTCTGCTAAAGGCTTAATGTATTGGAGGGTACCCTAGAGAGAATACCACACTAGAACTAAGTCCATACTGTGTCTAATGGGCTATGGACATCTAATGAAGACTTCTGGTTGTGACTGAGTACTTACTTAAGTATTGGTTTGAAAGATGGATTAGGAAGATGATAGACTGGAAGAAGGAATACTAATTAGAATGTTATCAAATAAAGTAAAAAGTACACAGCAGAGAAGAAAAGAAGATCCTCAAGGAAGCAAAGAAAAACTGGGCATTTCTGAAAACATTTAGTTTACATTACATTTAGTATATAGATTTTCTTAAAATGGAAATTTATTGCTTTATATTGAATCCTCTCATATTATGCTGTATACATGGGAATGTTTTTTATCTTTTCTCATTTTATATTTAATTTTATATAATATTATATATAATTTATATATAAATAAATATATACATTATATAATTTTATATAATGTTTATATTTTAATTTTAAAATTACAAAAAAGAATGCTATTATAATGCCTAGGCATCAAGAGATAAGGGCTTAAGCAAAGAAAGCTATGGTGGGAGTTCAGAAGAGGAAATGGATATAAGAGATTGTGGAGGTAGAATTAAAAGAAGTTGCCACCTGGTTGCACATATGAGGCTTAAGAGAAAGAAGATTCAAATACAAATCTATAATTATAAAGCTGTATATTTTTAATGTTATTTTATTTTATTTTTTCCAATTACATGCAAAGATAATATTCAACATTCATCTCTTTATAAGCTTTGCAATTCCACATTTTTTCTACCATCCTCCTATACCTTTCCCCTCCTCATGGCAGTGAGCAATATGATATAGATTGTATATGTGCAATCACGTTTAGGATATTTCTCTATTAGTCATGTTGTGAAAGAAGATTTAGGACTAAAGTGAAAAAAGCATGAGAAAGAAAGAAAAAAACATAAAACAAGTTTTACAAAGTGAATATACAAAGAGTATGCTTTGCTCTATTTTCAGACTCCATAGTTTTTTTCCCTTGGTGTACATGGCATTGGAATCACAATTGTCTTGTTTACTGAACTGTTGAGAGGACCTGAGTCCATCATAGTTTATCATATGAAGCTATATAACAACAAAAATAGTGAAGTCAGAAGAGGAAACTTTTGGTTGTTGTTAGGGGATTTGTGATGAATCATGATGTTTGGTTTTGGGCACAATGACTACAATTTTATTGTCCACTCTCCTAAATGATATGTCAACCTTTTTTTTGGGGGGGGGCAGGCATTTGGTACATTTATGTAGAGATTCTATAAGCAGCAGAATTTGATAATAGCCATCTGCAATGTCTGAACAATGGCCAATGGTATATAAAAGACTTCCTTAAAGTATTCTGGTATATCATTTTAGCAATTGGTAGAGCTCAATTGATTGCTTACCCACAATTGTCTTAATGGCCATGAGTAAGGGACATTAATGATAGCTGAAAAATCTGCTCCTATTTCTTGAGTTTTTCACAAGAAAGAAATTGTGAAAATCATCAAATAATATATTCCTACAAAGACTTTACTAAAATGCCATCAAGGACTGGGGAATTCCTGTATCTGTGAGTCTAATGCCTCTAGTAATTCCTCCAATAGTTGGGGTTAAACTCCATGTTGTCACATGAATCCCAAAACATCATGGACCCTCTATTTGAAAGTGAGAACTTTTCCTCATTTCCATATGTAATTGGAGATTTAAACTTCCCTATTCTGGGTATTCTTCCATGTCCTTCCACAAATGCATCACAAAGGGTTCATGCAATGTGATAGGAACTTTTTTCATTTTCTTCTTTCATTGTAGAGACCAAACAGACACAGAGCACATCATCATTCAACATTCCTTCTTTTTATATGTAGCATTTTTCCCTTTTTTTGAGTCAGATGGTATAAAATCTAAGACTCAAAGTCAAGAAGAATTCAGTTCAGATGCTTACTGTGTAACCCTAGGTTAGGGTCTCTCTCTCTCAGTTTCAGGTTAAAGTCACTCAGCTTCAGGGTTGGTTTTTTAAAATTTGTTAAATAAATATAATAATGGTGGCTACATTATGCTAATGCTTTAATTTGTTAAATAAATGTAATAATGGTGGCTACATTATGCTAATGATGATGTTGCATTTTGTTAGCCTTAAAGCACTGTATAAATATAATTATTGTTAATATTATTAATCTCATCAGGCTGGTATCCTTCACAGCACTTCAAATAGTTTCCCCTTATTAGTTTTGAAACTATATGATGTGACAATTTTTAATTGACCATATCTTCTCCTTGCTTCATGAGGTAGAATATATTGTTGTCATTTCCCCAACTGCTATCACCTGTTTTGCTCACATGTCATAATTATTTCATTCTTGAAAAAACTGAATGTAGAATAGAGAAGCAGATATCAGAGTGTAACTCTCCAATAGTCAAGGAGGATTATTCAGTATTTTTCCATAGAATTTCATA
Organism: Macrotis lagotis; assembly: GCF_037893015.1. NCBI lineage: Eukaryota > Metazoa > Chordata > Mammalia > Peramelemorphia > Peramelidae > Macrotis > Macrotis lagotis. Next base: position 195,938,985 of record NC_133661.1, read on the forward strand.
ACATAAATGCCAAGTTTGGCATTGATAATGCCTGTCCTTCATTCTCTAAAAAGATCATGACATCATGGAGGTGATGTCATCACAGGGAGGTTCAGTATAATTATTTCATTTAAGGGATTTTGATAAAATGGTTGGAAGAATAAGAAGAAAATATTTTCTTGGCTTTGAAGTCTGACCTAAGACTCTACTCCATGCTTTCCCCCTCAAGCAGAAGGGTACATTCTTTTTCTCTTATCTCCAAAGAATGTGAGGAATTTGAATGGTAAATGATTTTATCTCTGTAGTGAAAAAGAAATAAATTGTTCATTTAATAAATTGCCACACCACTAGGGGACTATTCAGTAAATTACCATTTCCCTTTCTTTAAAGTCTAAATGATATTAAATGGTAAATGGAACTAACTGGAAGAGTTTATGCTTCTTTGATCTCTTGAACTGAAAAGGCATTGTAGTTTTTTGAGAATAAAATAGCATTATATCTAGTTTTTTATCTGAATCTCAGAAAAACCTTGTAGAAGGAAGTCAATTTTACTTTTTCCTACCTTACAGTCATATAAGGATACAGGAATTCTTTTCCCATTGATTAAGCTTACTAAAAATTCTAAAATGAGGTTTCATTTTGTTTATATCTCTCCTTTCTGCTTTGCAAAGTATTATCATATACTGAGAACATTTCCTTAATGTCATCTGCTTAATTTTCCATTCAAACTGGTTTCATATTTAATGTCATTTAGACCTCCAAAAGATACTGCTTTGTTCATGCAGTTGATGTATCAAACAGAAAATATGGGTTTTAGAAGAGATGACCTTCTAGATTTGTAATTAGCCCTAAGTTTTAATTTTAGGACTAGGAACAGATAAGATAAATTAGGATTAGAATCTATATAACTCAGTGGGTCTTTTAAAAAAAAACTATCCCTAAAAGTTCTAGAAAAGTAGGGTCAGTCAAACAAATACAAAGCTCAGAGGAAATTACAGTCTTCTTCATCATTATGTCATAAAGTGCTAGATTTGAAGTCAGAGGAGTTGGGTATAAATTCTAACTCTTGCACTCTTTGTGTGACCTTGGGTGTGTGAGTATGCTGTCCACATAAATGTCTTCTCCTGCACCATTTAGAAGAATCATTGCCATCTTCCCAAAGACTACCTCTGTTGGTGACAAAAGCATCCAGAGCACACATAGATCAAAAAAATTGACAAGAGATACCCCTGAACTGATGTAGATTGGACCTTCACCCTCTTTATACCAAAGGAAATTCTGAAATGTAAGAAGGGCTAGGACCATGACCAAAGTACAAAAATTAATCTATGGAGAGGCAAGAGAAATGATCAGAAAAACCTAGGTTTATATCTCACAGCTGACTAGCCTTGCACCTATTGGCAAGTCCCTTGACCTTTCTCAGTTCCAGTTTACTTATCTTTTAAATTAGTATTAAAAATAATTCTTATTGGCAGCTGGACAACCTGGATGATAGAGTAGCTGACCTGGGGTCAGGAAGTCCTGAGTTCAAACTTCTCCTGAGACACTAACTGAGTAGACAAGTCACTTAACCCTGTTTGCTCATTTGTACATATATGTATATATATGTAGATATATATATATATATATATATATGTAGATGGATAGAGAAGTTTGTATCTATGTATTTATCTCTCTATATATTTCAAGTCATGGAGAAGAAAGAGAAATTGAAGCAGATACTTTAATTTCAATGAAAACCTTATATGGGGAAAGAAATGAGAATCTTTAAAATTTCAAACATTTTCTCTTGTTCCTCTTCATTTCTTACTCATGATCCCTTCTCCTATTTCCCTCCCCCTATGTCTTTTATAAAATCTCAAGCTCAATTTTCATTTCCTTCTTCTTCCCAATTTTACTTTGCAGCTACAAAGATCTCCTTGGGTATTAAGGGGTTCCTTTTCTTGTTCATTCAATAAGAAACATGATATTTGAAGTTGACAAAAGCCATTATTTTATGTTTTTCTGTAACTTTTCAGCTTTCCCCCCTCTAAGAATATATTTTTCAACTCAAAGCATGGGAACTGGTGTTACTTTTTTCTTGGCCCTGATAACATGGGATTAAAATTGTTTCTCCAAATAGTCTTCTATTTTCCTCTCTTCTCCTAATTTATCACAAGCACATATTCCACAAGAAGTTGGCAGGGAAAAAAAAAGATTTCCAGTTGATAGACAGCACCTCTACCTTGTGGAAGATTCATTGCCACACACATTTTGAATCTGCTGACAAGAAACTTGGAGCACAAGTAATCAGAGCCCTCATAAGATTGATTTTTGTCCCCTGATAGGATATGGCATGGAGGATGTGTGTGTTTGTGTGTGTGTGTGTGTGTGTGTGTGTGTGTGTGTGTGTGTGTGTGTGTGTAAGAGATAAGGTTTACTCTCTCAAGTTAATCTTAGCCATTTAGAAACCATTCTTGCCACATATAAAATAATCATTGCACACTGTCCCTAACACCCTTTTCTAACATTTTATCAATTAGCAAAACTTTAGAATTAATATTGTAGTTTGGCCCAAAATATTGTAGATATGGTTCCCACAGTGAACATGTTGATTTTAATGGCTGCCAAAGTTTAAGCCAAATCATATTCCCTGCTCACTTGAAAAAAAAAAGTATTGCAAACCAAATGCAAATGGATTCCTGTCTAGGGTTTGTAAGAAATGCTTAAAGTCAACTTGTCACAAGGAAGAAATGGAATCTATTACCTGTACTGTTCTAGAAAAAGATGTAGGAAAAAAAAGAGAAGAATCTGAGATTTATCTGATGTTTGGATGATATATGGGCATATAAAATCTTAAGTAATACAGATAATGTCACACAATATTGCAACATATATTTTCAGTTGAACATTATAAGACAATAAGGCATAAATGGAAATTAAAGGGGGAAAATCTGAATGGTTGTCAGGGAACACTTTTTCATTCAGAGAATCATAAACATATGGAATGGTGTGTCAGGCAAAGTTTCTGAGATAAGAATATTGGAGTAATTACAAAATGGATTTATATTCTGTGGAATGAAGTGCAGATAATAGAAAAGAGCTTCAAGTCAAATGATTTTTAACCACCCCCCAAAAAAATCTCATGAAAATGCATTTCACACAAGTTTTATCTAATATTTTGAAGCATTAGAAAGGGAGAGATATTTAATGCTTTTTGTTAACTCTGTCTTTACCAAAATCAAGTAAAATAAAACACAGCTAGTTGCATGGACAGAAGGCATAGGAAAATCAATCTTGAAAAAATGGGAAGACCTATTAAAAAGTCCTTTAAATAGATTTGGTGTATTTATTCAAGTCTGTGAATCTTATTAGTGGACTTCTCCCCCCAGATACGAAGGAAATGTTCAAAGTCATTTGACCATATTTAGGAATCGAGAGGATATGACTAAAGATTTTTAAAATATCCATGGAAAGAAGTAAGAGGACACTGGAACTTGTCAAAACATAAGTTTAACTCCTCTCTTAAGTAGATAAAATCCTATTAGAAAAAACTCCAAGGGATGGTACAAATTATGTTATTATAGTGGAATTATATAGTGTGAAAAAATAGAAGTTGGAATAAATGGGCCATCAGTTCGAAACTGGAAATATTTCTTTGTTATTCAGAACTATTTTTAGTTGTGGTAATATTTGCTCTGTTTGTGGAAAATGTCAGAGGAAATCATTACAAAATAAGTGTCTAAAATCTTCAAAAACAACAGTCAGTATGGGTTAGAAAACAAAAATTACCCTCAGATAAATTGAATTCTTTATGACAGAGGGACAAACTAGAGAAAGTAGAAAATGATAGTTTGATTTTAGGTTTTTGTTCCTATTTGTCTTTGTTCATCAATATGAATTAAACAACTGAATCTAAGAATGTTTTAGATTCAACTAGGAAGACAGCAATAATGTTAAAAAAATTTTATTGAGGACATGAGTCAGATCAGTAAAATTCCTTTTCTAACCATGGCAGGTGGTCTAGGTTCAGACACAACTGAGGACTTCTTATTATAAAAATGATTTTGAATGATGGAATATGGAGCAGGGAGACTGAATTTACCAAGTCATCTTGTTGTTTAGTCATGTTTGACTCTGTGTCCCTGCTCTAATTTTTTTTGACAAAAATACTAGATTGGTCTTCCATTTTCTTCTCATTTTACAGATGAAGAAACTGATGTGATTTTCCCAGAGTCACATAATTAGTAAATGTCTGAGACCAGATTTGAACTTAGGAAGATTAATCTTCCTGACTCCTGGTCTGGCACTCTATCCACACTGAACCCTCTAGCCACCCAGACTTTGTGACCTCAAGGACCACAGCTGTCAATCGTCTATAGGGTTTTCTTGGCAAAGGTAGTAATTTGCTTTGTCTTCTCTATCTCATTTTACAGATGAGAAATTGAGGCAAACAAGGGTAAAGAGTCATATGGCTAGTAAGTATCTGAAACCTGATAAGAATTCATGAAGATGAGTCTTTCTTATTTTAGCCTCAGCATTCTATGGACTATACCTAGTTGCCTCAACAATAACTTATAAAGAAAGAATAAAGGAAATCAAGAAGGAAAAAAAGATACCCAATTAACCACAGTAAATTAATTGATGATGGAGTAAGGGTAGAGCATATGCCCTAAAGCAATGAGCAGAGTGTACTTCCTAAGAGATGGCCTAGCCTCCTCAATCAAAGCTTTACAACTTTAGAATGTTGTCCTCATTGTTACAAGTTCCTGCCTGCCTACCACAACAAAAGTACTTGGCCCAGGCTTCTTTAGACTCAGTCTAGGATTTTAAAATGTAATACAACTCATTTGCATACAGTATTTCTTATGCATCACAGATTTGGCTCATTAAGTTTGCTTACCCCTGAAGTTTACTCCAAGAAAAACTCCAAATATATCCTAACTGTATATCTCATTTCTTCTTATGAAGACTCTTAGTAATAGAGATCTAGAGTTTAAAGAGACCTGCTTTAAGCCCAGGGATCCTGCCTAAAATCATTCATATTTCATATATGGTATTAGAACTCATGATTCTAGAGTCAGTTTTCTTTCCACTATACACATTGCATTTCTTCTTCATTTTTCTTGAAATAAAAATAAACACTCATAGTTTGACATATGTAATCCAGCTGCCAGTTCACTAGGGTAGGAGCTGGGTTATATTCAGGCTTCCCCATTCAGACTACACTTTGGCAGGAGCTGGTTAACATATTGATTTGCCACATTAAAAATGGAAGAATAAAACACACTTATTAGGACTTCCTAAGCAAGTGCATGCTGTCCACACAAAAGGGTTGACTAGCTTTCTGGTAGTTCCTATGCTGATAATCCAGTTAAGAGCTGAGTTCTTGTATTTGTTCCTCTAAAGAAAATGAATTCTCCCAAAAGTCACTGGCAGAGAGTGCTTGTTCTTTCCCACAGTGTTGTAAGACCATTTTTTCCACATCTTCAAGGCTCATTAAGTAATCCACCAGAGGAGTCATAGTCAGGAATCATTTCATTCTTCTCCCTAACAACTCCTATACAGTTGGACCATTTTGAATTCTATGCCATCTCTCTGTCTGGGCTCCAGGCTCTCCAGTGCCCAACAAAGGCAAGGGATTCTCTATCAGACAGTAGCTACTATTTACCATTCACTATGCCAAGAGCTGGGAATACCAATAGAGACAAAAGATAGTCCCTGATTCAAGGACCTTGTAATCTAAAGATATCAGACAGCATAACCTTCCTTTTGAGTCAAAGGTTCTTTTTTCTTATTATTTATCACATGGTAGTTAGTCTGCACTACCTGGTATGTCTGGTACATCTTCTGTCCCATGAACCAGTACAATTTATTATTTTTTTTGCTTTTGTATTTTGTTTTTTTTTTAAAAGGAGCCCTACTTAACATAAAAAAAAATTACAGCTCTATTTCTGGGCATTGCCTAGATTATACTTCTAAGCATGGTTTGGTCCAGGGAAATAAAGAAAAACCCAAAGGAAAGATATGTTCATTAAGGCCTTTTAGTTGAATGTTGAAAATTTTATGCTAAAATATAATTGAATTCAGAGGAAATAGAATGACCAATGGTTGATTAAGATGAATATCTAATCTATCTATATATCATAGGTCTTGTTAGGTAATTCTAGTTACCTTTTTATTTTAACTTTTGTCAGTGAGTCCTGTATTGGGGTTGTGGGGTATTTAAAAATATTTTTGAGTGAAAAATACACAAACATGTCAATAGATATAAATATATCAATAAAACATCAAAACATGCCAATATATTGGCAATAATAAAAACCTTTATTTTTAAAAATTACATGCTAGTGAAAGTAAGAGTGATATGTTACTCAGATGTGAATAAATTACAAGAATTCAAATTCTACAAAAGAGAGGTTCCATATGAGGATCATTTTCAGGGTCTGAGCATGGAAAAGAGGTGATATGAAGGGAATACAGCTTGAATAATATCATATATCCTGTCTTGCTCAGTCATTCTCAATTAATGGGCATCCCCTCAATTTCTTTGCTACCACAAAAAAGAACTGCTTTAAAAATCTTTGTACACATATGTCATTTTCCATTTTCCTTGAGTACAGACTTAATAATGGTATTGCTGGGTCAAAGAGTATGTAGTTTTATAGCTATTGGTAGACAGTTACAAATTGTACTCCATACTGGTTGGACTAGTTTACAACTCCACCCACACTGTGCAAAACTTTCTATTTTCTTGTACATAAAATTATCAATTTTCTTCCCATGATCCTTTTTTATCTCTTTTTTGTTCATGAACTCTTCTTACCCAAAGATATGATTTTATACCCCCCTCCCTAGTTTTCTGATGATATTGCCCTTCAGGTCCAGTTATTTACTCATTTTGACCTTATATTGGCAATGCTATGAGGCATATGACATGCCTAGTCTTTTACAAATTCCTTTCTTGTTTTTAACAGCAATTTTTGTCAAACTTGAAACTTTGGATTTATCAAATACTGGTTTACTATGGTCATTCACTTCTATGTATATGATTAAAAGACTATAAAAATGTGCAAAACTTTTGTAATACTAGTATTAGGTCCAAATTCCAAAGATATAATAAAAAATTCCAAAGAGATAATAAAAAAAGGAAATGCACAAAAATATTTATAGCAGCTCTTTTTTGTGGTGGCAGAAAGAAATGGAAATGGGGGGATATACATCAATTGAGGAGTAACTGAACAAGCTTTTGATGAATTTCAAAAAAATTCTGTAAAGATTCACATGAACTGATGCTGAGTGAAGTGATCAGAACTAGAACATTTTTATACAGTAACAGCAACATTGTGTGACAATTAACCATGATAAACTAAAAATTCTTCTCAGAAATACAGTGATCAAAGACATTTCTAAAAGACTTGTGTTGGAATATGCTACCCACATCCAGAAAAAGATGAGTGCTAGATGTTATTATCATCTCTATTTCACAACTGAAGAAACTGAGAAAATAAAAGGTAAAATGACTTGCTCAGCACGAGCTAAGTGCTTTATCCCCTGTTCTAGCAATTGCCTTTGCAATAGAGCTTAAATACCCAGTTATAAATATAGAACCATGATTTTTAAAAAATGGGTTAAGCAACCCATAAGAGCCATGTACAGATAAATAATTTTCTGATGACTGTTAAATATTGAAGGAATCTCTATATTGTTTATATAGTTTTTAAACAATAGAATTAACTCCTCTATATTAGGTAAGTATGGTAAAAGATAGAATGCTCCTAGATGGATAATTAAGAGATTTGTCTTCAAGAACTAATGATTTTACCTGTTGATGTATATGTCAATGATTCTATAAGATTATATACTCTTCCATTTAATGTGTACACCCACATATAAATTTTTCTTTATAATGATATGAAACTCATTTTCCTCTAGTTTTTAATATCAATGGGGGTAATGATTTTTTTTAAATAGAGCTTACATTCCAAGGAAAACCTAATCCCAAAACAAAATATTCAACTCCCCCATCCCAATATGATAAGGTTGTAATTTTAAATGAGACTTGAAAAGTAAAGATAGGATATTTTTAAAAGCAACCTTCTAAGACAATCCTGATGTCTTACTTGATTTACATTTTGTAAGAAAATGAGATACGTTTTACTTCAAAATTTATAGTCAAAAAATCTCAATAACAACCAAGATCTCAGAGTCTATATTTCTTCATAAACTCTCAATTTATACACACATTATGCTGTCAAAAACAATAGAAACTGCTATGTTTAAGTTTATGGCTCTGGGGAAAGTATGATGTGATTGGGCATTTAGCAAAGCTTTTGTAAGAAAACAGAATTGGATCTGAAGACATAAGAGATAAGTATAAATTCTGATTCTGACAATAGTTTTGTGATCTTGGCCAAGTCACAAACTCTGTATATGACTTGTTCCCTCCATAAAATAGAAATGATAATACACATACTCATAACCAATAAGTTTGTTGGAAAGAAAGGACTTTGAAAACTTTCAAGTACTCTACAAATGTTAAACATTATTGTGACATCATTCCATATATTAGGTTGATTATATTTTTTCCTATCCTAAATTTTGTTTTGTTGCTCTAATATTACATAATAGGATAGTTCATATGAATTCATCCATCCATTCATTATAACACGTTAAATCATAATGAAAGTGGGATGTTTAAGAGAATAGAAGAGATCCACATGCTCTCTCCTTTGATGGGATTAAAGACTTAGAGTTATCATCTCTAAAAATTGTGATATTCTTTCTAGTTATTGACTAACATTCACTCTGTATTTATATGTTTTTGAAATACGTTTTATAATTTCAAGTGCCATAGTGCCATTTATTTTAGTACCTTGATGATACTGTGATCTCATTGGTGTGAGCATTTTCTCTCTATCATTATAGCTCCCAGATCAGTCCAAAATGCTTATCCTTTAAGATTCTTCTCCATGTAGAAACTACCTAACATGGTTAATATCTCTGCAAACCTGTATAAAAATAACTGAGAAGAAACAATAGGACCTAACAAATTTGAAGTCTCTTGCAAATGTTAACTCATACTTCCTTTGTGAAACTAAGCAAGTCATTTAACAACTATTAAAGGGCCAAGAACTACTGATTTGGTGAATTTACTCCTCTATTTCTTATTTTATAAATGGTTTACTTATGAATGTATATACAGCATTTTCCCCACATGTAAAAGGAATTTTAAAATGTGTAGAGAACAGAGAGAAATTAGAGAGACACAAATACAATAATTTGTTATACCTTGCTTTTGCATATATATAGATATATTTTTTAAAAAATCATTTCTTGTGGGAGTTCAAATTTTTCTATAGTTGTCTTCATTTCCCCCTTTCTAAGTCTTAGAATGTTCATGGTTATTGAATTCAAAAGAAAAGGGAAAATAACTTTTCAAATTGAAAAGATATTATTGTATACTGAAAGGAAAATGAGTCAGGAACCAAAATACCTGTGTTCAGTTTTTAACTCTGCTACTTTGTCAACTTGAAGAAGCAATTTAACCTCTCGGTCTGTATTTCTTTAATAACAAAATGGAGGATTTAATCTAGATCAGAAACACTCAAAGTGTTGCTTAATAATCTCCAGGACTTCTTAAGATCCTTTCAAAATTTTTTTCTTAATAATTCTAAGACATTGTTTGCCTATTAAAATATTCCTCCCTTTTCCAACTTCATCTCTGTATGAAGTTAGATTTTCTTTATATACTTAAACCAAAACAACATATCATTAGACATAAAATATAGAAACAAATATTCAAATGAGAATTTTGAAAACTGAAGTGGAGAAGGGTTCCATGTGAACAGAAGATGAATAAGGGTCAATCGATCCTGAAAGATAGGCCAGCACTATTCCAAAGGGACGGGTAATACCCTACTCTGTCCAGAGCTGATTGAAAGGGAATTGGATTCAGATCCCTGAATCTGGAGTGACTGAGACAGTCTCTGCAAGATGTCCAATGTGGTAATGAGATTGAACCCTGAGAAGCTGGCAGGGGCCCTGGGGAGAGTTCTCTTTACTTTGTGAAAGGTAGGACCACTCTGGAATGGGTTCTTTCCAATATTGTAGTAGTTCTGACCATCACAACTCAAAGATGGAAGATCTAAGAGGAAAGATCCTCCCGATGATTAGCCCATTGAATAACAGGTTAATATGTGCCAGGTTGATTTATAATATCATTAAATAACACTGACTAGTGTTTGCCCAGCATTGTTGATATGCTGTGGTGCCTCATGATACTGGAGAAATGGGAATCACTTAAGGCCAAGAGCTCTCCTAGTAGCCTTGGGATGGAATTATTCTGATAAAGGCAAGTGAGAAGGATGACTTACTCAGCATACCCATCACTACAATAAACATAATTGTGCAACTCCAATCTCCAGTCTTTTGGTTAGTTGGTCTGATCATCTTCAAAACAAAGGACTAGTAGTAGAAGCAAATATGAGAATCCAGCTATCTTTGATTAAGCCAGATACTAAGAATATTTGGGGAAATTTTATGCACACACAGACACATATACACATATGACATCCTTTCCCCCTATTTTGAAAAGAACATTATTTACATAAAATAGACCATTCATATCAATATCAACATGTAGCAAATGTATCATTATTTAAAATTTAATTAATATTTAAAAATTTTAATTTCTAATATGACAAATATTGTTATAAATAACCTACATAAGGAAAAGTTCTTTGGGGTCTTAATATTTTTTAAAAATATAAAGGGATGATCAGGCAGAACCAAGATGGCAGTGTGAAGGCAGGATTTCTCTGAAACTCATTCTCCAAAAAACTCCAAAAGCTGTCAAATTATGATTCTAGCCAAAATTTAGAGGGGCTGAACCCACAGAAAGGCTGAGCAATACAATTTCCCAGTCTACAACAACTTAAATGTTTGATGGGAAAGGTGTGTTTCACTGGGACCAGGGGCTGGGACACAGCACAGCCCAGGGATCACAAGGAACAGCTTGAAGGGGGCACTGAGAAAACTCTGCTGCACCAGAGGGCAGGAGCACTGGCCTCAGAACAGTCCTGTGGTGAGAACTTGCAGTTGGAATTAGGGAAGCCGACCTGTAGCCCACAGACAGTAAGGGGATAGGGGAAAATTACAGAAATCTCTCTTCTCTCCCTGGGACAGGAATCTGCTGTTTGCCCACACTCAGATCCAGGTTGCCATTTGGGCTTCCATACTAAGATAGTGGGGTAGGGACCCTCCCCACAGCTCCAGGGCTTAGGGAGTGCCTCAAGCACAACCATGAGAGCATAAGACATTGAAGGAATAAAGATCCCATTAGGGTGTCCACAAAACCCCCCAAAGTCTTGGAAGTGCTGCAGATTAGTCTTAGGCTGAGGAAATGAGCAAACAAAAGAAAAAGATGAGTATGACCATAGAAAATTCCTTTGGTCCCATGGAAGATTCAGAAGATGACAAATGTGAAGTTTCTATATCCAAAGCCTCAAAGAGAAATAGAAAGTGGGCTCAGGTTATACATATACATATATATATATATATATATATATATATATATATATATATATATATTCAAAAAAGACCTTGAAAAGCAATTAAGGGATGTGGAGGAAAAATTGGGAAGAGAAATGAGAATGATGCAGAAAAATCATGAAAACCAAATCATCAGTTTGGTGAAAGAAATACAAAAAAATACTGAAGAAAATAATATGTTAAAAACCATTTTAGGAGAAATGGAAAAAGAAAAACAAAAGATAAATGAGGAGAATGCCTTAAACAGCAGAATTGGCCAGCTGGAAAAGGAGATAAAAAGCTCTTTGAAGAAAATAATTCCTTCAAATGTAGAATGGAAGTAAAGGAAGCTAATGACTGTGAGAAATCAGGAAGAAATAAAACTCTTCTCAAAAAAGCCAAAAATTAGATGAAAATGTGAAATATTTCAATGGAAAAACAACAGACCTCAAAAACAGATCCAGAAGAAATAATTTTAAAATTATTGGGCTACCTGAAAGTCACAACCAGGAAAAGAGCCTAGACTTCATTTTTCAAGAAATAATACAGCAGGGGCGGCTAGGTGGCACAGTGGATAGAGCACTGGCCCTGGAGTCAGGAGTACCTGAGTTCAAATCCGGTCTCAGACATTTAATAATTACCTAGCTGTGTGACCTTGGGCAAGTCACTTAACCCTATTTGCCTTGCAAAAACCTAAAAAAAAGAAACAATACAGTAAAAGTGCCTTGAGATCCTAGAAGCAGAAGGTAAAGTAGAAACTGAGGGAATTCACGAGTTACCTACTAAAAGAGATCCCAAAAGACAAACTTCCAGGAATCTTATAGCCAAATTCCAAAACTTCCAAGCCAAAGAGAAAATACTAAAAGCTGACAAAAAAAAAATTCAACTACCATGGTCAGGATTACACAGGATCTGGCAGCATCTACATTAAGGGCTCATTGAGATTGGAATATGATATTCCGGAAGGCAAAAGATCTTGGTTTACAACCGAGAATCAACTACCCAGCAAAACTGAACATCGTCTTTCAGGGGAAAAGATAGACTTTCAATGAAACAAGGGGCTTTCAAACTTTCCTATTGAAATAACCAGAGCTGAACAGAAAGTTTGATCTTCACATACAGGACTCTGGTGAACCATAGAGGGGTTGGACAAGAAGGACTAACTGAGGAACTTAATGATGTTGAATTGTTTGTATTCCTGCATGTGAAGAAAATATTGATAATACATATGAACTTTTTCATTTATAAGAGCAGTTAGAAGGAGCATAAAAAGATGGAGTCAGTGGGTGATAAAGGAAAGTACTGGGAGGAAGAGAAAGGAAAGGAAGAAGGGGCTAAGATATTTCACATAAGAGTCAAGAAAAAGTTTTGTCAATGGAATGCAATGGGGGATGGTGAGGGGGAATGAGTGAGACTTCATTCTCATCAGAGATGGATCAGAGAGGAAATAACATACACACTTAATGGGGTATAGAAATCTATCTTACCCTAAAGAAAAACGAGAAGGGATGGGATAAGGGGGAATGGGGGGAAAGAAATGGGGAATAGGTGATAGAAGAGAGGGAAGATAGTGGGAGAGGGTACTCAGATACAACACACTTTTGGACAGGGACAGAATGAAAGGAGAGAAAGAGAGAATAGAATAAATGAAAGTGTGAAGGAATAGATAGGAGATAAATACAGCTTGTAATATTCACTGTGGAAGAAATACTAAAGCAAGTTCTCTATTGGACTTATGATAAAGAAAGTAACTCACCCCAGAGACAGAGTCATCGGAATCTGAACACAGACTGAAGTACATTTTTTTTCTCTCTCACTATTCTTGAGGTTTCTGATCTTCTTGGGCAGGGGAGGGAAATTTATGTTTACTCTTATAACAATATTATTGTAATAATATAAAATAAAAAAATTTTAAAAAGAAAAAAGAATATAAAGGGATTCTGAGACAAAACATTTGAGAACCACTTGCTTAGAAATTCCTGATTCCTTCAAATACTAAATTCTTCAAAATGTTTTCATGTATTTTGAAGTATCCAGTAATTGAATTTTCTATTTGAATCCACCCTTCTCAGACCAACTTGAACTGTTTTTCCTATTCCAAAAAGAATAGATCATTTCTTTAGATATATGGCTATAAGATTTGGGGGGAGGGGGCTGAGGGGAGAGGATATGCTGATTTTGTTCCTTTTGTTCTTCTGGAAGAGCAAATTTATCAAATTTATCAAGAAAATCAAAGTTGAATTCCTGTGTGAAACTAAGGAAGTCATTTAACAACTATAATTATGCCAAGTAAAACAAAGAATCTCCTCACTTAGAGACCAAGGTTTTACTCCACTACAAAATAACTGGAAAGTAAGAATTAGGATCTGTCTTTGTGATCGCATAGAATTCATATATATCTTTACCAGATATATCTAGAAGAATATGCAAAACTCTACAAAATATCTGGAAAGCAAACCTGGAGGATAAATAGTTGAGTTTGGAAGAAAGCATCATATTTTAGGTGCAGATGAGTGAGTAATCATCTTCATGTTGTGATTTGAGGCAAATTGGAAAAGTCCACACCTCCAATTGATTCCCCGATTGACATGAGAACTATATTCTTAAGCAGTTGTTCTCATCACCGAATACCGCTATAAGAAATAATGGAGGAAAGTTGATCATTAAGAAATATCTCATCCAAATAAATGATATACAAAAATATATGATTAAACAAATTTCACTAGTGGGGTGGTGGTAAAGAAAAGCTCAAAGTAGGGGATTTGACCAAAGAAAGCTATTCTGGAGTACAAAGTCACAATGAGAGCCCAAGTTGCCTAGGGATGGTATGACTGTCGTTGTGAATATAGCAATGAAGGGAAAAAACAAAGGAAATGGGAGAAAGGAAAGGAATGATAATCATAAAAAGTTAACAGAAGGCTGAAGAAAATATGATTTGGGATAGATACGGACTTCCACAATTATATCTATTTACATTTGAATCCATTTGTATGAGAATACATTGTGTGGCATAAGAATATATACAAGGGATAGTGTTAAGATGGCTAAGTGAAGGCCTAGACTCACTTGAGCTCTACTCCAAACCTCCTCCAAATGCCTTTATATAATGACTCTAATCAAATTCTAGAGTGACAGAATGGATAAAAAGGCTGAATGATACAACTTTCCAGTCCCAGACAAGTTGGAAGATCAGGCAGGAAGGTTCTACTGCAGCAGGGTGAGAGAGCTCAGAGCGGCACCAGCTACCAGTAGAGCAAACTGACCCCAGTCACCCAGGAAGAGACAATGGGCACCTGGGTAGTGGTTTCCAGACTTCTCATCCTAGAAATTGCCATGGACAATTTGGAAGGTCAGCAGGAAAATTGTCAAATAGGGGTGAGATTGGAACGCAATTCAGTACTGGCCTCAGCAGTGCAGACCAGACCCTTGGGAGCTACCAAATCAGCAGAAGCAGCTGCTTCTGTAGCTCTTAGTCTATAGTCAGTGAAGGGGTAAGAAGGAAATTAAAGGGGTTTCTTTGCTAATATTGAGGCAGGACTTTGTTGCTTTGTTCATATTCAGATCTGAGTTGCAGGCTATGGCCCCAGTCTCAGGAAGAGGAACAGAAGCTCTACAGAACTTATGGCCTCAGTGGACAGACACCCTTTTCTTAGTTTCAAGGTAGAAAGGTGTACTTATGATCACCTACATATGAGAGTACAGGCAAGAGAATAATCATAACCTCTCATAAGACCTTTCAGGTCCCTAGAAAACAGCTGCAAAAAACCCCAAAAGCTTGGAATAGTACATTCTCTATCCTGTAAGCAAAGTTCCACCTTAAAATAGTTAAAATTAAATCATGGGGTGGGGAAATGAACAAACAGCACAATTAAAAAAAATCTGACCATAGACAGTTACTTGAGGAAGATCAAAATACACATGCAGAAGAAGAAAACAAAGTTAAAGCTTCTACATCCAAAGCCTTCAAGAAAAATATGAATTGGACTCAGGTCATGGAAGAGCATCATAATGAATTTTGAAAATTAAGTAAGGGAGGTGGAAGAAAAATTGGAAAGAGAAATGACAGTGATGTGAGAAAGTCAAGAAAACCAGCTCAGCGGCTTAGTGAAGGAGATACAAAAAATACTGAAGAAAATAACACCAAATGGTAAAAGAGTCCCTAAAAGTCAATGAGAAGAAAGCCTTAAAAAGTAGAAATGACCAAATGGAAAAGGAGATACAGAAACTTACTGAAGAAAATAATTCCTAAAATAATTTTAACAAAGAAGCTGATGAAATTGGGAGAAATCAAAGAAAAAGAAAACAAAATCAAAAAAATGAAAAACTAGAAGAAAATGTGAATTATCTCATTGGAAAAACAACTGATCTGGAAAACAGATCCAGGAGAGATAATTTAATAATTATTGAACTTTTTTCTTTTTTTTTGGCTTTTGCAAGACAACAGGGTTAAGTGACTTGCCCAAGGTCATACAGCTAGGTAATTATTACGTGTCTGAGGTTGGATCTAAACTCAGATCCTCCTAACTTCAGGGCTGGTGCTCTATCCACAGTGCCACCTAGATGACCCCCTCAAAATTATTAGGCTTTCTGAAAGCCAGGATCAAAAAAAGAGCCTAGGCATCATTTTTCAAGAAATTATAAAGAAAAAGTTCTATATTCTTTTATTTAGATACTAAAAGCTTAAATTTTACTAGATAAATATTTGCAATATTATTATTGTTAATTATCAACAAATTATTGTAATAGTTTTGTATACTTAAACACTATAAGTATATTTAAATGTTTTTAGTGAGATTCCTTCATTAATTCTGAGGGAATTTCCAAGACGAGGAATACTTATCATCACTAAAATAAGTGACAAAATAAGGGCCTAAAAAGAGATGAATGTTGTTCCTCCCAGCTCCATATATTATGAATTTATTAATTAAATTAATAGTATGGTCTGTGCTAGGCCATACAAATTCAAAAATGACACCATCCTGGGTCTGAATGAACTTGTTTTCTACTAGAGTAGTAATTTACATTTATGTATCACTTATAGACTTGCAAAATGCTCTGCATATATCATCTTATTTAATCCTTACAACAACCTTCTGTAGTCATCACTATTATTATCCCTATTTTATAGATGATGAAACAGAATCAGAGAGATTTCACCCTTACTCCACCCAGTCCTTCTACTGTGCCCTCTGGAATGTTCCAGTTTGATAGGAAACAAATTTCCCTTCATCTTAAATCCCTTCCTCTCCAATCCTTTTCATCTACTAATTCTTTTTTTTAAGATTTTATTTATTTTGAGTTTTACAATTTTCCCCCAATCTTCTTTCCAAACTCCCACCCAGAAGGCAGTCTGTTAGTCTTTACAATGTCTCCATGGTATACATCGATCTAAGTTGAATGTAATGAGAGAGAAATCATATTTTTCTATTTGCTTATGTTTTAAGGGAGAGTTCATCCCATTCATGTTCAAAGTTATAATTACTAACTCTTTATTGCCCTCCTTGCTATCTTCCCTCTGTTTTTATATTTCTCCGTTGCCCCCCCTCATCCATATTCCCCAGTATTTTACTTCTGGATATGGCCATCTTCAGTGTGTTTGCCCCTCTATATCCACACCCTCCCCTTTCTTTCCTCTTTCCCTTTTCCCCTTCTTCCCACACTTTCTTCTGTTAGATCCCCTTTTACTCCCCCCTCCCTCCCCTTTTCCTTTTTTAATACTTGAAATGTAAGATAAGTTTCTTAACTGAGTGTTTGTGTAAGTTAACTTTAAGACAAGTCTGATGAGAGGAAGATTCAGGTAGTTCTCAGCTTCTCCCTTCTTCCCCTCTATCATAATAAGTCTTTTGTACCTATTAATGTAATGAGATTTACTCTATTCAGTCTTCTCTCTCTTCCCATCTCCTTACTGTCCCCCTTTTAAGGAGGTGTTTTTAAAAATCATTCTGTCTGAGTCACAGAAAAGTTGTAAGTGTCCATCACTTCTGGCTAAGTATATTCCCTCTAATAGAGTTACAATTCTCAAGAGTTATGAGAACCTTTCTCCCAAGTGGGTATATAGCCAGTTTCATCTCATTGGATAGCAGTTTTTTTCATTTAAACCCCTCCTTTTTTAATGTTTTCATGTGTCTCTTGATTCTCCTATTTGATGTCCAAATTTTCTACTAAGCTTTGTTCTTTTGATCAGGAAATGATGGAAGTCTTCCATTTCATTAAATGTCCAACTTTTTCCCTGGAAGAGAAGGCTCAGCTCTGCTGGATAGTGGATTCTTGGCTGCATTCCAAGCTCCCTTGCTCTTCAGAATATCCCATTCCAGGCCCTTAGATCCTTTAATGTTGATGCAGCCAGGTCCTGTGTAATCCTTACTGTGGCTCCTTGGTATCAAAATTGTTTCTTTCAGCTGCTTGCAGCATTTGCTCTTCTATCTGATAGTTCTAGAATTACCACAACATTCTTTGGTGTTTTTGTTTTAGGATCTTTTTAAGAAGGGGATCGATGAATTCTTGCAATAACAATTTTGCTCAATTTTGTTCAATGATATCAGGGCAGTTGTCCATCACTAAATCCTGTAATATTAAGTCCAGGCTTTTTTTTCCCCTCTTCAATATTTTCAGGAAAATCTGTATTTCTCAGGTTGCCCCTTCACCATCAGTTCTCAAGGTCAGTGGTTTTGCTGATGAGGTATTTTACATTTTCTTCTATTTTTTTTTATTTTAACAGGCTCTTGCTGTCTCATGAAGTCATTAGTTTCCACAGACTCCATTCCTTTCTTTACAGAGAAGAATTTTCTTCATTTACCTTTTGTAACTCCTTTTCCAATTAAACACTATAAGTATATTTAAATGTTTTTAGTGAGATTCCTCCATTTTTAAAAGAATTTTCCATTTAACCAATTGAGGTTTTGAGAGCATTATTTTCTTTTTTTCATTTGTCCAATTGTATTTTCCAATGATTTATTTTCTTTTTGCAAGGTGTTAATTGTCTCTCCCAAATCTTCCAATTTATTTTTAAACTCCTTCCTGATTTCTTCAAGGAAGTCTTTCTGTGCTGGAGATCAGATCATATTCTCCTTAGAGGTTCTAGGCCTCTTTGAGTTAGGGTCCCTTCTAGGAATTTTTATATGGACCCTCTTTTATCTGGCCTTTCTTCATTTTACTGAGATCTTATTTTGGCAAGGGGCTGGTTCACAGAAGTTTGGTGTTGAGATCCCTGGAGGCTTTACTTACTGGCTTTAGTAACTCCAAGTGGGCTGGCCAGAAGGCTGTGTTAGTTGCTTTCTCTGGAGTGTCTGTGACCTAAATTTGAGGCCTTCTCCCTTAACTTGGAGTGAATGGATGAAGCTGTTGAATAATTTTATCTCTGATCAATGATGGATTTTGCTCTAGGGCAAGGTAATTGTTCTCCTTATTCACAGCTGAGGGAGGTCTTCTGTTTGCTTACCTGGGGCAGAGTTGGGCTGTAATTGTGTTTGTTCTAGGAAGAGGCTTCAGCTGAAAGGAAGCACTGGAACTCTCCCTCCAGCTCTGCCATCAAGTTCCAGACCTTCAGTACCACAACCAATACCTCTGCTCCCTAGTTGGCCAATCAGGTTTGCCCCACTTTTAGGTTTTCAGGTTTTAGTGCGCCCCACTGATCAGGCTAGAGGAGCTCTCAGATTCTCACCCACCCTGTCTCTGATCAGACTGGTTGCACTTTCAGGCTTTCAAGATGTCACCTGCCCCACTGATCAGGCTAGTTGAGCTCTCAGGCTCTGACCCTGTCCTATGCTCCCTGCAGAGTCAGCTCTCTGTGCCCAGCTCACCCACAATCCTGTAGGACAAATTTTGAGGTAGATCTTCTTCTAGTTTCTCTTTCTGGGTTTTGTGGATCAGATTTTTGTTAAGAGGTTTGTTTCATATTATTTATGAGGGAAGATAAAGAGATTAGCACTGTGCCTATCTTCTCTGCCACCATCTTGACCAGAAGTCTCCCCATCTACCAAAAAATGCCCTGATATTCTAGAGGCAGAGGATAAAATAGAAATTGAAAGAATCGTCAATAACCTCTTGAAAGAGATCCTGAAACAGTCAATTGCAGTCAGAAACAAACAATTGAAAAATTATGGATTCAGAGTCAAGATAACACAAGATTTAGCAGCTTCTACATTTAGGGATCATAGGGCTTGGAACATGATATTTTGAAAAAAGAAAGCTTGGATTACAAACAAGAATCAACTACAACAAAACTGAATATAATCTTTCAGGGGAAAAAAAAGATGAATATTCAATGAAATAGGGAACCTTCAAACTTTCCTGATGAAAAAGATTGGAGTTGAACAGAAAATTTGATCTTCAAATATGAAACTCAAGTAAAACATAAAAAAGTATAAAGAAAAGGCAAATCATAAGGGATTTAATGATGTTAACTGCTTATATTCTGGCATGGAAAGATTATGGTGATAACTCATGAATTCTCTCACTTATTAGGGCACTTAGAAGGAGTATATATAGACAGGTAGGAGTTAAATTTGAAGGAATAATATATTAAAAAGATGGAGTTAAAGGGTGAGAGAGGATTGTATTGAGAGAAATGGAAAGGGGAAAGTAGAATGAAGTAAGTTAGTACACATAAAAGAGGCAAGCAAAAGCTTCTGCAATGGAGTAGGGAGTGAGGGATAGGGTGGGTCTTACTTTCATCATAATTACCTCAGAGAAGGAATAACATGCATACTCAATTAGGTATAGAAATTTATCTTATCCTAGAGGAAAGTAGGAGGGAAAAGGGATGGGAGAAGGGGGTAAGTGATAGAAGGGAGGGAAGGTTGTTGGAGGAGGTAATAGATTGAGGAGGGACAAGGTGAAAGGAGAGGGAGAATAAACTGGGGGCGGGGGAATAGAATGGAGGGAAATGCAGTTAGCAATATTAACTGTGGGGAAAAATATTGAAACAACTTTGTCTGCCAAAGTCCTCATTCCTGAAAGAGAGAACTGAATTAAACTTATAAAAAAAATAAGGGCCACTGATAAATGATCAAAAGGTATGAACAGTTTTCAGATAAGATTTTCAATACTATTTATTTAAATCATTTTATAAAATGTGCTAGTTCATTGATGATAGAAGAAATGTGGGTTTGAACAATGATGAGGTACTACCTTATACCTTTTGGGTTCACTAATAGGACAGAAAGGGAAGGTAACAAATGTCTGAGGGAATGAGGGAAAGTCAGAAAAATGCCTTGTTGGAGTAGTTGTGAAGTGAAACAATGGTCAGGTGACACAAGAACACTAGCCTTGGAGTAAGGAGGAGGTGAATTCGAATCCAGCTTCAACCACTTGCCACTTATTAACTGTATGACCTTGGGCAAGTCACTTAACCCTGATTGTCTTGCATCCAGGGTCATCTCCAGTTGTCCTGATTCATGTTTGATCACTGGACCTGGAGGCCTTTGGAGGAGAAAGCGAGGCTGAAGACTTAGCACAACATCCCCTCACTCAAAGTTAATTCATGTGCTTATGTTTATGCTTACAATATGATTATTGTGGTAATTTTTTTCATGACTACACATTTCTAAACTATATCAAATAATTTGCTTTCTCATTGAGGGAGTTTAGAGTGGGAGGAAGATAGAGAATTTGAAACTCAAGGTTTTAAAAAAATGTTGAAGCTTGTTTTTGCATGTAACTGAGAAAAACAAAATAAAATAAAAAACAAAAAAAATATACCCAAAATGAACTTAGATGATGGAATCAATTAATATGGATTCCAAGTTTATAATTTTGATCATTTAATTGACTTCAATTAGTTCCTATTTTGGTAGCTGAACATTTAGAGAAACCTATGAAAATGGGCATGACTGAAAGTTGCAAATGCACATTGTTAGTGGCATGCAAGTTGCATCAAAGTATTTAAGAAAAAGAATATTTTGGTACTTTTTATCACATGGCTACTGTGTGGTGCCACCACCTGATTTCTTAATAAGTGACACCCCCACTTTTTGGCTCTATGGGTTACACATTCTAGTGGTTTTGTTGAATCAATGTCTATTCAAAGTTTTATAGTTCTTTGGACATAGTTCCAAATTGTAATCCAGAATGGTTGGACAACTTCATATGCTCACCTACAATGCATTAGTATTCCACTTTTTTTCACACTCACTTCAGCATTTTAAATTTTGTCAAGTTAGCCAATCTGATGGGTAAGGAGGAGTACCTCAGAACTGTTATAATTTTCATTTATTTAATCAATAATAATTTAGAGCATTTTAATGTATATTGAATGGACTATATATGAATATATATATATATATATATATATATATATTATGTATAGCAAATAAATTTCAAATTTAACATGATGGTTCCAACACTGTCTTAATAGTCTCTATTTTGTTCTGTACTTCCTTCTGTTCTCTTTTCTGTATCTTAATGATTCATTGATGTTTTACATCCTTTACAAAAACAAACAAAAACTTTTCATTATCTTACATTCCTCTTTTTTATCCCCTCCCCTTCTCAAGAACTCTTTCCTTTCTAATAATTTAGTATAATAATTGAGTGTCGGAAAAATAAAATACACACATTAGCAATGTTTAAAAATTTCTGACTCCTTCTTTACCTTTGGTCCATCATTTCTCTGCCAAAAGCTGAAAAAGCTTTCATAACTACTAGTCCTCTAGAGCTTTGACTAGACAATGAATTGTTAATAGATATTTATTATTTTACATTTACTTTGCTTTATAATGTTGTGATTTTTGTTTGAATTACAGTTAGTGGTTAAAATATTCTCATGATTCTATTAACTTTAGATAGTACAAAGGTTTATATTTTAAACTAGTGCTTATAGACCAGCATTTCATTTTTGGCATTTATTGAACTCTGTCAGGGAAAAATCCAATACAATGCTCCCCTATTATATAATTTTCATTTAAAATCTATTATTTATGTGAAAAATTTCTCCATATTTGATATTTTTATCAATAGGCTTTCAAAGTGACAAAATTTACCTAATATCAGTTTCACCAATTATACACACAAATATGAATGTATGTGTGAGAAAGCAAGTGTATATTCAATACAGAATTTTAACAATATTTGTGCTTTATTCATTTGAATACAAGGGAATGGGAACAGGGACCAGATCTATGATTTCACTGGTAAAGGATAAAAGTAAGGTAAAAGAAACACCTTTTAACAAAGTAGATCTGCATTGTTTCTTCAGTTTATTGTTTTAAAGAATTGCCCAATGCATTTCTCTAGACAGCAAAGTATTATAGTGGTGGGATATGGATTCACATTTTTCCTGTCTCTAATATTAACTCTCTAGACACTTTGCTCTGCTGCCTGTCAATTAACAAATGAAGAAGTTAAGGCCCAAAGAAGTTAATAAAACTTGACCATGACCTTGCAGGCAGTATGCTTCAAAAGTGGAATTTGAGGTCTTAACTTTCATTCCCTTCACAATTCCTTAAAATCTTATTAAATAAATTTAATGAAGATAAATATTTAAGTTATGTCCATCACAGAGATCAGTTATTTAGCTTATCCTGTTGCTAGATAGGTCAGACAACTAATAACAATATTATGTAGATTTCTCCCTTGTGGTATATATTGTGACATGAACTAAATTCAAATAGCTGAACAAAACTTCTGGTTGATTTTAGCCACTGTTCAAAGGTTTCACCACTAGAAAACAAGCTAGGGTATTTGAAAGGGAAACAAGAGGTGACTTTTTTTTTCTTATACCAAGACAAATTGAAGATTATAGTCTCTCCCCAACATAATAGGGATAAATAAATAAAATGAATTTCAAATTATCTTAGAAAATTCCCCAAGGAATTCAATGGTCTTGTGTTAACTATATCTAAAATGTAGGAGCATGGAATAATGGAAATACTGCTTGACTTGAAATCAGAGCATGTTTTTACTTCCGGACTTTAAGAAATATGAGTTAAGTGAAAGGTCACTTGACATTTGTTGCTTTATTTCACCTGTAAAATAGAGGAATTAGATTAGAGGATCTTGAAGTTCTCTTCAGCTAAATTCTATATTTGTTATCTACCTATTCAGTGATAAAATATTTGAATAACAGAGAAAGTTAATCAAAACAAAATACCTCCATATGTATATGTATGTATGTATGTATATATATATTATATATAATTTATATTTTTTTAAAAAAGGATTTAAAAAAAATCTTTGCTCAAGATTTCTTATATGAGTGGTTTCTTACTCAATTAACTTGAGGGTCCAGTAGTGAAAATCTCAGAAGACATAGTAAAGGACAGAATTGGTTATGTGTACTTGACCTTCTCCAAAACTTCTAGAACTGGAAGAACAAGGACTGGAAGAAAGCATTCATTGTCAATGATTCTGTGCTCTAGCTAAAATAAGGAATTCAATCTTCAAGGCTGCAAGTCCTCTAAACCAAATTAAACCAGCACTCTGGCAAAATAAACATATCTTTGTAGGTAATTCCATTATCAGAGCAAGTAAAGTAGAAATTGTTTGTTAAAACCATGAAAAGAATTATATGCAAGCAAAAGCAAAATCATATCATATCAATTGTCCAAACATAAATTGATGATCAAGTCTTATCTGTAGCTTAATGTAAAATGGAAATAAAAGCCCCACAGGCAGAAATGTTAGTACATAAAGTTCTTTAAGACAATAATATAGCAGCAACTCCTTTGTGTCAATGAAGTCTTAGAAAAGTTAAATAGTAGGGAAATAAAGAGGAGATGAAGGTCAAATTGCAGCCAGTCATTAAGACATTATCAGAGGTAACACCTCACACCTCTCAGATTGGCCAATATGACCAGAAAGGACTATGATCAAT
The DNA here is from genome assembly GCF_037893015.1 of Macrotis lagotis. Taxonomy (NCBI): domain Eukaryota; kingdom Metazoa; phylum Chordata; class Mammalia; order Peramelemorphia; family Peramelidae; genus Macrotis; species Macrotis lagotis. Next base: position 195,963,286 of record NC_133661.1, read on the forward strand.
ATTGGAAGGGATGTGGGAAATTTGGGACACTAACACATTGATGGTGGAGCTGTGAACTCATCCAACCTTTCTGGAGAGCAATTTGGAATTATCCCAAAAGACAATAAAAATGTGCACCCCTTTGATCCAGCAATACCACTACTGGGTCTATACCCTGAAGAAATTACGAAAAAAGGGAAAAACATCACCTGTACAAAAATGTTCATAGCAACTCTGTTTGTGGTGGCAAAGAAAGGAAACTGAAGGGATGTTCATCAATTGGGTAATACTTTAACAAACTGTGTTATATGTATGTGATGGAACACTATAAGGGATGGGAATTTAGGGAAGCTTGGAAGGATTTGCATGAACTTATGCTGAGTGAGATGAGCTGAACCAGAAGAACATTGTACACTCTAACAGCAACATGGGAGTATTGATCAACCTTAATGGACTTGCTCATACCAACAGGGTGACAATCAAGCACAATTTTGGGATATCTGTGAAAGAGAATGCCATCTGCATCCTGAGAAAGAATTGTGGAGTTTGAACAAAGTCCAAAGACTTTCTATGTGCCTTTAATTTAAAAAAAATTGTCTTATTATGTAATTCTGCCAAATCTCATACTATATGTTTCTTCCTTAAGGATATAATTTCTCTCTCTTCACATTCAACTTAGATCAGTGCATACCATAGGAATGTTATAAAGAGATTAATAAGCTACCTTTTGTAGGGGTGTGGGGGTAGGGAAGCAAGATTGGGGGGAAAATTTTAAAACTCAAAATAAATAAAACCTTTTTAAAATTAAAAAAAGACATTAGAACATGATCAAGAAATAGTTTGTTACTGTCTTTAAATAAGCCCAAATAAACTGTAGATAGAAGAGTTGAATGGATGGCCTGATTATACAAAATGTGATTATGCAAAAACTGGAACTAAAGACTTTTAAGAGAGTGAATCAATATGTCTTAAAAAGCCATGCTTTCTACCTGAAGTAGGAGAAAGAGGGGTTGAACTTCTTTCCAATTTGGATTATTTCATTGACTGAGAATTTGTGTGTGTGTGTGTGTGTGTGTGTGTGTGTGTGTTTGTGTGTATAAATCATATATTTAGATTATTTATTATCTTTTAATATCATTCCTTGGATGTCAAAATCTATGATTATTGAAGCTTTGACTAAATAACTGGTATAGTTTTATAGGAATCAAGAAGAAAATTCAGTGACATTTATGAAATTTTTTTTAATTAGTGAAATAATGGAAACAAAAGTATCTTTGTTTACTTAGATAAAAGTCTTATTTCAAAAAAGAATTGTTGTCTTTTTATGGAAAATATTATGAAACAATTGAGAAAGACATATTTGGGGAGTGATGCAAATGAATTATATTTTATATACTGCTTCATAGCATAACCATGGAGGATGTAGTTAGCAACACTTTATGCGTGTTATGTGTCACATACATTGCAGTTATTGATTTACATAATAAGTATTTCAAGCTCTTTACTGATGTAACAGATTTTAGCTTCAAAGGACAATAAACTGAGAGGGTTACTATAGCTTAAATCTGGCAGCTGATGAAGAGAGAAATGCCAAGCAAAAAGAGAGGACAGGAGGTTCCTGCTGTTTCTGCAGGGGAGCATCCCTGGGCGAGACATCTGCTGTTGAAACATCAAAACACATTTCATTGGGTGATGTTCTACAAGATACACAATCCAAATTTCTTCAATTGTAAAATTGTTTGGCAAATTTAAAAGACTCATCCTTTAAATTTCTGATTTTTTGAAAAATGACAAATGCTGCTAGTTAAAAATTTGATGTTTTCCTAAATGAATTTCTTGTGCCTTTTACATACATTCACCTTTCTATAAGTTTCTTTCTGTGGGCTCATTGTCCTTACCTTGCATTTTCTTTAGTTTTCACTTAAAAGAATGTGAGCTATCTCCCTCAGGCACTGGATGCTCTAAAACTATTGGAGGTAATCACAAAATAATCAATATATATTAATTAAACATATTTCAAGGTTTCAGTTTCTTCAAATATAAAATGGGAATCTTGAATAAAAGAGATAATCACTAAGGTTCTTCAAACTCTTAGCCCTGTGAAATTTTTATAAGTGCATCACAGACTTCCTTTTTTTTTTAAAAAGTACTCCCAAGTACTTTAATGTTCCCTCATCAGACCTCCCATTAAGGTATTGTTCTAAGCTTGATAGGTGCCCCAAGCATTTTGAAGGACAGGTAAGCAACAAATATTATTAAGTGCTTAACTTATTATGTGCCAGGCATTATACTAAGTACTAAGGATATAAATTCAAGGAAAGAAGAGAGATACTGACCTAAAAATACTGACATTCTAATAGGGACATGCAAAGTACAAAAGAGAACTGAAAACTGTAAAAGGACAATGCAAGGGTGAAACTACTCACAATGTGGCTTAGCATAGATGTCCAGAACATCAGTGATATAAAAGTCTTTTTTAAAAAATGCTTCATTTGGTGCTTCTATTTCCTTTCCTTTTATTCTCTTCTTAATTCTCTATATTCTGGTTTCTGACTTCACCATTCAATGGAGACTGTTTTACAAAAATTAAGAAATTAAGAGGTCAAATGACTTTTGATAAGCAAATTTAATAGTCATCCCTTAATCTTTATCCTTCTTGATTATTCTGTAGCCTTTGGCATTGTTAGGCACCATCTTCTCCTTAACAACTCTCTTCTCTCTAAATTTTCATGACATTGTTCACTCCTAGTTCTCTTCCCAGCTGTCAGATCACTTGTTTTCATTCTCTTTTGCTGGATTTTCATTCAGGTCACATCCACTAACTATGGGTGACACAGGGCTCTGTCCTCTATCTTTTTCTTTTCCTTGTTTATATTGTTTGGTTTGATCTTATCAGGTCCCAGAGATTCAATGTTTATCTTTATGATAAGCATATTTAGTTCTACTTATCTATCCCTAACCTCTTTCTTATACCTCCATTATACCCTTTGAGACATTTTTTATGAATAATTATATTTTTGTTTTGAAATGCATTGTGCCTGCTATGGATACAGATCTAAGAAAGAATATTAATCCTCATTATTTTCTCCTTTAAGATCTAGTGGATTTTTAATTTCATTTATGGAAAAGTTCATAACTCTACCAGCAATGCAATAGAGTTCGAGTTTTCCCACATTTCTTTGAATATCCAACAATTTCCTTTTTCGTCTTATTGTCCACTCTGATAGGGGTAATGTGGTACCTCAGAGTTGTTTTAACTTATATTTCTTTGATGTAAAGGGATCATTTTTTCATATGATTATAGATAGCTTTGATTCCTTTTAAAACCGTTTGTTCATACCCTTTGAGCATTTATCAAATTGGGGAATGACTTGTATTTGTATGAATTTGACTCCTTTTTCTATATATTTTCTAATATATTTGAGAAATAAGAAGTTTAACAGTGATTTCTTTTTACAAGTCTTTCACTAATTTTCTTCTTTCTTTATAATTTTGATTGCATTGGTTTTGTTTATAGAAAAACTTTTTAGTTTTATATAATGAAAATGATCCTTTTTATATTCTCCATATCTTTTTTGGTCCTAAATTCTTTCCTTATTCTAAATTTGATTGATAAATCATTTCATCCTCTTTTTTTTAGGTTTTTGCAAGGCATTGGGGTTAAGTGGCTTGCCCAAGGCCACACAGCTAGGTAATTATTAAGTGTATGAGGCTGGATTTGAACTCAGGTACTCCTGACTCCAGGACCAGTGCTCTATCCACTGCACCACCTAGCTGTCCCTTCATTCTGTCTTAATTTGCTTACAGTATCACACTTTATGAATAAATAATATGCCAATTTTGAATTTATCTTAGTATATGGTATGGGATGTTGGTCTCTAACTAGTTTCTGCCATATTGTTTTCCAGTTTTCCCCACAGTTTCTGTCAAATACTGAGTTTTAGTTCTAAAAAAATTAGCTTTTTTTTAGGTTTTTGCAAGGCAAATGGGGTTAAGTGGCTTGCCCAAGGCCACACATCTAGGTAATTATTAAGTGTCTGAGACCAGATTTGAACCCAGGTGCTCCTGACTCCAGGGCCCATGCTTTATCCACTGTGCCACCTAGCCACCCCAGTTTAGCTCTTTGGATTCATCATATACTAGATTATTATGGTCATTTCCCATAATGTTATTTGTACCTAATCCATTCCACTGATCTACCACCCTGTTTCTTAGGAAGCACCAGATTGTTCTGATAATTCCCATTTATAAAACAGTTTGAGATCTGGTACTGCTAGTCCAACTTTTTTTGCATTTTTTCAAATTGATTCTATCAATATTCCTGGATTTCTATTCTTCCAGTTGAATTTTGTTATTATTTTTCTAGTTCTATAGAACAATTTTTGATATAGTGATTGGTAGGCACTGAATACATCAATTGATTTAGGTAGAATTGTCATTTTTATTATATTGGATCAGCCTACTTATGAATAATTAATATTTTTCCAATCGTTTCAATGTGACTTTATAGTTGTGTTCATATAGTTTGTCTTAGTGGGTAGATTTCTAAGATTTTTATATTGTCTACAATTATTTTAGGTGGAATTTCTCTTTCTATCTCTTGTTGCTGGACTTAATTGGTAATTATAGAAATGCTGATGATTTCTGAGTTCATTTTGTATCCTGCAACTTTGCTGAAGTTGTTTATAATTTTAAGTATTTTTAGCTGGTCCTCTAGGATTTTCCAAGTGTAATATCATATAATCTGTCAAGTTCTTTAATTTCTTTTTTCTTCTTCTATCATGAAAGCTAACATTTTAAACCCAAAACTAAATAATAGATGTGATTATAGACATCTTTGCTTCACCCCTGATTGTACTGGGAAAATTTCTAACATATCCTCTTTACAGAAAATGCTTGCTGATGGTTTTAGATATGTACTACTTATCATTTTTTCTTTTTCTAAAGTAGATTTCCTTAGACATTTCATTTCTTCCCCTTCCTCCCAATGCATTTCCCATTTGGCTACAATTAAACATGAAAATGTGTATATATATATATGTATATATATGTATATATATATACATATATATATATATACACACACATATATATATACTTATGCCTACATACACATTCATATTTATATATGTGTATATATACTTATGCATACATACACATTCATATTTATATATATATACATATACATATTTATATTTATATATACATATACACATATATATACACATATACAACCAAATCTGTAGAAATACACATAGATACAAATACACATGCATATTCATAAATAGCTATATATTTAGTATGTGTCTCTACTTTTTATAACATTTCTCAAAAGCAACAACCCTTCTTCACTCTTCTACTTTACTCCTTCTAGCCCTCTTATTCCTCAACCTACTACCCTTCAAAGAATCCCTCCCTTACATACCCTTATATACCTCCTTCCCATTTATCTACACACCCTTCTATAAACTCTCTACTCTTAGTCTCTCACCCTCTAACTCCTCCCCTCCTTATCCCCTATTCTTATTACATTATAAATTTAAAAGGCTTTTATTCCTATGTGCATATCTTTATATATGTATTTATGAATGTATATAGATATATATGGTTCTCTCTTTAACCTATTTCTGATGAGAGTAGGTTTCCAGAACTACTAGCTCTTCTTCCTCATCTAATTCCTCTGTAACAATTCTTCATTTGTAAAAGATGATGCCTCTTTAAAACATCTTTTTTTTCTATACCATCTTCCTTCCAGAAACTCCATTCAAAATAAAAATACAATTGTTAGTATTATTGGGTTTAACATTAAAACAAATTAGAACTTTTCCCCAAAAGAAATCAGTAAATATTCCTGATAACATAGGTATTTTTCTTCTTAGTAACACAATACCACATTTCTTTAACTCAAAGGTATTACAAGTTTAAAATCCCAAAGTAATTTATTAATCTAGGTTGTTTAATCCCTCCCATTCTGTACAAATTTTGTCAGAATGTAACAACATGAATAACCCTCTTTTAAAAATCCTTAGAGTGGGGGCAGCTAGGTGGATAGAGCACCAACCCTGGAATCAGGAGGACCTGGGTTAAAATCTAACCTTAGACACTTAATAATTACCTACATAAGTGCCCTTGGGCAAGTCACTTAACCCCATTTCCTTGCAAAAAAAGGCTAAAAAAACCCTCCTTAGAGTGATTCCCAAAACTCTAGCTCAGAAACCTTAAAAAAAGGAGTAAGAATCAGGAGTGTAGCACATTTAGACCAAGTGGCCAGAGCAGAGACATTCATTCAACATGATTTCCTTTCAATAAATGTATCATCTAACCCCCTGGATTTTGTTTTTCCTTCCTGTCCCAATCACATATCCCACTTGTGTCAGTGTCTCTTTCCCTTTAAGACTCTTTAAGTCTCTTTCCCAGCCCACCCCCTCTTTGGGTGGGGTACTCCTCAGCTGACTTAGCTTAGAGTTCAAGTCTTAACAAGATGGCAGATGGGATCAAGACTACCATGTTTCCAAGAGTACCAGATATCCTACCTACCACCCCCTTCCCCCAACCCAGGGAGAAAATATGGGATCTTTCCCAGGCAGTCATAAGGATAAGAAATCTTCCCTCTTATAACTTCTCAGTCTTTCCCTTAAAAGTTCTTTCTCTCTTAAACTCTCCAAAATCACAGTTTGTTCTCTTTAAGAGTCCCCTTACTTTCTCCTCCCCCATCTTCTAAAACTACTTGGCCCAAATTCCAGCTCTCCCAGTTTAAAACTTAGAGGGAGTGCCCAGACCCAGAAATAACTAAAACAGACACTTACCCAAGACGGGATATAGAGCACACACACACACACACACACACACACACACACACACGCCCATGGGAACATTTGAACTCACTCACACAACACTGGATACAATTGGCTTCCTTCCTTCCATCTTCCTCAACTTCTAGCTACCGATCAAGTGACTCCTTTGCCCCCAAGTCTGGAGGCAACCTTCCCCCTTTAATATTTTTGGGAAATTCCTGGAGAGGGAACCCATATCCCCCTCTCTCCTTCGGGGCACCCTATTATCCTCTGGCCCAACCTTTGGGTTAGAGCTCCCACTTGGAGGACTTCTCAGCCAGTATAGGGTGATTTTGGCCACTAATGCCACCCTGCAGTTCTTACCCCCAATCATTTTAATAACTCTTGGATCCAAACTTGGGCCAATCTTCCCAGGAATCTCTGAGATATTTCCCCACAGAGAACACCAAGAAAGTGGGCTTGAAATCAAACCATTTGCACGCATTTTTTCTTGTGTTCTTTTGAGAAAATACCAGAAAAAGAAATTTCCATTAACATCTCAAGTGAGTCCCCAAATTGCTATGAATGGCTCCTGAATACTTAGTCCAGAGTGATTAAAATTTTTTTTAATTAAGAGATTTTAATAAAATGTTGCACCTCCCTCAAGGTGGGAGAGGGGCCTATACTACTTATCATTTAAAGGAAAGTTCCATTTATTCCTATGCTCTCTAGTGTTTTTTGTTGTTGTTGTTGTTTTGGCAAGGCAATAGAATTAAGTGATTTGCCCAAAGTCACACAGCTAGGTAATTATTAAGTGTCTAAGCTCCAATTTGAACTCAAGTCCTCCTGACTTCAGGGCTGGTGCTCTATCCACTTCATCACCTAGCTGCCTCCCTCTCTAGTGTTTTTTTTTTAATAGAAATGCATATTGTTTTTTTGAAGTTTTCTTCATCTTTTGAGATAATAATAAGATTTCTGTTGGTTTTGTTATTCATGTAATCAGTTATGCTGTTAGTTTTCTAAAAGTTAAACCAGTCTTCATTCCTTATATAAGACTAACTTGTCATAATGTATCATATCTGTGATATATTGTTGTAATCTCTTTGCTAATATTTTATCCAATTTTTTCCATTAATATTCACTAGGGAAATAGGTCTATACTTTTCTTTCTCCAATTTGGTTCTGTTTTAGGCTTCACCTCCAAATTTGTGTCTTAAAAGGAATTTGGTAGGACTCCTTCTTTGCCTATTTTTCAAATAGTTTATATATTACTGGGATTAATTCTTTAAATGTTTGGAAGAATTTTCTTTTAAATACATCTGGTCCTTGATGTTTTTTCTTAAGAAGCTTATTAATGGTTATTAAATTTATTTTTTTCTACTTTTGGATTATTAAATAATTTGCATATTTGCTGATATTTATCTTTTTAATTGAAATTTTCAAATTTATTGGCAATAATTGGGCAAAACAGCTTCTAACAATTTCTTTAATTTCCTCTTCATTGGTGGTGAATTAACCCTTTTCATTTTTGAAAATTCTTTACTTTTATTAAATAAAATTAATCAATGCTTTATGCATTTTTATTGTTTTTTCATGAAACCAGTTTCTAGTTTTATTTATTAATTCAAGTGTTTTCTTACTTTCAAATAATCTCTCCTTTGATTTTCAGCATTTGATTACTAAGCAACTAGAGATATACATTTTCAGGGCTGCTAGGTAGTGCAGTGGATAAAGCCCTGGCTCTGGAGTCGGGAGGACCTGAAGTCAAATATAGCCTCAGACACTTAATAATTACCTAGTTGTGTGACCTTGAGCAAGCCACTTAACCCCATTGCCTTGCAAAAATAAAAAAATAAAAATAAATTAGGAATATACATTTTCCTCTAAGTATTACTTTGATTTTATCCCATCAGCTTTTTTATGTTGCTTCAATTTTATCATTTTCTTTAATTAAATTATCAATTGTTTATATGATGTGTTCTTTGATTCAATTATTTAATTTCTAATTAATTTTTAATCTTTTCCTTTATTCATTACTAATTATAACTTTCATTGCATTGTGATCTAAAAAGAATTTCTACATTTCTGTATTTGGCTATGTCCTAATACATGGTCAGTTTTTGTGAAGGTGCCATAAACTATTGAGAAAATGGCAATTTTTCTTTCTATTCCCATTCAGTTTTCTCCAGAAATCTATCATATCTAATTTTTTAGAATTATATCCAACTCCTTAATTTCTTTCTTTTTTATTTTTTGATTATATTTATCTGTTTCTGAGAAGGAAAAGTTGAGGTCCCCTATTTAAGCTTTGCCTGCCATACTCCAGCCTCATCTTCCCCTCATATAATAGCTCTTTTGTGCCTTTTTGTGGAATAATCTATTACCTTGATTCTCCCTCCTCTTCCCTCATCTTTCAGTGTATTTTTTCTCACCCCTTTAGATTGCTTTTTTGGATATTATGCCATTGAAGCCACCTTATATGCCCACATTCTCTGTCTATATGTGTTTCTTCTTGCTCTTATAATAGTAATAGAATTGTTGAGTAACAAATATTATCCTGCCATATAGAAATATAAATTGGTTAATCTTATTGAATTTCTTTTATTTTCTCTCTTTTTATACCTTTTCATACTTTCCTTCAGTCTTTTATTTGGAGGTCAAATACTCTTTTTAGCTCTGGGCTTTTAGTTAGAAATGCTTGATTAGTCTTCTATTTCATTAAATATCCATTTTCTTCCTTGAAAGATTATATTCAATTTTGTTGGATAGGAGATTCCTTGTTGTAATCCTAACTCCTTTGCTTTAATTAGTTCAGGGCAGTTTTCTTTTATAATTTCTCAAAAGCTGCTATCCAGGCTTTTTTTTTTAAATTATGGCTTTTAAGTAGTCCAATAACTCTTATATTTTTCTTTCCTTGATCTATTTTCTAGGTCAGTTGTATTTTCAGTGGGAAACTTTTCTCTCTCTCTCCCACCCTTTATTTCCTACAATTCAGTGACCATGACCTCTGTATTGTTCCTTGTGCAATGCCTCATATTTCCTAACATTTTTAGAGGCATAGAATTCTCATCCTCTTCATCTCCATCTCCTGACTTCCCTTGGATTCCTTCTATACCCACTAAAACCCCATATTCCATAGAAAATTATCCAGTACTCTTGAGTGTCTATTGATTGTATAGATAGCTATTTAGCTTGTTATTGTCACCATTAAACTATGAGCTACTTGAGAGTAAGGACTATTTTTTGCCTTTCTTCATATCATCAGCATTTAGCACAGTGTCTGATATAGTAGGCACTTAATAAATGTTTATTGACTTGAAGTCCAATAGCTCACAGTATTAAGGGCTTGTTTTGTCTTGTTTTTCAAATATCTGTGTAAAAAGAAAAAAAAAGTCCTTCCAGTGGTTTTTATTTTAATTTATGAAGGACAGATCTATGAAAAAATATAAAAACAATATTTTTAATTTATTAACTCCACATTCTTTGAGAGGTTTCATATATTACTATTTACTGCCCTCACAAAAACTTATTCACCCATGTTAATGTTGGTTGAATTAATTGTTGTTAGTTGTTGCTGTTGTTTTGATCCTTTATTCCCAAAAAGGAACAATGACATCAAGAGGCTGATGTCTTAAGTTGAAAGTGAATTGTATGTAAGTGACACAGAGGTATGCAATCATTAGTTTCACTCTCTCTTCCAGTCTTTGAATTCCGGTGTCAAGACAAAGGTCAGGATGACTACAACAGGATGAAAGTAGAATAAATAAATTATAAAGAGATATTATATTTAAAAATGTTTAATTAGGGCAACTAGATGGTGTGGTTGAGAAAACAGCAGCCCTGGAGTCAGGAGGACCTAAATTCAAATATGGCCATAGACACTTAATAATTACCTAGATGTGTGATCTTGGGCAAGTCACTTAACCCCATTGCCTTGTCAAAAAATGCCCAAAACAAACCCCCTCAAAATAAAAATGTTAAATTAGTAACAATTATATACATGCATCTTAATTTAAAAATGCATAAAATAATTTTGAAAAACTAAATTTATGTTTTTGTGTATATTTTCTTTTTTAACTACATAAATATTATATTTGTTTTTCCAATTACATAGTGGTAGCTTCTAGCACTCATTTATTTTTCACATGGTTTTGAGGTTTAAAATTTTTCTCCCTCTCTTCCTTCCCTCCCTCCTTCCCCCTACAGAAGGCAATCTGACATAGGCTTACATTTGAAAGCATAATAAGCATAGATTGAAATTGAAGGTGTTGTGAGAGAAAAATTAGATCTAAAAAGAAGAAAGCAAACATTACAGATAGCAAAATTACATAGTACATAAGACAAATTTTAAAAATTGAAGATAAGAAGTTTAGATTTCATTTAAATTCCTTCTCTGGATATTGAAAGTATTCTCCATCCCAAATCCCCTAAGATTGTCTATTATTATTATTATTATTATTATTATTATTATTATTATTATTATTATTATTATTATTATTATACTGATGGTATGAGAAAGTCCATCCCATGTTGCTGTTAGGGTATACAGTGTTCTTCTGGTTCTACTCATCTCACTAAGAATCAATTCATGCAAGTCTCTTCAGGCTTTTCTGACATCCCATCCCTCATGGTTTCTGTTTCTAATAGAACATTAGTGTTTCATCACTTACACATATCATAACCACCATTCCCCAGTTGATAGATATTCCCTCAATTTCCAATTCTTTGCCTACAAAAACAGCTGCTATGAATATTTTTGTACATATGGGATTGTTACCCTTTTTCATGATCTTTTCAGGATATAGACCCAGTAGTGGTATTGTTGGATCAAAGGGTATGTACATTTTTATTGCCCTTTGGGCATAATTCCAAATTGTTCTCCAGAAAGGTTGAATCAGTTCCTAACTCCAACAACAATGCATTAGTGTATTTCCTACATCCTTTCTAACACTGATTATTATCCTTTCTGGTCATATTGGTCAATCTGACAGGAATGAGATGGTACATCAGAGATATTTTAATTTGCATTTCTCTGATCAATAATGATTTAGAGCAATTTTTCATATGATCATAGATATCTTTGACTTCTTTGTCCAAGAATTTCCTTTGCATATCTTTTGATCAATCTTCACTTGGGGAATTATTTTTTCATAAATTTGACTCAGTTCTCTATATATTTTAGAAATGAGTCCTTTGTCAGAATCACTAATTGTAAAAATTATTTCCCAATTTACTACATTCCTTTTCATCTGGGTTACAGTGTTTTTGTTTTTTCTAAACTTTTTAAATTTAATGTAATCAAAATAATCCAGTTAGTTTTTTATAATGTTCCCTATCTCTTCTTTGGTCACAAACTGCTCCCCTTTCCAAAGATATGACAGACAAACTCTTCCTTGTTCTCTAAATTTGTTTTATGTCTAAATCCCGTAAACATTTGGACTTTAACTTGGTAAAGGGTGTGAGATGTTGGTCTATGTCTACTTTCTGCCATTCCATCTTCCAGTTTTCCCAGCAGTTTTTAATTGAAGAGTGAGTTCTTATCTCAGAAGCTGAACAATTTGAATTCATCAAACAGTAGATTATCATAGTCATTTCCTGCTGTCTCTTTTGCCCCTAATCTATTCCATTGATCCACCACTCTATTTCATAGCCCATACCAGACAATTTTGATGACTGATGCTTTATAATATAATTTTAGATCTGGTATGGCTAGGTCACTTTTTGAATTTTTTTCATTAATTCCCTTGATATTCTTGACCTTTTGTTCTTCCATATGAATTTAGTTACTAATTTTTCTAGCTCACTAAAGATGACACTAAATAATCTAATTTAATACAAGTGTAATATTTATATATTAGCCCACCATGAGCAGTTGATATTTGCCCAGTTATTTAGATCTGATTTTATTTGTGTGAAAAGTGTCTTATAGTTTTTCATTAAGTTTTCATAAAATTTTCATAAATTTTCATAAAATTTCTGAGTCTACCTTGGCAGATAAAATCCCAAGTGGTTTATTTTGACTGAAGTTTTCTAAATTGAATTTCTCTTTCTATCTTTTATTGCTGTTTCTTTTTAGTAATATATAGAGATACTAAGGATTTATGTGGGTTTTAGTTGCTAATTGTTTCCAATAGTTTTTTAGATGATTTTCTAGGGTTCTCTAAATATACCATCATATCATCTGCAAAGAGTGAGAATTTTGTTTCTTCATTTGCAATTCTAATTCTTTCAATTTATTTTTCTTCTCTTATTGCTAAATCTAACATTTCTAATACAATATTGAATAGTAGTGATGACAGTGGACATCCTTGCTTCATTCCTGATCTTATTGGGAATGCTTCTAGCTTATCCCTTTCACAAATAGTGCTGGTTGATAATTTCAGATAAATACTGTTTATTATTTTAAGGAACAATTCACTTATTCCTACACTTTTTAGATTTTTAATAGGAATGTGTGCTGTATTTTGTCAAAGAGTTTTCAGTATCTATTGAAATAATCATATAATTTTTATTAGATTTGTTATTGATATAGTCAATTATGCTGACAGTTTTCCTAATATTGAACCAGCCCTGCATTCCTAGTCTGCTTGGTCATAGTCATTATCCTAGTAATAACCCTGTAATTGTTTTGCTAATATAAATTTAAATATTAAATATCTGTATTCATTAGAGAAATTGGTCTATAATTTTCTTTCTCTGTTTTAACTCTTCCTTGTTTAGTCATCAGCACCATATTAGTGTCATAGAAGGAATCAGGCAGAGTTCCATCTTCACCTATTCTTTCAGATAGTTTATATAGAATTGCAACCAATTGTTACTTGAATGTTTGATAGAATTCACTTGTGAATCAATCTTTGGGAATTCATTGATGGCTTGTTTAACCTGGGCAATTTATATTTTGTAAATATTCATCCATTTCATTTATATTATTAAATTTGTTGGCATACATGTAGGCAAAATAGTTCTAAATGATCACATTAGGTTACTCATCATTGATGGTGAATTCAGCTTTTTTCATTTTTGATACTAGTTATTTGGTTTTCTTTTTTTTTAAGTCAAATTAACCAAAGGTTTATCTATTTTATTGTTATTTTCATAAAACCAACTCTTGGTTTTATTTATTAGTTCAATAGTTTTCTTGCTTTAGATTTTATTAATTTCACATTTAATTTTCAGAATTTCCAATTTGGTATTTAATTGGGACTTTTAGATTTGTTATTTTTCTAATTTTTTATTTGCATGCTCAGTTCATTAATGTCCTCTTTTTTGATTATATTCATCTAAGTATTTAGAGATATAATATATTGCCTAATAACAGCTTTGACTGTATCCTATAAGTTTTGCTGTGTTGTCTCATTATTGTCATTGTCTTAGATGAAATCATTAATTCTTCCTATGATTTGTTGCTTGATTCACTCATTCTTTAAAATTAGGTTAGTTTCCTATTAGTTTAGGTTTATCTCTCCATGACCCTTTATTGCATGTGATTTTTTTTATTGCACCATGATCTGAAAAGGATGTATTCAACATTACTGCCTTTCTGCATTTGATTGTGAGGTTTTTATGCCCTAATACATGGTCAATTTTTGTGTAGGTGCCATGTACTGAAGAAAAAAAAAATTTCTCAATTTTCTCCAGAAGTCTATCATATCTATTTTTTAAAATATTCTATTCACTTTCTTGACTTCTTTCTTTTTTAATGTTTATTTTATGATTAGATTTATCTAATTCTGAGAGAGGGAGGTTGAGATTCCCCACCAGTAGATTTTTCTTGACTGTATCTTCTTGTGACTCATTTAGCTTCTCTTCTAAGAATTTGGATGCAATACTGCTTGAAGCATACATACTTAGTACTGAAATTACTTCATTGTCTATGGTACATTTAAGGAGGATATAGTTTCTTTCCTTAGCTCTTTTAAAGAGATACTCTTTGCAACTACTTTGTCTGAGATAAGGATTGCTACCCCTGCTTTTTTTCACTTCAGTTAAAACATAATATTCTGCACCAGCTTTTTACCTTTACTCTGTATTGTATCTCTCTGTTTCAAATGTGTTTCTTGTAAGCAGCATATTTTGTGACTCTGATTTTTAACCCACTCTGCTTTCCACTTCTGTTTTATGGGTGAATTCATCTCATTCACATTCAACATTATAATTATTCTTTATTTCCCTCCATGGTATTTCACCTCCATTTGTATTTCTCCCCCTTTTTTTCACCGTATCCCTCCTCCCCAGTATTTTGCTTCTGAATACAGTCTCCCTCAATGTGTTTATTCCCTTCTATCTAATCTGCTTCCTTTTCTTTCCCTTTCCCTTTTCCTCCTTTTTCTTTTCCTCTCTTCTGTCAGTTCTTCCTTCCCTTCTCCCCCTTTCCCTTCCTAAAACTTGAAAGGTAAGTTAAATTTCTAAGTTCAGCTTGAGTGTGTGTTTGTGTGTGTGTGTGTGTGTGTGTGTGTGTGTGTGTGTGTGTGTGTTTTAAATCCCTCTTTGAATCAAATCTGATGAAAATAAGATTCAGGTGGATCTCATCTCCTCCCTTCTTCCCCTTGATTGCAATAGGTCCTATGTACCTCTTCATGTGATATAATTTACCACATTCAATCTCCACCTTCCTCCTATCTCTTCACTGTTCTACCTTTTTGATGAAATATTTTTTAATTATTCCATAAAATTCAGGGACATATCAGAATGTCCATTCCTTTTGCTTAAGTATATTTCTTCTAAGAGAGTTACAATTCTTAAGAATTAAGAGACTCTTCTTCCCAGGTGATGTAACCTGTTTAATTAATCTTATTGGATTTTTATCTTTTCCCTTGTTTACCTTTTCATGTATCTCTTGAGTCTCCTGTTTGAAGACCAAATTTTCTGTTTAACTCTTGTCTCTTTATCAGGAAAGATTGAAAGTCTCCTATTTCATTAAATGTCCTTTTTTCTCATGAAAGATTAAGATCAGTTTTGCTGTACAGTGAATTCTTGGTTTTAATCCAAGTTATTTTACTCTCTAGAATATCATATTCCAGGACCTTCAATCCTTTAATATTGGTTCAGTTAGGTGGCTCCTTAGTTTTTGAATTGCTTCTTTCTGGCTGCTTTTTGGATTTTCTCCTTGATCTGATAATTCTGGAGTTTGGGCATAATATTCTTTGGTGTTTTTATTTTGGAATCCCTTATAGGAGGGGATTGAAGTTTTCTTTCAATGATTATTTTGCCTCTGGTCCCAGATTATCAGGGCAGTTCTCCTTAACTATATCTGGAAGTGTGAAGTCCAGGATTTTTTTTCTTCAAGCTTTTTAAGTAGTCCTATGATTTTTAAATAGTCTCTGTGGATCTATTTTCTGGGTCAGTTGTTTTGCCAATGAAGTATTTTACATTTTTTCTATTTTTTCAATTTTATTTAATAGATTCTTGGTGTCTCAAGAAATCATTAGTTTCCACAGAATCCAATCTTTTTTTTCGAGAAGCATTTTCTTCATTTACCTTTTGTATCTCCCTTTCCAGTTGGTCAATTCTATTTTTGAAGGAGATGTTATGCTTTCCCAACTGTCCAATTGTGTTTTTAAGAAATCATTTTCCTTTTGCATTTGAATAATTTTCTCTTGCATAGTGTTAATTTTCTTGTGTATTTCTTTTCTCAGTTTTTCCATTTGATTTTTAAACTCCTTTCTGATCTCTTCTAAGAATTTTTTCTGGGCTAAGACCATATTCTCTTCTGAAGCTTCATCCCTTCTGTCTTCCTTTCTGAGCTTGTATCCTCATCTCCAAAGTAACATTCAATAGACCCCTTTCTGTTGGTCTTTCTTCATTTTGGACCCTTTCCCTAAGTTCTTGTGTTGGGGGAGGGATTGGTTTACAGACTTTTGGTGTTGAGATTCCTAGAGGCCTTGCTCACTGGAGTTAGGAAGCCCAGAGTACTTCCCAGTAAGCTATGTCAGAAGTTTTCTCTGCGTTGCCTGTGTTGATGATGTCAGTGACCCACTACTTAGGCCTGGGACTGGATGTGGGTATTCCTTACCCAATCTGGGCTGAAAAAGTCACAGACTCTCTTTGGGTAAACAGCATTAGGGAAGATGTGTGACTGCACCTATACCAGGGTCTTGGGGCAAGATGTGAACATGGGGCTGTTTCTGTGTTTGTGCTGGAGAAATCAGACCCTCCCACTGGAACAAGGCAGGGTGAGGTGTCCAGCTGGAAACAATGGGGCTCCTGGCCTGGGCCTTCCAGAACAGCAGAGCTGTCCAGATGGGGGTCCTGGACAGACAAGCTGGAGCTCTTCCTGTCTGTCCACTACAGAACAGCAAAGGCTTCTGCTGCTGCTGTTCTCAGGTAAGATCCCAGCCTCACTCCACCACCCCTGCACTGGTTCTCTGCTCTCTGTCCTGGGCACACCCATACTCCCTTGTGACAGACCTTGCTGGGAAATATTCCCCTCTGTTCTTCTATGGGTTCTGTGGATCCAAAATCTGTTAAGAGGCTTGATTCATATCATTTCCAAGGGAAATCCAGGAGAGCTTAAAACAGTATGTGACTTCTCTCCGCCATCCTGGAAGTCTTGTGTATATTTTCTAAACCTGATTGACCTTTTATATGTTATAATTGTAAATTATTAAAGAATAGAAAATTGAAATAGTTTACACTATAAATTGAGACATTAACATTTTTAAAGGAAATATATATTTAAATCTGAAAAAAATTTAAAAGTCCTAGGTTATTCCTGTGTAGTTCAAAGATGGTTCTATCATAAGCAAATTAGGGGAAGGGTATTTTACCTGTCAGCTATATGATTAAGGGAAGACTTTATGACTAAATATTGTGGGATATAAAATGGATAATTTTATTAAATAAAAAAGTTTTGCCAAAAATAATATAGCCAATATTCATAGTAAAGCAGGAAATTGGGTGAAATATTCTACAGTGTTTCTCTGATAACTTTTCAAATATATAGAGAATGGAATCAAATTTCTTGGGGAAAAAATCCCCCCAATTGATAAATGGTGAAAGGATATGAATAATCAGTTTTCAGAAAAAGAAATCAAAGCTTTCTATAACCACTGTAACCAAGGTCAAAAGAAATGTAGTAAACTGGGAAACAATTTTTACAACTAATGTTTCTGACAAAGGACCCATTTCTAAAATATACAGAGAACTGAGTCAATTTTTTTTTAAAAAAGTCATTCCCCAAATGAAAAATGGTCAAAGCATATGCAAAGGAAATTTACAGATGAGGAGATCAAAGCAATCCATAGTCATATGAAAAATTGCTCTAAACCATTGCTTATTAGAGAAATGCAAATTAAAGCTTCTCTGAGGTACCATCTCACACCTCTCAAACTGGCCAATATGATCAGAAAGGATAATGATCATTACTGGAAGGGTTGTGGGAAATCTGGGACACTATTATATTGTTGGTGGAGTTGTGAACTCATCCAACCTTTCTAGAGAGCAATTTGGGATTATGCCCAAAAGGCAACAAAAATGTGCATACTCTTTGGTCCAGCAATGCTACTACTGGCTCTATGCCCTGAAGAGATGATGAAAAAAGGTAAAAACATCACTTGTACAAAAATATTCATAGCAGCCCTGTTTGTGGTGGCAAAGAATTGGAAATCAAGTAAATGTCCTTCCATTGCGGAATGGCTTAGCAAACTATAGTATATACATGTCATGGGACACTATTGTTTTATTAAAAACCAGAAGCAATGGGAATTCAGGGAAGTCTGGAGGGATTTGCATGAACTGATGCTGAGTGAGATGAGAAGAACCAGAAAAACACGATACACCTTAACAGCAACATGGGGGTGATGATCAACATTGATGGACTTGCTCATTCCATCAGTGCAACAATCAGGGACAATTTGGGGCTGTCTGCAATGTAGAATACCATCTGTATCCAGCGAAAGAACTGTGGGGTCAGCTAGGTGGCACAGTGGATAAAGCACTGGCCCTGGAGTCAGGAGTATCTGGGTTCAAATCCGGTCTCAAAAACTTAATAATTACCTAGTCATGTGGCCTTGGGCAAGCCACTTAATCCAGTTTGCCTTGCAAAAGCCTAAAAAAACCAAACACACACACACACACACACACACACACACACACACACACACATACAACAGGGAAAGAACTGTGGAGTTTGTCTCTGTTTTTTTTTTTTTAGATTTTTCAAGGCAATGGGGTTACAGTGGCTTACCCAAGGCCACATGGCTAGGTAATTATTAAGTGTCTGAGGTTGGATTTGAACCCAGGTAATTCTGACTCGAAGGCCGGTGCTCTATTTACTGTGCCACCTAGCCACCCCAGAACTGTGGAGTTTGAAGAAAGACCAAAGACTATTATCTTTAATTTAGGGAAAAACAGATATCTTATTGTCTGATCTTATCTCTTATACTTTATGTTTCTTCCTTAAGGATATGATTTCTCTCTCATCATATTCAATTTGGATCAATGTATACCATGGGAATAATGTAAAGACTGACAAATTGCCTTCTGGGGGGGGGGATCAGGGGAAAAATTGTAAAACTCAAAATAAATAAAATCTTTTTTAAAAAGCTTTCTATAGTCATAGTCATGTAAAAAATGTGCTCTAAAGTACTGTTGACTAGAAAAATGCAAATCAAAAGAACTCTGAGACACCTCCTAACACCAATTACATTAGGCAATATGATATAAAAAGATATTGACAAATGTTGGTGAGGGTGTGAAAAAATTGGAACACCATGTGGTGTTGTGACCTCATTTAATCATAGAACTATGCCCAAAAGGCTATAGAACTGTCTGTAATTTTATGAACCAGAAATGCTACTTCTAGGTTTGTATCCCAAACTGATTTTTTTATTAATAATATAGTAATAATAAAGGAATAGGACTTATATGTACAAAAAAGATTATTAGCAACTCTTTTAATGGTGGCAAAATATTAGAATTTGAGGGAATGTCCATCAATTGAGCAATAACTGAACAATTTGTGGTTTATTGTTGTGATGGAACACTATTGTGCTATAAGAAATGATATGTAGGATGCTTTCAGAAAAAAAAAACAGGGAAATTTTATATGAACTATTGTAAATGAAATGAACAGAACCAGGAGAACATTGTACACAGTAACAACAATATTATATAATGATGAATTGTAAATGACTTAGCTATTTTCAGAAATACAATGAACCAAGATATTCTGAAGGATTTATCTCTTCCAGAGAGTTGATGAACTCTGAGTGCAGATTGAAGTGAACTTTCATTTTCTTTTATTTTGTGTCTTCTTTTAAACATGGTTAGTATGGATATATGTTTTGCATGATTACAGATTTTTAACATATAATCTAATTGCTTGCCTTGTCAAAATCAGAGGCAGGCAACGGAGAGAGAAAGAGAACTTGGAATTCCAAAAATTTTTAAATGAATATTAGAAATTGTTATTGCATGAAATTAGAAAAAATTTTAAAAAATTGAAAATAAAAGTTGTAACTAACAAAAACAGGATTGGATGTTCAATCCTAAAATGAATCAGTTGGATTTTCACACTTAATCATGATCAGGCATCTCACCAAAGTATATTATTGGAAAAGTGTGAATAGTTTAGCATAAAAGAATCCTTGATAGAGAAAACCTTTAATTTTAGCTATGACTAATGATGGTTCAATAATATCATCTTCATATGCAAAGAAAATAATAAAATTATATGAAGTATTAGATTACAAATTACTATGACAGAGGTTTATTTGGAATATGATTTAAAAAATGAGCTTTATTTCTAATCTCTGAGTATTTTCTCTATTCCCCCATACCTGGAATGCTTCCTCCTCATCTCCATACATTGACTTCACTGAATCCTTTTAAGTTCAACTTCCCATTTTTATGGCAAACCTTTCCCAATACCTTTAACTTCTAGAGTCTACTTTTTAAAAATTATTTCTCTTTATCCTATATATAGCTTATTTCTATATATTGGTTTGCTTAATTTTTTTATTCCTGAATGGCAGGGGTTATTTTTTGCTTCTAACTGAATAATGAACACTTAGCATAGTTGTCTGCCACATAGGCACTTGATAAATGTTTGTTTGATTGATGAGACAACTTTATTTATAGTGTAAGAAATAAATTAAGCAAGTTTCCCTAGTTTCTTTCCCTTTAAAATTTCCTTCCCTCTTCCCTCATTTTTGCCAAAGACACTTAAAATTCCTCACATTGGACTTCTACTTTTCCTGTCTCCTATATTTAAAAAAGAATGCATATCTACATTATGTTTTAACAAGAAACTCTGATTAAAGTTAACATTCACTAGTTACTGTCAGGCAGACGTGTCTGGCTAATGTTCACTTTTGGAAAGAGCAAGAAGGAAGATGATTTGCTCATTATCTGGGTTGATCAAAGTGTTACCCACACATTTGAAATTCTAAAAAAATGCAGATTTTAATTATATTAACTTAAGCTATGTGAATATTGCAAATTTCCATTTATGTTTTTTTTTCACTTTAGATTGAGCCAGACTTGTATGGATGTTAGCATTGCCATCTATACATAGCATTAACACTTTAACATTTTCTTTGTATCCGATTGATTTCTTTGTGGTTGTTGCTTATATTTTATTTATTTTAGAATGCTGTGTGTCTTGTTTTGCATGGCTCAGAAAAAATGTATACTCTTAATCAAATATTCTAGTTTCTAGTGAATAGATTGTTTTTACTCAAGCTGTTGCCCTCACCTAGAATACTCATCTGCCAAATTTTGATTTTTTTTAACCAGTATTGGATCCTAATAAAATATTGATATTACCAAAACTACATAGGAAATAATTGAGTATGTCTTTGAAGATTCAGATGGCAATTTAACTTATTTTACTACCACATGATTATCACATCAATTATTCTTATATAATACAGGAAATAATGGCAATAGTTTATATATATGCATATATATGTACACACACACAAACAAATATATATATGACTTTAACTTTTGAAAAGCAGTTCAAAACTGTTGTATTATTTTGTCCTCATGATAAATATTTAGAAGTAGGTATAATTATTTTCTACATTTTATTCACCCAGTTATATACAGCTGCAAATGTCTGAGTCTAGATTTGAACTCAGGTGTGACTCTTAGCTATTACATTTTCCATGCAAGAAATTTTCAATATTTGAATGTCACATTCTATTACCCAGAGCTCTTTATTAACCAGTATTCACACACATATATACAAACATCTTTGTATAAATGTACATATATATATATATTTATATTATTGTAAAAAATTTTACTAAGGATGTAATGTGAGACAAGAGAGTTTTGTGACCTTCATCATATCCCTTTACTTATTCTATTTCTCATGTGTCTAATAAATGTATTAGATTAAATGATCTTTAAAGTATTTCCCAACCCTACAAAAATTTTCTATGTAAGTGTTGGTGAATAAAGACATCTAAATACTAGAATGTGATATATAAAATTAGATATATGCTATATTAGACTATAAATATCTGGGGTGGAAGACTCATACAGTGCTTAGAATTGCATCAATAAATAATTTTAGATGATCATGATAATAGTGATAGAGAATATACTTGTTAGTAAGATAGAATTTCTCATGGATGAGCTATTCTACAATGACTTAAGTTATGTTCTACTTTTCTGTAGTATTTGAGAAATCTGGAGTTAGCTTTTAAATGAAAAATCTCATTTAATCAAAATTATTATTACTTGATATACCTTAATAATGATATGCTACAACTATGAGCCTGTAGTTTATCACCATTCAAATAATGATAAGGAAAGCCTAAATTTACGTAAGAGAAAATTTCACTCAACTATCTAGCTACTGAACTTCAGATATTAATAATAAATGTGTACCTACCCCAGGTATCCTAGTTCTCTCTGGAGACCCTGTTAATTAGTCACCATAGCCCATAGGTCAGCATGTATTTTCTTCCAAAGTGCAAAAGGACTTGGATGATTATCACATTCTTGAACCCATCAGTTCACTTCCTCTGAGACCTTGTAAATAACCAGATGTTCTCCTCTTCACCTGCATATTTGCAATTGAATTCTCTATGACCCTTTCTTTGTGTAAATCCTCTGTAACAGATAAGGAGCCATCAAGATAAACTGTTATTATCTTGGTTTCCTCACAAGTCTATGAAAAATGTAAGCACATTGCTTTCTGAGTTAAAGTCTTTTATGGTTAATGTTTACTCAGTAATATTTTCCTGGGCTGTTAGTCCATGTACAATTTTCCTACTAATTTTTCCCAATTGGACACAGCCTGCAATTCCCCCAAATAGCATTAATGGTTTTGATACTTTGCTATGCCAGGAAATGATAAATTGATGACAGCTCATTCCACTGGTCAGAGTCTACATAAAATCACTGTAGCTTCTCTAAGATTGCAATGTCAGCTTTATGGACATTCTGTGCAATAGAACTAGATATTAAAGCAGGCCTTGACCATATCAGGACAGAACTTCATTTCAATACTATTCTTATTCATGGCCCATATATAGAAATTTTCTTTCAGACTGCCTGAACACTCAAATTATGTTGGGATAAGACACAGTCATATGGCTTTTTAATATGCTACTTTGGATGTCTACACTGCCCAAATGACCTGGAATCTGGGAGTCACTGGGTGGAGCCTTTCCTCTTGCAGTCTAAGTGTTGGCAAGAAATCTCATGAAAATTTTATTCCCAAAATAGATCATGCTAGGGGCTGTCACGAGGCCAACTAGCTTCCCTGGAATCACTGCTTAGGAAGACAGCTATTCCCCAGAGATATGGGGAACTGGAATTCACTAGCTGCCACAAGTGGATGTTTCAGGGGACTGAGGCAGAAAGCTGGCAGAGCATGCCTAGGTTCCCTGGAATGCTGAGGGACCCTTAGAAGTTGTCAAGCTGGTCCCTCAAAAACAAACCAGAGGAACAGTGAACTGGATTAGATGTGTTAAGCTGTGATAAAAACTTTTATCAGGATTTAAAGAAATGGGATAGATAGAAAGACATAGACAGATTAGATATATACATAAATATAGATGATAATTTGTGACAATTAATTATATTGCAACAAAGTTTCACATATAAAAATATTTATATGCAATATTTGCTATGCACAAATGAATTAGGTACCATAAGAAAGCTGGAGACAAAGTCCTTAAAAAGGAATTTACTGATGCATAAACCATAATTTATATAATTTTTAATAATGACAGAAACACGATTTTTATCCTTTTTATAACAAAAGCCTATTTTTCATGCTCTTTCTAAATGGAATAATCTTACCTGGCCATGGTCAAGGCACAGTTGGGTACTTTAAAGATGCCATTTCATCTATAAATTTGAATTTTTTCATGATGATGGACCCCAATTGCTTAAGCAACACTTTTCTTGTATTGAAAAGGCCTTTATTTCTATTGTCATTTGCAGCATTCGTCACCTTGTTCATGTTTTATGTGGCATCTGATAGTGAGTGTCAAGAGAAATTTAAAATTATAGTTCATTTGCTCTGGTTAAACATAAGGAAGGAAAAGCAATTACCAGACTAAAATGATGGAATTAAAGATTCTTCTTGCAACCTAGTTAGGTATTTAGTGTTTGATGAGTGCTGGGAAAGATAAATACATCTTTTGAGGAGAACTGTATCAATCTGCAATCATGAATGAAAGTCCCTGAACATGATTTAGATATCAAACATATGGTTTGCAAACAAAATCAATCTTTTATGAGGTGGTAAGAGTTAGTTGACAATATACTGTACCTTTTTTGTTTCTAAATTGGAAAATGCTTTTTTAGTGGTGAATAAATTTGCCACACAACAACTGAATTTTCATTTTTATTTTTGGCTGTGAAAATACACTTCAAGATAGATTGTGGTTTAAGAGAGATCCTGCAGATGGTCTGTGGAAAATCATATCTATATACATATATATATATTCCCATATAAACAGAGTAAATGCATTCTTAATATGATGATAAAATGTTAATTAGTTTTGTTTAATTACAGACTTGCTACTTACTAGAAGTTTAAATTAAATGGATTGGTGATTCAATTTGATTGATCCTAAAAAAATAACTATAAGCATACACTCTTGTTGTAGGGGTTTAAATTGTATGGGCCATGCATTTGTAATTCATCATAAGGTCTGTAATATGCCTTGGACAGTAATAAATAAAGAGGTTCATTTTTATAATCAGTATATTAAACTTATCCTCACATTAAAGTACAGACATTATTTGCTTAAGACTAATTCTGTAATTATGCAAGTGAATATAAAACATATACAACTTATTACCTTATTGACCTTCGGCAAGTCACTTAAGCTTTGGAGATATTAATTTCCTCATCTGTACAATAAAGAGGTTGCAATAGATCTGTAAAGTCCCTTCCAGCTCTAAATTTATAATTTTCTGAGTAGGTTGAATAGATTGAGTATAAGTAGACTGCATTAGTAGATGTGCAGGGTTTTCCATCTACAATGGTTGGAAGATTACTCACAACATCTGAGAAATTATGAAATTCATTCTTCAGAGATAATCTTATACTTTTGAACTTCCATGATTTCATTCCCATAAATCCTTTCACCAATGTTGAGCCCAATTCCTCCCTTCATATCTTTTCATCCTAGCCTATTCTTATATGTGTCTTTCCATAAACACTGCAAAGAGGATCCACCAAATCCATTGGAAACATTCCTCTACTATTATTATTTCAGGAGTATTAATTCAGCTGAACAGGTGCCGTTTCTTATTATCAATATGTGACTGACCTACTTCTATTTAGGTCTTATATGTCCTTGATGGTTTTCTTAATGTCATTTCCCAATATTCATCACCAACAATGTAATTCACACCACACAATGTAATATTCCATTGCTCTTTGGGCTATTATGAGATTTTAATTTTTCCAGGACTCTGATGCTTCTTGATTCATGGTCATATAGAATAGAATTTAATGGACACAAGCAGTTTAGAAGTGCATTGTACTTTTCTAAATTCAATTTAGCCTGATCTACTGCCCAATTCTGAGCCAAGGTAATTGTCCATAAGCTCTATCTCTCCAATTTATACTTAGAGAACTCCTAAAATTATTTTTTTCCCTAGATGCAGCATATTTTCAATTACCTTGTCCTTGTAGTTTGAAGAGTTTGATGTGGATTTCTTGCTTTGGTAGCTTTTATTAAAAAAACTTTAGTAGAAGTATGAGATTTGAAACATACAAAAATGCTATCTAAGTGGATATTTAAAGAGTTTCATCATCAATAATACATGTTTTCATTTGGATTTTGAATAGAATATCTTATAAGATAATTACTAATTCCTCAGATGAACATGACTTTCCTTGTAGAACCAACCATATGTTTCTTCTCACACACCTTATCTTTGGCAGAGGATAAAGGCTAAGAAAATCTGTGAAGAACTCACATGTTGCAGAGAATAAAGAGAGAGGAATTCTATGAAGTTTATGAATGAAGTTTATTCTCTAAATTAAATCAAAATATTCTTTGTTATCTGGAGACATTATTGCAGAACTGTAAACAAGTAAGGATATTGAAAAATACTTTAGAGTACATGGATTCCTAATAAAGAATGAGAGAAGCCCAAGATTTGTTGGATTCACAGAGGAACTTGCATGTAGATAATGAATACATTTTTTGAGAAAATAATCTACAGATATTAGGTGAGTACCAAATGAAATCACAAAACTAAACTCTGATTACATTTTAATAGGCATTTTAATACATTTTAATAGAAGTTATCCCTGAGTCAGTTGTATAAAATATCAAAACCAAGAAAAATAGTACACCATTGAAGCAATTTTAGTCTGACCTATTTATTCATTTAAGTTTTGAATGACAAAAGGGAGAGTTGATGAATGAACAGAGATAATGGCAATCATAATTTAAAGGCAGACATTTAACTTTTGTTTTCTGTTTTTAAGAAAGATTTTACTTATTTTGAGTTTAAACATTTTTTCCCCATTCTTGCTACCCCCCCCAAGGCATTGTTAGTCTTCACATTGGTTCCATGTTATACATTGGTCTCAGTTGAATGTAATGAGAGAGAAATCATATCCTTAAGGAAGAAAAATAAAGTATGAGATAGTAAAATTACATAAGATAACAGTTTTTTCCCCTAATTTGAAGGTAATAGTCTTTGGTCTTTATTCAAAGTCCATAATACTTTCTCTGGATACAGATAGTATTCCCCATTTCAGGTAGCCCAAAATTGTCCTTGGCTGTTGCACTGATGGAATGAGCAAGTCCATCAAGGTTGATCATCACCCCCCATGTTGCTGTTGGGGTATAAAATGCTTTTCTGGTTCTGCTCATCTCACTCAGCATCAGTTCATGAAAATCCTTCCATACTTCCCTGAACTCCCATCCCTCCTGGTTTCTAATAGAACAATAGTGTTCCATGACATACATATACCACAGTTTGTTAAGCCATTCTCCAATTGAAGGACATTCATTTAATTTCCAATTCTTCACCACCACAAACAAGGCTGCTATAAATATTTTTGTACAAGTGATGTTTTTACCCTTTTTCATCATCTCTTCAGGGTATAGACCCAGTAGTGGTATTGCTGGATCAAAGGGTATGCACATTTTTTTTATTGCTCCTTGGGCATAATCCCAAATTGCTCTCCAGAAAGGTTGGAGGAGTTCACAGCTCCACTAACAATGTATTAGTGTCCCAGATTTCCTGCATTCCTTCCAACATTGATCATTGTCCTTTCTGATCATATTGGCCAGTCTGAGAGGTATGAGGTGGTATCTCAGAGAAGCTTTAATTTGCATTTAATTTGCATTTCTCTAATAAGTAATGATTTGGAGCAATTTTGGATTGCTTTGATTTGCTCAGGTAGAAATTGCCTTTGCATATCCTTTGATCATTTGTCAGTTGGGGAATGGCTTTTTTTTGAAAATTTGACTCAGTTCTTTGTATATTTAAGAAATGATTCCTTTGTCAGAAATACTAGTTGCAAAAATTGTTTCCCAATTTACTACATTTCTTTTGATCTTGGTTAAAGTGGTTTTGTCTGTGCAAAAGCTTTTCAATTTAATGTAATCAAAATTATCTAGTTTGTTTTTAATGATGTTCTCTATCTCTTCCTTTGTCATAAACTATTTCCCTTTCCATAGATATGACAGGTAAACTATTCCTTGATCTTCTAGTTTGCTTATAATATTGTTTTTTTATGTCTAAATCCTGTATCTATTTTGATCTTATCTTGGTATAGGGTGTGAGGTGTTGGTCTAATCTATGTTTCTTCCATACTAACTTCCAACAGTTTTTATTGAAGAGAGAGTTTTTATCCCAATAGCTGGACTCTTTGGGTTTTTCAAACAGCAGATTACTAGAATCATTTCCAGCTATTGCACCTAGTCTATTCCATTGATCCACCACTCTGTTTCTTAGCCAGTACCAGACAATTTTGATGACTAATACTTTATAATATAATTTTAGATCTGGTAAGGCTAAGCCACCTTCTTTTGTACCTTTTTTCATTGAATCCCTGGAAATTCTTGACTTTTATTACTCCATATAAATTTACTTACAACTTTTTCTAACTCATTAAAGTAATTTTTTGTAATTTTGATTGGTGGAACACTAAACAAGTAGTTTAGTTTTGGTACAATTGCCATTTTTATTATATTAGCTCTACCTATCCATGAACAAATGATGTTTGACCAGGTATTTAATCTGATTTTATTTGTGTGAGAAAAGTTTTGTAATTGTTTTCAAAAAGGTTTTGAGTTTGCCTTGGCAGGTAGACTCCCAGGTATTTTATTTTGTCTGAGGATACTTTGAATGGGATTTCTCTTTCTAGGTCTTTCTGTTGTTTCTTGCTAGACATATATAGAAATGTTGAGGATTTTTGAGGGTTTATTTTATATCCTGCTACTTTGCTAAAGTTGCTAATTATTTCTAGTAGCTTTTTAGATGATTTTTTGGGATTCTCTAGGTATACCATCATGTCATCTGCGAAGAGTGAGAGTTTTGTCTTTTCCTTCCCAATTCTAATTCTTTCAATTTCTTTTTCTTCTCTTACTGCTGAAGCTAACATTTTTAATACAATGTTGTATAGTAGTGGTGATAATGGGCATCCTTGTTTCACCCCTGATCTTATTGGGGATGCCTCTGTCCTATCCCTTTTGCATATAATGCTTGTTGAAAATTTCATATAGATACTGCTTATTATTCTGAGGAACAATCCATTCATTCCTATATTCTCTAATGTTTTTAGTAGGAATGTGTGCTGTATTTTGTCAAAAGTTTTTTCAGCATATATTGATATAATCATATGATTTCTAATAGGTAAGTTATTGATATAGTTAATTATACTAAGTTTTCCTAATATTGAACAAACCGTGCATTCCTGGGATAAATCCTACTTGATCATAATGTATTATCCTAGTGATAACTTGTAATTGTTTTGCTAAGATTTTATTTAAAATTTTTGCATCTACATTCATCAGGGAGATAGGTCTATAACTTTCTTTCTCTGTTTCAACTCTTCCTGGTTTAGGTATCAGCACCATATTGGTGTCATAGAAAGAGTTAGGAAGAGTTCTGTCTTCATCTATTTTTCCAATGAGTTTATATAGAATTGAAACCAATTGTTCCTTAAAAGTTTGATAGAATTCACTTGTGAATCCATCTGGCCCTAGACATTTTTTCTTAGGGATTTCAATAATGGCTTGTAGAATTTCTTTTTTCTGAGATAAGGTTATTTAGGTTTTTAATACCCATTTCATTTAATCTGGGCAACTTATGTTTTTGTAAATATATCAAATTTCCCTAGATTGTAAAATTTATTGACATATAGTTGGGTAAAATAATTCCAAATTATTACTTTAACTTTTAAAATCATAATGAGGAGATTAGACAAAAACATTTAACAGTACTTTAATCTGCACATGACTTAATTGCCAAAGAGAATATATGGAAGGAAATCAACATCTATTAAGAATACATGCCAGGTATCTTACAAAATATAATTTTATTTTATTTTCTCAATAACCCTATTGAGTAGATGCTATAATTATCTCCAATTAGCATTTAAAAAATGATGCAGGGCAGTTAGATGATGCAGTGAATAGAGCACCAGCCTTGGGTCAGGAAGACCTGAGTTCAAATCCAGCCTCAGACTCTCAATAATTAATTTCCTAGCTATGTGACCTGTGGCAAGTCACTTAATTCCATTGCCTCAAAAATTTAAATAATTGTAGAAAACTGATGCAGATATTGATGACTTGCTCAGGGTCACATAGTTAACTAAAGAGTTCAGATTTGACCTTGTCTTAATGACTCCAGACCAAAAGTTCTATCTTCTGTTCCATCTAAATATTTCTAAATGATGGACAAAGGCAATGTCCATGACAAAGGCAGAGTACAGAACATTACTTCGTTTGTAAAATCTTAGAGAGAAGGATAATGGAATATTATGAATAATACTTTGCAGGAAAAGGGCACAGAATGAGGGATAAAACCAAATTAAGCAGTGTTGTGAGAAACCACCTGTCTTTTTGTGGGAAATTTCTAGACAAAAATTGAAGGATGATAATAGAAAAACAATAGAAAGGACTTCCTGAGGTTTTGGTAACAAGCTTTTTTTGTTATCATGGATTATTTTACTTCTGAACTTCTGGTCTGTAATATTATAATCCCATGTGTGCTTATTGAGAAGGGAGAAACAATGCTAAGAAATTCAAAGATAGTAAAAGCATCTAGATCAGATCAAGTGTAAAGGGATTCTTGCTTTAAATCATGGAATTGTGAGGGCTTGATATGCTATTCAAAAGGTATCTGAATGAAGAAAGAAAATGGGAAAATAAATTGGGTCTTGTTATATTTCAAGGCAACCAAAAAACAAAAGAAAACATAAGGGTATCCAGTAGAAGATTGACATCTATTAATCCCTATGCTTACGTTCCCATCAATATAAAACTTCTCAGAGCACCATCTGCACAATTTTAAGGGCATCCTTGACTGAGATATTCATCAGTCAGTCAATTATTCAAGCAGTCAGTAAACATTTATGTGCCTTTGATGTACCAAGCATTGTGTTAATCACTAGTTTCAAAGAAAAGTAAAAAAGAGTGTCCCATACTCTACCCAAGTATATAATATGCAAATAGTTATGTACAAATAAATAGCATTTAATCTCAAAATGAAGGAACCAGTAGTGGGGAAGTGAGTGGTAGGAAATGGGAAATTTCTCTTGTAGAAGATAAGCTTTTAGTGGGCCCTTGAAAGGAAACCATAGAAACCAGAGGTAAAGTATTATACATATGAGAAAAAGACAGTGAAAAGATAGAGTGGAGAGGTAGAGTGTTAAATATGAACAAAGATAAGTAAGCCAGTGTAAACAAGTTAGAGGCGCGTGTGTGTGTTTGTGTGTGTGTGTGTGTGTGTGTGTGTGTGTGTGTGTGTGCGCATGTGTGTTTGTTGGGGAGTAAAGTATATTAAGACTGGAAATGTAGGAAGAAGACTGGGTTGTGAAGGTTTTTTTAAGAGATAAAAGATCTTATATTTGATCATGGTGTTTATTGGAAAAAAAGAAGTGATATGGTCATACTTGTGTGTGAAGAGAAAATCATTTTAGCAGCTGAGTAGAGAGATTACAGTTGAGAAGGAGTTAAGGTATGAAAACCATGCTATAACAGTAGTCAAGATAAGTAAGATAATGATCTACAACAGGTTAGAGATGGGAGCATTGCATGAGACTAATAGAGCAAAGAGGGATAGCCTCTAGAGCACTAAAGAAAGTCTGTTGTGTAAAAAGAGATCTGAGGGGAATGATCTCCTCATTAGATTAGGTAAACCTCAACATGGTTATGATGTATAACCTTTATAATATATAGTAGACTACTTACAAATATTTCATTTAAAAATTTTATATTAATGTTCATTAGGGTTATTATTCTGTAGTTTTCTTTCTCTATTTTGTCTTTCCCATGTTTATATTTGAAAATAATATTTGTATCATATTTTATTATTTTAAACAGTTTTTGTAGTATTATAATTTTATCATTAATATTCTAATATCATTATGAATCTATTTGACCCTAGAGACTTTTCCTTTGGGCATTTATTTTTGGGTGGCCTATAATCTCAGTATATGAAAAGGCCTTGGGGGTAAAGATAGAGGCCAAGAAACATTGAAATTTGAAAATGAGGCAATGATCAAAAGGATGATTTGGGGAAACAGAGATCACAGATTGGTGGACAAGTGGGGCTTTACTCTCTATACAGTATATTAGATCATCACAAAATTAAATTAAAGAGATGTTAAATTCATTGTCTAAGAAATGAGTTGCACCTGAATCATATTTATATGTACTTGAGCAATGGTTAATAAAATAAATAAAAATATAATTCCACACACATATATTTAATGTTAGATTGAGGTTTCTTAAGTCAATGACCAATAAGTATCCATTTCTTTATGAATTTGACACCATTATTGCAGAAAATAGAGTATCCTACTGTTTTTATTGTCTATTGGTTTTTCAAAAAGTATTTGATTTGAAGAAATCAGAGTTCTAGCCTAAAGTTCCTCTCCCAATGAGATGCTTCCCATCTACACATCAATATTATTCCAAATTCCTTGAAATTATATTGATTAAAAACATTATGGTCATAAATATTATGTAAGG
This sequence comes from Macrotis lagotis, assembly GCF_037893015.1. Taxonomy (NCBI): domain Eukaryota; kingdom Metazoa; phylum Chordata; class Mammalia; order Peramelemorphia; family Peramelidae; genus Macrotis; species Macrotis lagotis. Next base: position 195,995,681 of record NC_133661.1, read on the forward strand.
TACAAATTAAGAAGACACACACCCGTAAAATATGTTTCACATTCTTATGGAGCAAATTTAGCACAGAATCCATATTGAAGAAGTATGATGAAATTCTCTAACTTTTTCCACTGTGTAACACCTTTTGTAGTTTCATCAAATCCCAGAACATCGATACTCTTGGAAGAGATGTATAACTGCTAAAAAGACCTATAACTGCTAAAACAGGAAAAACAAATAAAAAGTGTTTGAAGAATCTATATTAGTCAGATCATCACATATATTTAGATGGAAAATTTATTGTGCTTATTCACTGGAGTATACTGACATAATATTAAGTATACATATAGGCATGCATATATACACATGTATAGATTTAGTATATTTATATACATATACACATACACACACACACACACACACACACACACACACACACACACATATATATATATATATATATATAATTTACATGAGGCAACTAGTTAGCTCTTTGGATAGAACACTGAGTATAGCATCAGGAAGACTTGAGTTTAAACAGCCTCAGATACTTATCAAGTGTCTGAAACTGGACAAGTCACTTAATTTCTATTTACCTTAATTCCTCGGAGAAGGAAATAGCAAACCACTCCACCATCTTTGCCAAAAAAAAACCCCATAAGTGGTATTGGCATGCTATGGTCAATGGGGTCACAAAAAGTAGGACATGAACAAATAATTTTTTTGTTGTTTTTTTGCAAGGCAATGGGGTTAAGAGACTTGCCCAAGTTCACACAGCTAGGTAATTATTAAGTGTTAGGCTGAATTTCAACTCAGGTCCTCCTGATTCCACTGTGCCACCTAGCTGCCCATGAACAAATAATTGAACAACATTGTATATGAGTAGCTAGATGGAATAATGGCTAGAATGATAGGTCTGGAGTCAGGAAGATCTCAGTTCAAATACAATTTCAGATACCTACTAGCAGTACGACTCTGGATAAGTTCTTTAATTCCATTTATTTCAGTTTCCTCATCTGTAAAATGAATTGGAGAAAGAATTGGCAAACCACTCTAGTAGTATAGCCAAGGAAAACCCTAAATAGGATTATTAAGAGTCAGTCACAACCAAAATGACTGAATAGATAGCATAGACACACAACAAATTGGACCCATGATTTAAAAAGAGGAAGCAGTCTTAATTGTTCTCAAGAAATTTTTAAACTCCTTGAATGTATACAAACTTTGCATGGGGAAAAAATACCTACCCTTTTTATTTTTAGTATTCTACAGGTGGTCTTTATAGTTATGTCATGTAATAATCCAGGCTCTTAAGAAGTAAAAATAAATGACATTCTTGATACAATGGGAAAGCACATGCTTATCTATTGAGCAGGTTACAACTGATAACAAAAAATACTCAAAAGAAAAACTGACATAAAAGATGGCACTAAGAAAATGATTGAGTTAAAAAAAAGACAAGTTAGTGATTTGAGAACTAAGGATAAATGGCAGACAAACTATGTGCTCCAATTTAACTACTAACAAAGATTAAACTGATCTAACATGATGATCTGACTTTTTTTCTGATGAATATAATTGGGGAGAAGGAGTGGGAGAAGGTACAAGAACCCGTATGAGATCCTATCTCTTTGTCTGTATTTTAGAGAATATCCAATGGATCATAAAAAAAAAATTCATCATAGTCACATTTGTTACATTTTCTTGTAATGTTAATGGAATAGGAAGGGGACAAGTTCTTTGTGGGAAGCCTTCAAGGCTAAATTTTGTTTTATCCAGTTAAATACTGTTTATATATTTTTAGCATGAATGTAACTTCAACTCTGAACTGTCTCAGAATCCTAAGGGTAACCGGAGAACTATACAACTATTGCTCACAATTTTGACTGATGAGCACCTTCTGTGCATCTCATTTGTATAAATCAGTCAAATTGTCACCATTAATTTTTAATCAAGAAATATTTACAAAAAATAAAAAAGGAAATATTTACTAAATGGGAAGGCAGAATCAAGAGTAATACTAATGAATAGTTCATACATAATCTCGACTCACACTCCCCCAGAAATGTGAGAATGGGTAAAAATTTGAAGCCATCTGGCAAAGACTCACAAGTAAAGAAATACATGTTCCTAAGCTAACTCATGTATCTGGATTGTAGATTCAGATGTCCTTAATCTTTGTAAGAAACAATCTGCTTCTGAGCAATATTTTTCTTCAGGATCTCTGTAATATGAGTAGGGAGGACTGCTTCTTGTCTAGTTAGTATTGTGCTAAACAATTAAGTTTTTTCCTTTAGTGAAATCACACAGATTATAAACTGAAGTCTGTGGAGCAGTCTTGTCTTCTCTTTTTACTGAGTTCTCTGGCAATGCTAACAGATCTACTCACTGGTCTTTGATGGATTTCTTTGTCTCAAGTCATCAGTAGTAAAAGTAATGCAAGCAAATCTATGAGGGGTTCTTGTGTTTCAAGCTGAAGATGTCAAGATGAAGGTCTCTATCCAGATTTACAAACCTCAGAGAATCCACTTTTCTTCTGGGAAGCTCTTCTGAGGTAGACAGCATTCCTCCAATCAAATCAATTTCTTTTTTTTGGTATTATAACATTTATTAAAATAATGCTATGGGTTAATAGAAACAGCAAAGAACCAAAGAATTAAAATGCAAGCTATGTAAAATCCCAACTAAAACCCAAATGTGTCTAATGTATTCATTCAGTAGCTAACTAAAAGCCCAAGAAAGACAATACTCTCAATATAATAAAGTACTGCAAAACAATTGGCAATTTTCAGTTATCAAAATTGTGGGTTTTGCATTTTGTATCCTTTTCTCAATCAGGAAAAAAATTCCTTTTGAATGTTATATAACATACATATAAAACAAGATAGCAATCAAATCAATTTCTAGAGGAAAGATCATCTATTTCTATTCACTTGGTCTTAGCTAGATGAAATAACTTCTCTCCCATTCTGCTCTTCTGTTTCTTCCTTCTCTGTTCTGCTGACTGATGTGTGCTTCAAAGCATGAAGGGACTCATCTACCTCAGAGTGAAAAACCAAAATTCCTATTTCTGTCAGATATGCCAGATAGAAAATGTATAATTGTCCCAGTTACCAACAAGTTCTAGTTGTCAGGATTTCCTAGGTCCCTCCTTCAAACATAAAACAATGGCCATAAAAATGTCCTGGTTGGGGAAAAATACATTCATACACATACACATATCTGTGTATACATACATGCATATATATAGAAAAAAGAGAGCATTTTTCTTTTTAATTATCCAGAGTTTATTTCTTCAATATTTCTCATCCAAATATCCTTTTACAGCCATTTAAATGTTTGTTTTTATTTTTATTTTATTTTTTTAGGTTTTTGTAAGGCAAATGGGGTTAATGGCTTGCCCAAGGCCACACAGCTAGGTAATTATTAAGTGTCTGAGATCGGATTTGAACCCAGGTACTCCTGACTCCAAGGCTGGTGCTTTATCCACTACGCCACCTAGCCGTCCCTTAAATGTTTATTTTTAAATAAAAAACAAGAAAAAAATAAAACGAATTTTAAAAAGTAAACATAGTATGCTTTGTTCTGCATTCAAACAACATAGCTTGTTGTTTTTCCTGGATATGGATGTTATTTTCCATAACAAGTCTCCCAGGATTGTCCTTGATCACTGAATTGTGGAAAGGAACTAAGTCTAATATAATTGGTTCATTTCATTATGTTGCTATTAATGTATACGATGATTTCCTGGTTCTAGTTACTTTACTCTGTATCAATTCATGCAAAATTTTCCAGGCTTTTCTAAAGTCTGATCACTCATGATTTCCTATAGAGCAATAGTATTTCATAAAATGCATATACCATTACTTGTTCAGCCATTCCTCAATTGATGGGCATTCCCTCAATTTCTAAATCTTTGCCAGTACAAAAAGAGGTGCCATAAATATTTTTGTACATAGGGATCTTTCCCCCTTTTTAGGATCTCTTTGGGATATAGTCCTAGTCGTGATATTACTAGATCAAAAGGTATTCATAGTCTTATTGTCCTCTGGGGTTAGTCCAAATTGCCCTCTAGAATGGTTGGATCAGTTCACAACTCCATCAATGGTGCATTAGCGTTCCAGTTTTCCCACTTCCTCTCTAGCATTGACTATTTTCCTTTTTTTTTGTTATATTGACCAATGTGATAGGTGTGAAGTGGTACCTCAGAGTAGTTTAATTTGCATTTCTCTAATCAATAATGATTTGGAGCATTTTTTGTATGACAATAAATAGATTTTATTTCTTCATCTGAAAACTGTTCATATTCTTTGATCATTGGACACTTGGAGAAAGATTGTATTCTTACAAATTTGACTTAGTTCTCTATGTTTTAGAAATGAGTCCTTTCTCAGAAACATTAACTGTGGAAATCCATCCCGCCTCCACCAGCTTTCTGCCTTCCTTCTAATCTTGGTTGCATTGGTTTTGTTTGTGTAAAACATTTTTGATTTAATGTAGTTGAAATCATTCATTTTTCAATTTATAATATTCTCTATCTCTTATTTGGTTATAAACTTCTCCTCTCTTCTTAATTCTAGCAGGTAGACTATTCCTTGTCCTCTTAATTTATCTATGGTATCACTATGTCTAAATCTTGAAAACATTTTTACTCTTTCTTGGTATAAGATATGAGATGTGGTTCTATGCATAATTTTCCCCCATACTATTTTCTAGTTTTCCCAGCAGTTTTTGTTAAATAGTGAGTTCTTATCCCAGAAGGTAATGTCTTTAGGTTTGTCAAACAGTAGATTAGTAAAGTAATTTGCTACTTTTCTTTTGTACCTAATCTATTCCATCATCCACTTTTCTCTTTCTTAGTTCTGTTAAATAGTTTTTTGTTAGTTTGATTAGTATGACACCGAAAAAGCAATTTAATTTAATTTAGGTAGAATTCTGCCAATTTTAGGAAAAATAAATGTCAAAAATGAGAAAGGATACCATCTTACATGATTGATTAATGATAATGATGTGATCTTATATTCCCTTTATCTTTAAGATGGTTATATGACCAAAAGTACATAGCTTTGAGGTAGAAAATTGTCTGAAGAATTCTTCTTGCTCCTTATTGTATTGTTATTAGAACTCTCCAATAGATTCATAAATTTAATATATATATATATATGTTCATTTTTAAATATTTTCTACTTTATTATGAGTTCATCATTAACCACAAAAATTAAAAATTTTTGAAAAATTAAATTTTAAAAATTTCATAACCTAAGAAAAAATAAGAGGAAGTTCATCTATGAAAGACTTAACTTCGATTTCTTTGATTTCTCTTTTTAAGTATAAATGAAATGTTCTCATACTTTTTTATACTATTGAAAAATCACACCCACAAATCAGTAATTGCTGACCTCTTAATCACCCATTTCTTAGTTAAAAGAATGATTTGTAATCTTTTTCAATTCTTTTAGAATTTTCTCCTCTTTGAGATATCTTTAAAACTAATATTTTGAGAACCTTTAACATTATATTCTTTAGTGACATCTTTAGCTAGGACCAGATTCAGTTTTTGACTCCATTTAAGGAAAAAATATTGTTTCTAATTCTTCATACAATATATTAGGTATTAAGATGATAAAGTCAAAATTTGATTATGTTATTGATGACAATAGAAGAACACAAACTACTTATCTGAAAAATCTCATTTTTGCCTTAGAGTGAGAAATCAAAATTGACATTTCTGTCAGGCCTACCCTATAGAACTATACAATCTTCACACAATTATCCCAAATTTATAATTTATGACAACAGTCATATGGATGTATGGCTCAGGGTGGGTGGATGTTTTAGTCATCTTTGACTTCAGTTAAAAGACTGCTTTATTTTAGACTGATGCAGATTTTTTTCCATTTTATAGTCATTCATCTTTCTTCTGGATTCATCTACAAATTTTCTAAGACAAACCTATTGACCTATGCAAAATTGTTTAATTGAACAGAATCGGTTTAGCTGGCTCTCATAGTGAGATCTCTGCAGCTTGATTATCTCAGATACTTTTTGTCACTTTGCTTCACAATCTTCTGTCATTCACATCTGTAATATTTTGCAAATGATCTACTATAACTTGGTACTCAATGCTACATCTCTCTACCTCCTAAAATGATTAAATGCTTTTCTTTTTTAGTTAGGATGGATTCTAAACTATTTCTGTTTTCTTGTTATGGCAATGTTTTTCATTCCTTAAACTTCTCCCAGAAATCAATAATACTCTGAGCTAATGTCTTTGTTTTATTCTAATTCTCATTTTTTCAGTAAGAAGTTTATTTATTTATTGCTTCTAGGTTTTTTGCAAAGCAAATGGGGTTAAGTGTCTTTCCCAAGGCCACACAGCTAGGTAATTATTAGGTGTCTGAGGCAGGATTTGAACTCAGGTACTCCTGACACCAGGGCCAGTGCTTTTATCCACTGTGCCACCTAGCCACCCCAAGAAGTTTATTTAAACAGGGAAAGTTGAAGGGACTTAGGTAGTGACTTCTCATCTTATTCTTTTTTCTTTCTTGTTGTTTACTTTGACCTTTTCTTTAATCATTCAATGACCTAAATCCTTGCAAACATCTGATGCTGAACTGATTACCATTGTAATAATCAGTCATTTCTTGCTTGTAAGGCTGTGGTAAATTTATTTTTTTTCTTTTAAAAGAAATCACCATTTTGTATTTATACACAAAGACTTTCAGTTCTCTTCTTGAAAATATTTTTGATGTCTAGGCAAGAGTTTCTTGAGGAGTCAACAAAATATTTTCTATTTTCAATGTTTGACTATTAACCATTTTCTGCAGTTGTCACTGTTCTCCCTATGCCCACTTTTGCAATGAGATCATCATGAAACAAGCTTTATTTGTACTCATTTTGAAAGACTTTGATAAGTTCTTTGATAATAATTATCTCCTTCAAATTGTTTTACTGAGTCATCATGTTTCATAAGCTATCATAAGATTCATGGTCTGTTTTCTTATGTATGGCAAACAGACTGAGGGTCCCATTGAACCGATGTTTCATGTTGCTTTTATGCATGAAGGGAAACAAAGTTTGCCAATTCTGGAATAAGGAAGACCTGAGTTTAAATCTGGTCCCAGTGACTTAAGAGCTATGCAATACCTGGCAAGTCACTGAACCTCTCTGTCCTTCACTTTCCTTATCTGCAAAATGAAGTTGGACTTGTTGATCTCTAAAGTCTTTTCACACTCCCAATTTATGATCCTATGAATTCTCTTATTTTCTCATTTGAGAAGGAACTATGTGTTGCTCTTCTATCTAGGTACAATTCCTGAGCTTTTTGATTTCTTAAATAGTTGAATTTCAATAAGTATGAACTTTATCTCCTCCTATAATATGTTAATTCACTGGCTATTGAACAAAGACTTTATATGTTTGATAGTTGAGTTTATGTTTATAGGCAATATAAACTATAATTCTTACCGGTCTCTGTCTTTAGTTCTTCTATGTCATTATTGTCACAGTAGATACAGAAAAGGGCCTTATAGAATTGGGGAGATTTTGTATTTCTGTCTGTTTTCTGCATTGTGGTCAAAAAAATTCTTCTAGAGATCAAACTTTAGTGTTCGATACAGGAAGAGAAATTATACAAGAGATGTTTTAACTATTATATATTTCTGATGAGAGTAGAAAAGAAGGGAACAGTTGTCAATCATAGTAGAAAACATTCAGTAAAGGTACTCAGAAAAAAACTATTTGCCTGAAGGTTCATGAGATCCTTAGAATGAGTAACTTGGGGGGAATTGAGAAATCATCTTCCCAGAAAATTTTCTAAGAGTAGGAAATAAACTTATCAGTATGAGATGTGTGAGTGCCACCTTGCCTGAAGACAGTAGGGTAGACCAAATCAGTATTGCAGCTAAGTGTCAAAGATGATTATACTGTAAAAATTCTATCAAATCTATCACCATTTTCATTGTCCCTATTTCTAGTTATTTTTGTGACTACCTCATCCTGGTAGCCATTTTGTCTCCTACCATTCCCTTTATCTCCTGATTAATAATACAGGGACATCCTTTTCTAGAAAATTGTACTCAAGAATTTCCACAAATAGATATTCCATTGACAATAAAACAAAACATAGTTATATTAGAGAAATAGCATAAACAAATTTCTTACTAAGACCAGTACACAATTGCTATTATTTTTGCTTTTTCATTTGGGCAAGTGCTCATTTTCATATCTAAACTATTTGATCATCGATGGTGCTTTTTGGCTCCAATTGTCTACGAGTCTGTGAAATTAAAATATAATCAAAGATGTTAAGCCCCAAGAACATCCATCTTAACTTCAGAACCTTTCCTGATTTTCTGACAGAAAGGAAATTAACTTATCTGTCTCTGAGACTGTGATGTGGAATAGAAAAATAGGATCAAGGGAAAGATATTTGCAAAGCAAGGTCAGAAAATCAAATGACCTTTCTTTAGTTTCATGATAACACCTGACTACCTCGGCATTCTTCAAGAATTTTAAGCAATAGGGTTGTGTTTAATTTATCATTGGCTGTGACTGGAAGGGATGGAAAATATTCCAGTTTTAGTTGTATTATTGGGGATTCAGATACTTTATGATTTTTAAAACATTAAATTGGAAGGAATAATTCAAATATGCCATTGTATTTGTGTGTGTGTGTGTGTGTGTGTGTGTGTGTGTGTGCTTAGAGTAGAACACATTTCATTAAGTTCCTTACTTTTACCAGTCTTGTGATATGCAATAATTGGATCCTTGTTCTATCATTTATGCAAAATTGTTAATATTCTGTTTTAATATCAGTAAAACCTTTTCCCAAAATACTTCTAATGTTTTATTCATGTGGGGGTCATTTTGAAATGGCCTCTGAACACAATCATCCTAAAAATTGCCTTTGGATATACAAACTTTAAAAAAAAACTGTTTCCACATTTTTTCTCCCAGAAGGAAGAGTATATGTTAAATCCAATGAATGAGAAACAGACAGTGATGGCAATAACAATATAATAACCACAAGAAAGTCTTTTCTTAACAAGACCTTGGGTAATTTTTTTTTGTTTCTAAAAGAGCAGAATATTTTGTGATGGAATAATGATATTTCAATTTTTTCCTCATAAATATTCTTAAGAGAGAAGAGCTATGGATTCAGAGAATTATAATTGTGAAATTAAGTGGAAATTAAAATACTAGAATTTCACAGCAGTTAGGATACTGAATTTGGAGTCACAGAGAACTGGATTCAAATGATGCCTCAGATTTATGACTCAGCTTTGTGACTCAGAAAAAAATCACTGAAATCTCTGATCCTAAGTTTCCTCATGTATAAAATGAAAACAGGCTCTGTGGTACCTTCTAGCACTAAATCTATGACCCTATAATAATCTTCCATATTTGAATTATTTGAAAATATATTATTGAGCATCTGAATTTGGTACATACAACTATTCTAATTCCTTTTTTTTAGATTTTTTTGCAAGGCAATGGGGTTAAGTGGTTTGCCCAAGGCCACACAGGTAGGTAATTATTAAGTATCTGAGTCTGGATTTGAACTCCTGACTCCAGGGAAGGTGCTCTATCCACTGCACCACAGTCACCCCAACTATTCTTATTCTTGGAGACTTATAGACTAACATAGATGAGGTAATAGCCAATGTCAGCAAAATGGTTTTAAAAATTATTCCTATAAAAGAAACAAAAAATAAAATAAAAAAAATTATTCATCCAAATTCATCTTTCCATCCCAAAGATTCAACTACTTGTTGAAGAATGTAATAATAACAGATGGGATTTTAAAAAAGCAAATTATATTTTCAGAGACAAGGAAGTGGAGAAGAGAGAGAGAGAGAGTAGAAGAAATTAAAAGAAACTTCCAACATTCATATAATGCAAAGATTTTCAAGATTTGGGGATTGGGCTACGCTACCTGATTTATCACAATTTACTATTGCTAAAACATACCTTATCAAAATTAATGAGTCAAAGGTAATGCTGAAAGAGATCTTGGAGGTCAGTTGGTTCAACTAATTAACTGGCAGTTGATGAAACTAAAGTCCAGAAATGCTGAGTAACTTCTCCAAAATTACACAAAGTATAAATATGACAGTCCTCTGAACTCAGACCTAGAATTCTTGCCACTGCACCATGCTACTTTATTGGTATTGCATTTTGAATGGGTGTCTATTTTTGCCCATTTTCTTATGTAAAGCATAGTATTAAAAGTATGGGGGGGAGGCTGAGCCAAGATGGCCAGGAGAGGATCGTCTCTTAGGTGAGCTCTCTCTCTGATATTTCCAAATTTATAAAATAAGGACTCTAACTGAATTTTTGAGAGACAGAATCCACAGAGGGATCCAGTGAGGCAATTCTCCAGCTCAAGGTAACCTGGAAAATAGTGGAAAGGCTCTGCTCCAAAGGGTAAGAGGGGTGGCCCGCCAGAGTGAAAGAACCTCAGCCTCCTGGAGGCAGTTCCAGGGCACTGGGAGCCATTGCTCACAGCAGCAGGGGCAGTTTCCTGATCTACACCCCGGGGAGCACTGGGAACAACTTGGCAGATCAGCGGTGGGACCTTGGGACCTTTGCCAGAGTGAGTGTGTGAACCCCAGCCCTCAGGGCATTCAGTGGGCAGCATGGCCACAGCAACCCAGATCCGGGAACTGGAAGCAGGCAGAATGGGTAAGCAGGAGCTCCCAAGCATGAGTGCTGAGCCTAGGTAGGGGAGTGGAAAGAGACTGCTGAGGTCTGCTCTCTGTCCTTGGAACAGGACTCTTGGGCTCTGACCACATTCAGATCCTGATCACAGTCTAGGCCCCCCAATAGAACAGCAGGGCTGTTCAGTCCCGTGGTAGAAGGGTGTGCTTGTGGTCATTCACAGACCAGGAGGGAAGACAGAGCCTCATACATAGAGATCCTTGTGTGTGTGGGGTGTCCCAATAATACTCAAAAGCTCAGGAAGCACCCCCAAACCAGGCACAGACTGGGGAAATGAGTAAGAAGAGGAAAAAAGAGGAACACCATTGAGAAATACTTTTTATATGATCCCAAGAAGGATCAAAATACTCAAGCTGAGGATGAGGAAGTACAAGCTCATGCATCTAAAGACTCCAAGAAAAACAGAAATTGGGCTCAGACTATGGCAGAGCTCAAAAAAGACTTGGAAAATCAAGTGAGGGAGATAGAAGAAAAATTGGGAAAAGAAAATGAGAGAGATGCAGGAAAAACATGAAAAAAGAAGTCAGCAGCTTAGTCAAGGAGATCCAAAAAATGCTGAAGAAAATAACATGTTAAAAACTAGCATAGGTCAAATGGATAAAACAGTTCAGGCAGTTATTGAGAAGAATGCTTTAAAAAGCAAAATTGGCCAGATGGAAAAAGAGATAAGAAAGCTCTCTGAGGAAAACAAATCTTTCAGATGTAGAATGGAACTGAGGGAAGCTGCTGATTTTATGAGAAATCAAGACACAATACTTCAAAACCAAAGAATGAAAAATTAGAAGAAAATGTGAAATATCTCATTGAAAAAACAACTGATCTGGAAAACATATTCAGAAAGATAATTTAAAAATTATTGGAATACCTGAAAGTCATGATCAGTACAAGAGCCTTGACATCATTTTCACAGAATTACTACAGGAAAATTGCCCTGATATCCTAGAAGCAGAGGACAAAATAGAAATTGAGAGAATCCACCGATCTCCCTGAGAAAGAGATCGAAAAAGAACAACCCCCAGGAATATTATAGCCAAGTTCCAGAGCTCCCAAGTCAAAGAGAAAATATTATAAGCAGCCAGAAAGACATAATTCAAATGTCATGGAACTGCAGTCAGCATCACACAGGACTTAGCAGCAACTACATTAAAAGCTCATAGGGCTTGGAATATAATATTCCAGAAGACAAAAGAGCTTGGAATGCAGCTGAGAATCAGCTACCCAGCAAAATTGGATGTCCTCTTCCAGGGAAAAAGATGGACTTTCAATGAACCAGGGGAAGTTCAGTTGTTCCTGTTGGAATGGCCAGAGTTGACCAGTAAGTTTGATCTTTAAATACAAGACTCAGGTGAAGCATACAGAGTGGAGGAGAAGGGGAAAATATGAGGGAACTTAATGATGATGAACTACATGTATTCCTGAATAGAAAAAGGATACTGATAATACTCATATGAACCTTCTCATTTAATAGAGCAGGTAGAAGGAGCTTTTACAGATGAAGCACAGGAGAGAGCTGAATTTGAAGATAAAATATATTATAAAAATGGAGTCAATGGCTAAAAGAGTAATGTAATGGAAGTAAGAGAAAGGAGAGGTAGAATAGGCTAAGATATTTCATATAATAAGATTTTTTTATTACAATGAGCTATTGCAATGATATGGAAGGGGGGAAGGCAAGGGGGAATGAAGGAACCTTCACTCTCATCAGAGGTGGCTAAGAGAGAAAACAGCATATATACTCAAAGGGGTATGGACATCTACAGTAAGAAGGAGAGAAGGGGGAAAGGGGGAAGGGAGGGGATGTGAGTGATGGAGAGGATGGACTGTTGGGGGAGAGTGGTCAGATATAACACATTTTCTTTTTTACTTCTTGCAAGGGGCTGGGATTGGATGGCCTGTCTGGGACCATAGGGCCAGGCAGATGCTGGGCCTAAGGGGTAGTATGTGGACTCAGGACCTCTTGGCCCCAGGGCTGGGAATCTGTCTGCTGCACCCCTCAGCTACCGTACAGCACATTTAAGAAGAGGGACAGAGTGAAAGGAGAGAGAAAATATAGTATATGGTAGTGGGGAAGTACAAATGGAGGAAGTTGCAATCAGCAATGGCAACAGTGGAAAAATATGGAAGTAGCTTTTGTGATGGACTTATCATAAAGAATGTGATCCACCCATGACAGATCTGGAGGTGTTGGAACACAGACTGAAGGACATTTATTATTATTATTATTATTATTATTATTATTATTATTATTATTATTATTTTTGTTGGGTGGGGTTGCAGGGCAAATGGGGCTGGGTGGCTTGCCTGGAGCCACACAGCTGGGTGATTATTGGGTTTCTGAGGCCAGATTTGGACCCAGGTACTCCTGGCTCCAGGGCTGGTGCTCCATCCACTGCGCCACCTGGCTGCATCTATTATTATAATAATTATTATTATTATTAATTATTGTTATTATTATTATTGTTTCTCCTTACTTTATTGTTCATGCAGGTCTATATTTTGGGGGGAGGGGCTATTATGTTTACTCTTGAAGAAGAATATTTTGTAATATATAAAAATCATTTGTACAAAATAAGAATAAATAAATAAATAAATAATTTAAAAAGTATAGATGATTGTTTTTTTAAAATAAAATAAAGACCACAGTACATCTTGAATCAATAATAGGGGAGAGTACATTTTGAGAATCACTGGAACAGAGCAAGACAGAGAGAGAAGAATTTGTTAACAGTAAAATTGAATTTCAAGGACTATTGTTTTTGTTATTCCAGAGAGATCAGAGGATCTAGTGTTATCCTGAATATGACTTGATTTCTAGGCATATGACTGTACATCATTTGAACTAGTGTATTCCCTCAATAAAGTACTTCATGACTTCATCCGAAATATTTCCTTGGTCTATGATGAATGTCCAACAAATTAAAATGTCTGATGGTGAAGCCTAACACACTCTTTGCAAACCTTACACTAGCTAAATATTGAAAGCATTTGTTGCAGTCTAACATTTTTCATGTTTGTTTCCATGCAATTACATTGGAGAAGATTGACCTGTTTCTGAAAGTAGTGATTTCAGAAGTTAAACTATTGACCAACAATATTTTTAATAACTAGTCCTTAAAGCAATGGAATCTTATTTTTTGTTTAGTATTTTATTTTTAACCAGTTACCTGTAAAAACAATTTTTGAACATTCATTTTTCAAGCTTTGAGTTCCAAATTCTCTCCCTTCCTCCCAAGGCCCAACTTCCATTGAGAAGAGAAGTAATTCAATAAAAGTTATATGTGACAAAGGGTCCTTAACTTGGGATCTTTAAATTAAAAATAACAAACCAAAAGCATTTTTATAATTATGTCATCATGATGAAATAAATTCACATATTTTTAAAATCTTATGTACTTTATTTTAAACTCTAAAAACATAACTTTGAGAAAAAGTCCATAATACTTCACCAGACTATCAAGATATTCTGGGCCACAAAACTTGTTAATCACTGATTCAAATATAAAGTACAGTGAATAGAAACCTAGCCTGGAAATTATGGGGCAGACTCAATTATGTTTCTTGAAGTCTCGCTCATGGGGGCAGATAGGTGGTACAGTAGATGGAGCACCGGTCCTGGAGTCAGGAGGACCTGAGTTCAAATACGACCTCAGATACCTGTGTGATCTTGCCAAGTCACTTAATCCTATTGCTTTGCAAAAAAAAAGTCTTGCTTATATGTTTATTCATATTCTTCATGTGTTTCTAAATATGTTTATATTTAAATCTCATTGCCAAGCCTTTGCAGAGACTTCTTGTGCTTAAAAAGCACTCCTTTCTCACTTGTGCACTAAGAACCCCTAGGTTCCTCCAAAGATGAGTTCAAGTATCACCTTCTACATGGAACTTTTCCTGACTCCTCCAGCATCTAGTACTGGGCATTTACTCTTCACCAAACAAATAGTCATAAACACACACACATACATATATCATATATAATATACACATATATACATGAACACATATATATGATGCATATATATAGATTATAGGGTTACATATGTATTTATTAAACCAAGGGGAGAGAAAGGCATTAGGAGCGGGGGAAGCTAGGAAAGGTTAGTTGATTGCATATATACATATAAACTTACATAAATGCCTACTGGTAGATTTATGTATGTGCAGAAACATGCAGAATACACATGCACACACAAACACACATGTTTATATACATGCCTGCTTATACATATGAACATATATAATATATAGATATGTATGTTTTGCATAAATATATTTTCAAATTAGGATGAAGGAATCACTAGAGGGATAATAGTGCCTACACATGTCTCCCCCAACAGACTATAAGCTTCTCAAGGGCAAGGACTGTCTCATGTTTGTGTTTTGGCTTATAAAAATAGGACCGATTTTTAAATTTCTCTTTGTTTCCATTTGCCTTTTTTTTTTAAAAAAAAACAACTTTCTTTTGTCTACTCCCTAAGGCCAATTGTGAAGATTTATAAATAATAATATCATAAAAAATACTATGTCTGAACACTTGTGCTAAGTGAATTGGATCAAATTCAATTGAATGAACTAATAATCAGGTTCGGTGTCTTTCATGATTTTTTAAACCAGTGGCATTATAATGCCATTTCCCTTATAAATCAAAGGAAGAAGACTGTAGTTTATACTGGAAGAGTTGTCACCCCTCAATGACTCTTCAGATTTTTGCAACTGTACTACCCTTGCATGTTATTCCAGGTGGCAAAAACAAGGAAAGATATGATGTAAAGACAGTGCTTAGGAGCTGTAGGAAGTCTACTTAAAGTTCACCATCGCTACCACAAAGCAACCATTCAAAATCTTCAGCTTTATCCTTCAGAATTCTATCATTATCACTCTGGTGATTCCTTTCCCTGAGTTGGAGAAGCTTTGTCCTAATTCATATTTTAATGAGATAGGGAGTCATTAAAATTTTCCTTTTGGGTCAAGAACTCAAAGATTGACTTGTGACCATAAAAAAATACCAGGAGGAAACCCTTTCTCAGTCTTATATGATCTATCCCCATATAAATTATTCTCTACAACACATGCATACAGAGATACAATTTGTATATAACTCTATTCCCATAGGGGCAGGAAGAAACAATGCATCTCATACACAATTGCCACCAAAGAGCAAAAGGATGAATGTTTAAGTCCATACACTGACACATACCCCTAAATTTTCAAAGCTTTGCTTGCAATTTCAGCCCCCTGACTCCCATTCACTATAATGGAAGTCAGGTGGCAAAGCCCTAATGAAAACTCTTTGGAAATTTAGAAGACAGCCTAACAGCATTCTTTTGTTTTTGCTAGAGAAACATTTATATGGGACATAGGTTCAACTGTCCATGAAATGATGCACTAATCTCTAGAGTTCACAATACAATTTGAAGTATATTTTCCTCTCCATGTATATGCAATTGTAAAGGTAATTGCCACCCTGAAGGTAAAGCATGTTGAGTTCTCCTTTGTCTCTCTCTCTCTCTCTCTCTCTCTCTCTCTCTCTCTCTCTCTCTGTCTCTGTCTCTGTCTCTGTCTCTGTCTCTGTCTCTGTCTCTGTCTCTCTCTCTCACTCTCTCTTGCTCTTGCTCTCACTCTCTCTTGCTCTCACTCTCTCCTCTCTCTTTGTCTTTCTCATTCACAGACAAACCCACTCTAAGCCAAACAACATTTCTCATGGTGCATTCTTTGGGGAAAACATAAGAAACAAAAATATCCCTAGAGAATTCATCTTCACTTTGATCATATGCTCTGCCAGTACTTTTTTGTTTGCATCTCCCTCTCTGATCTTGGATGGGGGAGGTGCTGATTTTGATGAAAAATTTTGTTTTGGAGACAATACTGCTAGTTTTTAACCTGACCAGAATAACCTATACAACATGATATGAATTTAGTGATGAAGAATACTTGCCTCAGTAATTCATTCATTACAATTGGATGTTACATATGTTTAAAATCTGGCAATTATACTGGATCAAGAATAGCAAAGGTCAAGTTCAACCTCTAGGAGAATTACCAAAATGCAATGTCTGCTCAACAAATTAATTGCCTCCTAAAGATCAGAGCCATGGAGGGGAGATTCAAAAGTAGGGTACCAATTTGAAATTTGGCCAGCCATGTTTGGGATTTAAATTCAAACAGGTCAAAAGAAATACTGCCCTAACTTTTTTTTTTTAAAGAGCCAATCTGCTATTTAGGTATTAACATATGTCTTCACCAACAAAAATTGTAATTGGGTACTTAATAGTTTCCCTCTGAGAAAATCTGTTACAGTACTTGTTTATGCCTCAGTTGACTACTTAATCATATTTTGTTATATAACATTGATTATTTCTCTAACCAAGTACATCATCATGACATGGAAGCAATCTTTAGTTTCTTAAGGTTATATCAATAGAATAAAAGCCCTAAGAAGTTCTGCTGAAGCAGAAAGACTTCTAGAGTCCTGTGAATCTAATAAAAAGCTATCATTACAAAACTACCCTGATTGGGTAGGGGAGAAAACCCTAGAAGGTTGTCCACAAATGATTTATTGGGGGGTGAGAGGAACAACAAACTTAGGAATAAAAAAGGGGGAACTGCATCTACTGTTACGAAGCCTCAACTGGAATTCAAATTCAAATTCAAATTCAAATTCAAACATGCACACAAAATATCAAATAGGTAATTATTATCTCTGTCTCTATGGACAAGTCACAAAGTCTCAGAGATTTAATTTCATCATTTGTAAAATGGAAGTAATTATTCTTACACATTATTATATAATAATGATGTTTTATATAATTATCATAGCAAGTCTTTTCCTAAGTCTTCAAAGTTTACAAAGTGCTATTGCTATATTATTTTATTTGATTCTTATAGTAAGCATGTGGAAAGGAAATTGAGACTAAGAGAGGTTAATTGACTGGCCCAGATTCACACAGCTATTAAGTTCATGAGGCAGGATTCAAATTCAAGACTTTCAGATTCTAAATCTAACTCTCTGTACTCAGAGTTGTCTAAGTGCAAATATCTATCAAACCTCAAAGTACTGTATAAATGTGAGCTATCCATCAATACAGGGAATCAATGACAAATTCATAATTTTTTTTAAGTTTCAGGATCTACATCATAGATTTAGATCTGTTAGGGGTTTCAGAAGTCATATAATTTAACTGCAGCATTTTACAAAGGCAGAAATTGAGGTCTAATTAAGTCATTTAAAAAAAATTTTTTTAGGTTTTTGAAAGGCAAATGGGATTAAGTGGCTTGCCCAAGGCCACACATCTAGGTAATTATTAAGTGTCTGAGACTGGATTTGAACCCAGGTACTCCTGACTCTAGGGCTGGTGCTTTATCCACTGTGCCACCTAGCTTCCCGTAATTAAGTCATTTGTACAAGGCCACATAGGACACAAGTATTGCATCTGAGATTTGAACCCAGATCTTTTAACTCCAAATCAATTATTCTTTGCACTTATTCATTTTACCATTTTTTCAAGATTCATTAGGTTTCCCTTTCCAAATACATTATAAGCTCTTTGAGAAGTGGGAGTGATGTTTTTATATTTCTTCTGTGCCCCATCCCCATAGCAGTTAGCACAGTGTTGAGTACATGCTAGATGATCAATAAATATTTGCTTCATTATTAGTCATCATTCCATTTAGAGTCATCATAAAGTCCATAGCTATTACCACCAGAAAATGTATCCTGGCAGAGCACTCTTAGGTGTTACGAAAAATGAGTTACTGAATTTTTCCTCTGTTCTTTGGGAAAATAGTGAAAAAGGAGTCAGGCAACTGAACCAACACTGAATGCACTCATGAATTAAAATTCATACTAGAAATTTAATTTAATTCAATTCAATATTGGTTTAGAGAATATTTTGGTTTTGATATTTTTCTATATTGCAGTATTATTGTGTTACCTGTAAGTCTCAGTATAAGCTGTCTTTTATCTTCCCTGACATTTTTACTTCTTCCATCTATACCCTTGATCCCACCCAAGCTCATCTCAGAGAACTTGCTTCTATGACTCTATTTATCTGTAATCTATTCATTAATCTAACTCTCTGTTAAAATAAAAAAAACAATAACCCAAACTTTTCATGACTCCATTACCATATTTAACTACTGTTCTAGTACTCTACTTTCACAGCATAATTTTCAAAATGAGTTATTTAAAGTTGCTTCCCCATTTCCTTATTAATTAGTTCTTTCTTAAACATTTTTAGTACTACTTCCACTATTATTTCTCTTTTTTCTGTTTTCTGTTTTCCATTTCTATTTAGTCCTGCTTCCACTGTTATTTCTTTTTTCTGTTTTCTATTTCTCTCTGTTTTCTTTGTTGTCTTCACCTTTTCCTCCTAATGCTAAACTTGGAGACTTCCCTAAAGTTTAGTATTGAATATTCTACTTCTCTCTCTCTTCCTTCTTTCTTAGGAAAGAAGATACTTTTTGTGGCTTCTCCTATCAGTTCTATTTAGATGATTCTCATATCTGCATGTCTAATATTGTCATAAGTTGCAGTCTCCTATCTCTAACCTGCACCAAATATTTTCATTTTGCTATACTCCTATCTTAAACATAGCATGTTGATGATTCATCTGATCTTTTTATTGACTTACTCACAGAATAGTTCTAGTTCCAAATTTCATAGGATCACAGAATTGAAGCAGACTTCAGAGGTCATAGAGTCCAACCTGCACCTAAAATATGAATTCCCTTTGCCGTATTCCTGACAAGTGGCTATCCAGCCTTAACTTGAAGCCCTCCATTGACAGGTAACTCATTATCTCCAGAGGCAGCTCCTTCCAATTTTGGACAGCTCCAGTCATTCAAAAGGTTTTCCTTATATTGAGCTGAAATCTGCCTGTTTGCAACTTCTTCCATTGGTTCTACTTTTGCCCCTTGGGGCCAAAATGAACAAGTTTAATATCTATTGCACACGACAACCTTTCAAATCTAAGAAAATTTCAATAATGTTTCTCCATAAATCTTTTCTGGTCCAGGATAAACGCTACTTCCTTCAATTGATTATCACACGGCATAATTTCAAATGCCCATATCATCTTGGGTGCTCTGCTCTGGACACAATCTAGTTCATCCATACCTTTCTTTAAAATGAAATGCCTAGAACTAGATATATTTCTTCAGATGTGGTTTGACCTGATCAGAAAACAGTAAGGCTACTATCTTTCTGTTCTTGAACAGTATATTAATTGCCTCCTGGGAACCAACTTTCAAATTTTCTTAACAAGATATATGAAAACATGTATATGTAAAAAACTTTTATTATTAATATCTCTTATCTGATCTCCTAATTTAATATTCACACTCCTGCCAAAAGCATTATCATAAAATCCCTCTTTAACCATACCACACCTTTTGTTAAAAATTATTCCTACTCCCTTAAATATCAAATCAGAATTTCTATATGGCTTGTGAAAAATTTGCAGGATTTAGCTTTATTTTACCTCTCTTTTCTCCCCAGTCCACACTTTTTGCTTCAACCAAATAGGTCACTACTTAGCAGATTGTATGCTATACCCATTCCTACCTGTGTGTCTTTGTAAGTACTTTTCACTCATCTGGTAATCTTCCTCCCTTTCCCTCTGTTTTTTTTTAAGTCAGTGTTTTTCAGTATCTACCTTAAATCTTGCTTCATCCATAGAGGCATATACTCCAGTTTATACTACTTTATGTTAATAGTCAGTGGATATAATGCTAGTCTTTGCCTAAGAAGAACCTTAGGTTTGAATCCTGACTCTAACACAAGTGATATATACTAGCCATGGGCAAGTCATTTAACCTCTCTTGGACTCAATTTCCCCTTCAGTAAAAAAAAATGAGACATAATAAAAAGATATGCAACATCTACCATACAATGCTGAAGATGAAGGTGAAGAAAAAAGAAATTATATAATATATATAAATATATATGTGCATATATATTGCTATTCTGAATGCCTTTATAAATTTTGATTATTAGTTTTTCTTCAATTCTAAATAAAGATCACAATAAAAGCTGCTTGACTGATCATTTTTTGAGGGTGAAGATAGTCTATAGTTTGTACTTGTGATTTTAGGTGTTCACCAAATATTGATTATAAAATATCACAAATAGAAATCATCATCTAAATCCATTTTCAAGTAAAATATTAAACAGAAACTGGAGAAGTTCTCCAGATTAGAATATATATTTAAGAATATACAGAGTAAATGAACTATTCATCAATTTTTGATCTCACCTAAAGGAAGTCTATTCTTAGAATTCTTAGTCTGGAATTTTGAAGAAGTCTAAATCTGGGACCAACTTTGCATTCATTTCTGCCACTTCAAAGTCCCTATATCACATCCATAAAGTTTGTTCTGCCCATATATCTTTCATGAATAATCTCTGGGACCAACTTAATAAATTTCATTATGCATGTACACAAAGATTTTTTTTATCATTCTCTCTGTCAATTCTTTTCATTTCCTTCTTTATGCAGCACAAGCTTAGAATTATCCTTCCCCAAACCTGATTGAGTAGAAGACAAATTATGCTGAACTACAGATACCAAAATGTCCTGGAGAATGCAATCAATAAACTGTATTGGAACTGGATCATTGTCATAGATTCAAATGTTACTTACAATAATTCAAACATGCCATAAATTATTGAAAACTTAAGAAGCACATTTTAATAGATTTCACCATTTTAAATACTTCAAGATATTTGGAATAAAACACTTTTAAATTATAGAGACGTAACAGAGAAGATACAAATCATGTAGAAATAGAATGAAGTTTTTCTCCTAGCTATGTTGAAGATATGTTTTTGAGCCTACAGATGATGAATTTATAGCCTAATACTTTTATTCAACCATGTAAAGCAATTGTTTTTTACACATGTATCATAGTTCCTAGAAATTTTAATATATATGACTAGCGACTTGTCCCAGGCTATCAAAAGGAACGAGAAAAAGATGATGATGATGATATTCATCATCATTATACAGTATTTAATTCAATTCAAAAGTATTTATTGGTTAGAGTGGTAGGAAATAGGAATACAAAGATAAAAATACAATAATCTTAAGGATATATTTTTTTGGATTGAGTAGATTGAGAGAACATACAATAATATTTAAACATGAAATATACACACATAATTCTCCTTGCATTATAGTAATCTCAGGAGACTTTGGTCTGGGAATAAGAGAGGAAGTAATTTTGAGGAGACATCCCTTGAAGCTGTAGTAGGAAAGTATCCTATTGGGGCAACTAGGTGGCACAGTGGATAGAGCACCAGCCCTGGAATCAAGAGGACCTGGGTTCAAATCCAAACTCAGATACTTAATAATTACTTAGGTATGTGACTTGGACAAGTCACTTAGCCCAATTGTCTTGCAAAAACCATGTATAAGACATACCTTTTTTCAAAAAAATTGGGATCTAAAAACTAGGAGCATCTTATACAGTGGCTGAGGATTTTTTTACTTGCATTTCCTGCTATTTTTGCACTTGTTTTTGCACTCATTGTTATAGATTTTTTACTTTTATTTTCTACTTTTTCACACTTGTTTTCTTTGTACTCATTGTTCCTCACTTGTGACTGGTAGTTTACATTTTGTCATGTTCTGCCCAGAAGGGCTAGAAAAGATATTCATTCAGTGCTGGGTTCAAGCCCAAAGTGTTTAGCTTACAAAAGTGAATGGAGGGGTGGCTAGGTGGCACAGTAGATAGAGCACCAGCCCTACAGTCAGGAGTACCTGAGTTCAAATTTGGCCTCAGACACTTAGTAATCACTTAACTGTGTGGCCTTGGGCAAGCCACTTAACCCCATTGCCTTGCAAAAACCTAAAAAAAAAAAAAGTGAATGGAAATCGTGCTGCCAAAGTAAGTTTCATTTCCCCCCAACTGAGAAAACAATCCGAGACTGGCTAAGGGAAGAAGAAACCCCACTGAAAAATGTCCCAGCAAAAGACCATAAGAGGCAAATCAGCAAAATGGCCTGATTTATGCAACCTTGAGAGATCTGCTCAAAATGTTTTCCACCCATTCATTAAATTTATACAAACTAATATGAAAAATATATTAAACTAAATATATTTTTTCAAAAATTCTATATATTTTTTCTAAATATATAGAAAAAGAAAAACATAAAAAATATATAAAATAAATTCACTTACAATTTGATTGTAGAGTGAATAGAGAGTTGGAACTGAAATCAGGAGGATCTAAATCCAAATTTTTCCTCAGAGGAGTTGTTGTGAGAATGAAATGAGATAATATTTGTAAAATTATTGGCAAACTTTATTAGGCCATAAATGAATGAATGAAAAAAAATGACCTGATTTAGAGAGGGAATTTAAAAGATGGATTGAAGAGCAAAGGGAATGTGGTACTCCTATGTCCACAAAGATGGTTCAGCATGAGGCAACAAGAATTGCTGATGAAAAAGAAGTGACTGATTTCAAAGGAGGACACAAAGTGGTGTTTCAGGTTCATGGAACAGAATGGACTAAGCATGTGTCCACCCTTCAGAGTTGCCCAAAAGATGCCTGAAATCTATGAGCAGAAAGTCCTTGAATTTCATGTTAAATAAAATGAGATCAATAATTTCATATAATACTTTTTTTTCAAATTTCAGGTTCCCAATTTAAGGTGCATCTTATATATGGGGCAATACAGTAATATAGAAGAAGGTTATAGAAACATGGGTTTCCGGACTCTTAATGGTGAAGGTTAGTATCTCTGTGATGGAACTGGTCACTGATCAAAAGGATAACTGTGACCAACAAGGATAGAGAGTTTTTTTCTGGACAAGAAAATCACCTTCTATGGGGAGTTTACACTTCTTCTGAATCTACCTAGACCTCAAGTCTATTTCAGTTACAATGAGTTCCAGCTTCCTGAGTTTCTGTGTCTTCATCTCAAGACAAAGTCTACTTAGGAGTGGAAGTTGATATGGGGTTAGTGCTCTTTTCCCTCTTCATAGGGGAGCAATTGTGAGGACAAAGAGATTCAAACTATGCCTTTCCTGGAATTTCTGGCTAGGAGGTAACCTTTATACTATCTGGAGAACTTCTAGGGCTTAGGAGAGGAGAAGATTCTTGGCTCTTTGGTAAATATTTTGTAGCTTTTATTATGCATGTGATATTTGTTTACTTCTTGATATTTTTTAAGAATAAAAATACCTGGCTACATGCAGTATCCAAGCATGTCTTCTTTTTTTTTTCTATAGAGAGACATTGTTATTATGTGACTAAAGACCCCTGAAGGCATCACAATCAAGAAAGAAATGGATTTCCTCAATAAACTAATTTTAGATTGGTTTAATATACAAATTCACACACCCCTTGACAAAAAGTAGGTATTATCATGAAGATAAAATAAAAGGATAAAAGATTGCTGACTCTGACAACCATATAAAACGTGGAAGGAACTTGAGTCTCTGACCGCTGTATAAGAAAATCTCCAGACTGAGTATTGGACTTACCAGAGCCTACATTCTCAGAGTAAAACAATATCCAATGATCATCCATTACCAGCATCTGTCAGTTAAAAATACAATGTAATTTTGTGGGGGAGAAGAAAATAAGACCTTCCATTCATAAAATGTCATATTGTAAATAAGATAATGTATAACAAAGTACTTGGTAATGTCAAAAGCACTAGAGAAATATGTTACATATGCTATATAACTATATTTAAATAGTAACAGTGGTGATAGTATATATTTGTATAGTGCTTTATGAGGGGTAGAGAATCATATTTAAACAAGATGGCATCAAAGAAAAACATTATGAAGGATGAAGCACAAAAATGACATGAAAAAAGTTATTTTAAAATAGTGAATTTTGAAACACGTTCTCTTTGAAAAAATTGTCCTGTATCTCCTCCTTCCTCTACAGTTCTCTCAGTGTCAAAAAATTACTCACACTGCACTGATATACTACATAAGAAAATAAAATTAGTATATTCTGGATTAATTGAATTCATAGTCTTAGATCTGGACATTTATATAAGGAAGCATATGAACAATTGATACACCTTCCACACAGTCAAATAGCTTGCTTAATGGTCTACATAATCAGTTTTATTCATCACTTTCTGAAAGCTGTCACTCAGTCCTATCATATGTTTTTTTTTTGATCTACTAAATGTTGCCAGTTGTCTGGACAATATATACTTTAGCAAATTTTCTTAAATAAATCCAACTGTTAGAGAAAAGGGAAGAGAGATCAAAAGAGAGGAGAGAAGAAGAGAGGGAAGGAAAAAGAGAAGGCAGACATAGAAGGGCAAGAGCAAAAAAAGGAAGAGAAAGATAAAGCAGTAACTAACAGGAGGGATAAAAAGGGGGAGAGAGAGAGAGAGAGAGAGAGAGAGAGAGAGAGAGAGAGAGAAGAGGAGAGGAGGGAGAAAGGAATAGGGAAAGAGAAGGGAAAGACAGAGGAAGAGAAAGGGAAGAAGGTAAAGGAGCTGATAGAGATAACAAAGAATTATAATCTAAAAAATTCAATATGACTATTACAATGGAAATAAATATAATATTTTTTATCATTTTTAAGGTACAAGGTATCTGTAATCAAGGAATACTTAATGGATTATGTTCAGGCTTCATAATCAAGGCAAATGGATATTAAGAATGATCCATCAAGTTAGATTAATAGATGACTTGGGACAAAGTAGATAATGCAAATACTATTTCAATGAGTCACCTTTGAGAAGGTCAGGAGCATGACACTTACCTGTTGAGAATTCTTTGCTAAAAATTAGTATGAGCCAGAGGAAGTCTGAACATCAATACTTCTTTTGTTCAATTACCAAACCATTACTGAAGCCATTGAAGTCATAACTCACCTAATATCATTGAAGGGATCCCTCATAGTCTCTGGCAGTTCAAGGCTTTAAAAATGAGGTTGGGGTAATACTGGGTCTTAGCTATATTATTATTGTTGTCTCATTTGCCACAAAGATGGCCCCACTGTGTGGAATGTAAGCCACATTGATTGTATAATACACACCTATTAGAGCAATTACAGTCTATAGAGTGAACTTAGAAGAGAGCCACAACATCTGTAATGGTTTCTTTGGAGCCAATACAGTCTATCTTGTTAGGGTTCATTTAAAAAAAGAAAAACATCTATTATTGTCTGTTAGACAGTACCTCTCAATCTACTTTAATCTACTGGGTCCTGTCTGAGCATCAAAGAGTCTTCAAATCCATCATTTAAATCAATCCTGGGAGGTAGATAGGGGAGGCACTATCCTCTTTTGGAAATGTGGAAATTGAAAGACCGAGAGGCTAAATGAATTAGCTAAAATTATATAGTAAACTGGATAATGAAATGATACAAATGAAAGCACTTTGGAAATTCTAAATCATTATAAATATATGAAGTCTATCAATATTGTTAAGATTAATGGATATTGCAAAACACAAATGTGAGGAGCTTATAGGACTCATGGCTTACACTTTTATACACATTTTCTTTCATACTGTGTGTATGTTTTCTTAAATATTTTCTCACTTTCAAATGAAGCATTTCATGAATATAAGCTACTACTACTATTATTATTATCATTGTCATTAGTATTATTATTGCAGATTTTATAGCATGCCCACCAATGTGTGACATCCAATTTTGGCAGTTTTGATGGTTAAAAAGTTAATGTTTCTGA
Source organism: Macrotis lagotis (assembly GCF_037893015.1). Taxonomy (NCBI): domain Eukaryota; kingdom Metazoa; phylum Chordata; class Mammalia; order Peramelemorphia; family Peramelidae; genus Macrotis; species Macrotis lagotis. Next base: position 196,022,054 of record NC_133661.1, read on the forward strand.
ATAATGTGATTTTAAAATATTGGTGTAATTTGAATAGCCCTCATACCAATAATCAGAACTTCTTTCCTACCTGTGAATCTTTGCTACACGTCCTTGAGGCACTATCACTATTGAACATAGAGATTTTACCATCTATGTGCCATCTTAATATTCAAATATAGAAAAAATGTATTATTTTACATGAATTACCATCTAAAAGCATACCATATAGTATTATATGTGTAGTTCTATATACAGAGGGTGGCAAGGGAAAAAAATGTGCTGTGTTAGAAATATCTAATTTGTAGATTGTTGTGGTAAAATGCTATCACAGGTTTCAGTCTCATTACAAGCTAAAACTGTGTTATGGCAGTCAAAAAAGTTAATGGGACCTTGAAATGCACTAAGAAAGGCAATACTTCCATAAATAAAGAGATGTTAGTTATTAATTTTGTCCTGATAAGTTCACATTTAGAATGTCATGTTAATTCTGGGCTGAAGAGCATTCAAAGAAGGTAGCTAGGATGATGATGTGTCTCTGACGTATAAGAGAATTGATTGAAAGAACTTGAGGGTATTTAACCTGGAGGAAAAAACATTCAGAGGATTCAGGATAATCATGTTTAAATATCTGAAGAACTTTCATTTAGAAAAAGAATTGTATTAATTTGTTTGGTCTCAGAGACCAGAACTAGAAAAGAAAATTCTCCCTCTGGAGGCACCTAAATAGTCAAATATGATAGAGTGTTGGATAAAATGTCAGGAAAATCTGAATCAAAATTTTATGATCCTGAGTCAGCCAATTAACTTATCTTATTTAGCCTAAGTTTTCTCAACAGAAGAAGGAAGGTTCAATGTATAGAGGGATTTAAAGTCAGAAAGATTTGAATTCAAATTCAACTTCAGATACTAACTGTGTGACCTTGGGTAATTCACTTAAAATTCTGTTTGCATCAGTTTCCTTAATGACAAAAATAAAGATAAATAGCATCTCTCTCCCAGTGGTGTTGTGATTATCAAGTGAGATAATATTTGCCAAGTATTTAGCATAGTGCCTAGAACACCATAGCTGCCTTATTTCTTCCCTTCCTCTCCTCAATTTCTAAAGTGGAGATAATCATAGTGTCTACCTTGCAAGGATGTTGTGACAGTAAAATGAGAAAACAAGTGAAAAGTAAGTTGCACACTATAATCATTAATAGTATTCAGAGGAGGAGGAGGAGACAGGAAGGAAAAGGAGAAGAAAAAAGAAGAGGAAGATTATATAAGGTCCATTATTGCAGTCTGTTGAAGTCTTTTGGGAAGTTGACTGCTATCACTGCTATCTTATGTATTGATATTTTCCAGCTTTGTACCACATGCAAAGTTGAAAAGAAGGCCATCCATGCCTCCATCTAATATCTTCTGATTCTGATTGCCAGCGTTTCTTCACTCAATGTTTTTTTTGAAGTGTTCATTGGGAATAAATAAAGATTCATATATATGCATACTTAATCATAAATATAAAATTACATTCCAATGGCAAATAAAAATGTTTTTGATTATCTGTCAGTTTAAATTATCCCCACCATTTGTCATGCTTATCAATACACATAATCAAGAATTGACTTTACATTTTTAAACCCATCTCCATTGTGAACTGAAGTTTTTAAACAGAAAGTAATAAATTAATCAATATTTTTTTTCATGAGTATGGCAAATGGAGGTCTTATAATTAAACTCTCCAAGAGGATGTGAAATCAAGGTCAACACGTGCTAAATATTAAGATAAGACAAGCCATCCTCATATTGGCATAATGGTTAACTACACTACAATGTGAATAGGGATCCTTAGGGATTAGGGATTTGACTGATTATCTTTTGGGACAGCTAAAATGAGAAAGCAGAAAACTTTAAATAGGATGTATGAAAAAGATAATGTACTGATTTATTTTAACTGGTCTTATGGGAAAGAATGTTTTCAGGGATTTACTTAATTATTGCTTTGATTTAATCCTCTGTCCTCTGATTCCAAGAACAATTTATTCATAAAACACTAGATTTAAGAATTCGATTCTTCCAATTTGCCTTTAATATTTATATGCCAACACTAACTCCTAGAAGGAAAATGAAAGACCCTATAAGTTATAAAGAGCTTCCATTCTTGTCCTATTTGTCATTTGGCTCTGGGATAACCTAACATATGCCTATGCTTCTCTCAACCTGATAAAGTCAACAGTGGAATTTTTCTACTTTGTTTCCTGAATGAAATTCCTTAGAGCTCTAATTTTAAGAGGTTACTTTGGGGTGTTTGCAAGAAAAAAAAGAAAAAAAATCCAAAGACTAGAGAACCTATCTGAGGTTCTAAAGTTCATATTAAAGACATTTTATTGGTTTTATGCTTGTAATAGTTCAAAAGACTGATTTTGCAAAGTGCTTTGGGACTATACACAAAGAAGGCTTGTAAGTGCATTTTACATAGTATTGTATTAACAGCAGATTATAAAGGCATTATCAACTCACAATACTAAAGGAAAAAAGCACACAGAGGCTTAATATTTCAGGAGAGTAACAAAAGAAACAGGATAACTAAGTCACCTAACTGAATATGCAAAAGTTTAACAGGGTTATCAACAGCATTCATAGTTTTCAATGGGATATAATGATGACATTTTTAGGTATAACTCTCCAGAAATGGAATATTAAAAAAATTAGAAAGAAGGCATTTATAATGTTATTTTAATTCTGATAGCAGTCCTATTAAAATGGACTGTTCTTTAATCAGTGGGATTTAGAGCTGGGCTTGTGTTAGGAAAACCCGAGTTCAGTTCCCAACTTATATTTCAAGAATCTTCCTAGGATTTACCTTAGATAGAATTGCTATTTGTTTTTGGTGAAAGGAGTTCTTACATACACTGATAGGTATTGTCACATATCTGAAATAACTGATAAATTAACTAGAAATTATAGATCCTCTTTATAATCACACATTTTCAATGCTTAGCAAGGTGTCTCACACAAAGTGAGTGCTTAATGAATATTCATAGATATTCTAATTGTTGATGAGAAAGGAAAGAAGGTGGCTTTATTTATTTTATGAAATATTTCTCAATTATAAACAAAAATTAACATTATTCCTTATATTTTAAATTGCAAATTATCTCCCACCCTTCTCCTCTTTCTCATTGAGAAGGGGAGTAACTTGATATTACTTATACATGTTTCATATTGACCATGTTCCAAGAGCAAATACAGATTAAAAGGCAAGAAAAATAAAGCAAAAAAGAAAGTATGCTTCAATCAGCAATCAGAGTTCTCCAGTTTGCTTTCTGGAGGGTAAATAGCATTTTTCATCATGGATCATTTGAAATGTCTTGGATCATTGTCTTGATCATAGTAACTAATTTTTTCATAGTTGATCATCCTTAATTGTATACAATAGTTGGCTGGTTCTTCCCATTTTACTTTGCATCAATTCATATAAGCCTTCTCAGGGTTTTTCTGATACCATCCTACTTGCCATTTCTTATAGCACAGTAGTATTCTATGGCAATCACATCCCACTTGTTAACTATTACTCAATTTCCAATTCTTTGCAACCCCAGAAAGAGCTGTTATAAACATTTTTGTACATTTAGGTCTTTTCCCTTTTCTTTGATTTCTTTGGGATCTAGTAGTGATATTACTGGGATATTACTGGGAATAATTCCAAATTGTTCTCTAGAACGGTTGAATGAGTTTACAATACCACAACATTGCATTAACGCCCAAATTTTCTAACATCCCATACAGCATTTGCCATTTTCCTTTTCTGTCATGTTAGACTATCTGTTAGGTGTGAGGTTTTAATTTGGGATGTTTTAATTTGCACTTCTTTAATCAGTAGTGATGTCAAATTTTTTTTCACATGATAACTATTGATAACTATTGATAACTTTGATTTCTTCTTTTCAAAACTACCTGTTCATGTACTTTGACCATTTATCAATTGGGAAATTATACTTATTTTCATAAATTTTGGTTCAGCTGGGGGCAGTTAGATGACACAATGGATAGTAACACAATGGAGTCAGGAGGACCTGAGTTCAAATCTGTCTTCAAACACTTAATATTTACTTAACTGTGTGATCTTTTGCCTTGAAAAAACAAACAATTAAAATTCTGGTTCAGTTCCCTATATATTTGAGAAATGAAGCCTTTATTATAGATTGCTATAAAATTTTCCCTGTCTTTTCTTTTAATTTGGACTGCATTAGTGTTATTTGTACAAAAACAATTTTTTTTCTATTTCATGAAGTTGAACAATATTTCTTACTTATTTTTAAAATCTATTTATTTATTTATTTAATATTTATTCTCATTTTGTACAAATAATGTTTTTTTACATTAATAAAATATTATTGTTTAAGAGTAAATGAAATACCCCCTCCCCCTATAAATATAGACTTGCTTGAGCAATAAAGTAAAGGGGAGAGAAAAAAGAATTAAGATTAAAAAAAACATAGTAATAATTGTAGGTATGGCCAGGTGGTGCAATGGATGGAGCACCAGCCCTGTAGCCATGAGCACCCAAACCCACATCAATCCCCGTACACCCAACAATCACACAGCTGTGTGACATGCAAGCCACCCAAACCCCACTGCCCTGCAAAAACCAAAAAGAAAAAAGAAAAAAAAGACCCAAAATAAAATAAAATAGTAATGATAGTAGGGGTGGCTGGGTGGCAGGCAGAGCATTGGCCCTTGAGCCAGGAGCACCTGGGTCCAAATCTGGCCCCAGACTCCCAAAGATCACCCTGCTATGTGGCCCCAGGCAGGCCATCCAGCCCCACTTGCCCTGCACCCTCCCCCAAATAATAATAACAAAAAATGTGCTTGAGTCTTTGTTCCAACACCAACAACTCTGTCATGGGTGGATCTCATTCTCTATGATAAGTCCATCACAAAAGTTACTTCCATATTTTTCCACTATTGCCATTGCTGATCACAACTCCCTCCTTTCTTATTTCTCCACTACCATGTACTCTATTTTCTCTCTCCTTTCATTCTGATTCTGCTGTAGGGTCATTAACTGGCTCAGCAGACAGATCCCTGGTTCTGGGGCCAAGAAGCCCTAAGCCCCCATACCACCCCTTAGGCCCAGAATCTACCTGGCCCCATGGTCCCGGACAGGCCATCCCATCCCAGCCCCTTGCAAGAAGTAAAAACAAAATGTATTATATCTGACGACTCTCCCCCCATGGTCCATTCTTTCCTCCATCACTCACATCCCCACCCCTTCCCCCTGCTCCCCCCTCCTTCTTACTCCAGATATCTATACCCCATTGAGTATATATGCTGTTTCCTCTCCTAGCCACCTCTGATGAGCGCAAAGATTCCCTCATTCCCCCTTGCCTCTCCCCTTCCATATCATTGCAATAGCTCATTGTAATAAAAAAAATCTTACGTGAAATATCTTGGACTATGCCTCCTTTCCTTTTTCTTTCTCCCATTCCATTTCCCTTTTTTTCTATTGACTCCATTTTTACACCATATTTTATCTTCCAATTCAGCTTTCTCCTGTGCTTCAACTATAAAAGCTCTCTCTACCTGCTCTATTAACTGAGAAGGTTCATATGAGTATTATCAGTGTCATTTTTCTATGCAGGAATACATGCAGAACATCCTCATTAAGTCCCTCATATTTCCCCCCTCTCCTCCAATCTCCATGCTTCACCTGAGTCCTGTATCTGAAGATCAAACCTTCTGTTCAACTCTGGCCATTCCAAAAGGAACCTTTGAAAGTCCCCTGGTTCATTGAAAGTCCATCTTTTTCCCTGGAAAAGGACATTCAGCCTTGCTGAGTAGTTCATTCTTGGCTGCATTTTAACCTCTTTTGCCTTCTGGTATATTGTATTCCAAGCTCTATGAGCTTCCAATGTAGTTGCTGCTAAGTCCTGTGTGATCCTGACTGCAGCTCCACGATATTTGAACTGTGTCCTTCTGGCTGCTTGTAATATTTTCTCTTTGACTTGGGAGTTCTGGAACTTGGCTATAATATTCCTAGGGGTTGGTTTTTTGGGATCTCTTTCTCAGGGGGCTCGGTGGATTCTCTCCATTTCTATTTTGCCCTCTGCTTCTAGAATATCAGGGCAATTTTCCTGTAGTAATTCTTTGAAAATGATGTCAAGGCTCTTTTCCTGGTCATGACTTTCAGGTATTCCAATAATTTTTAAATTATCTTTCCTAAGTCTGTTTTCATATCAGTTGTTTTTTCAATGAGATATTTCACATTTTCTTCTAATTTTTCATTTTTTTTTGGTTTTGAAGTATTGATTCCTGATTTCTGATAAATTCATCAATCTCCCTAAATTCTATTCTTTGTCTGAAGGATTTGTTCTCCTCAGAGAGATTTCTTATCTCTTTTTTCATCTGGCCAATTTTGCTTTTTAAAGCATTCTTCTCCTCAATAACTTTTTGAACTGTTTTATCCATTTGACCTAAGCTGTTTTTTAGCATGCTATTTTCTTCAGCATTTTTTTGGATTTCCTTGACTAAGCTGCTGACTTCATTTTCATGTTTTTCCTGCATCTCTCTCCTTTTTTACCCCAGCTTTTCCTTCCAACTCCCTCATTTGATTTTCAAAGTCTTTTTTGAGCTCTGTCATAGCCTGAGCCCAATTTCTGTTTTTCTTGGAGTCTTTAGATGTAGGAGCCTGTGCTTCCTCATCTTCAGACTGAGTATTTTGATCTTTCTTGGGCTCATTTGCAAAATATTTCTCAATAGTCTTCCTTTTGTTTCTCTGCTTGCTCATTTTCCCAGCCTGGGCCTGGTTTGGGGTGCTTCCTGAGCTTTTGGGACACTCCCACAATGGTCTCAGTGTGTGAGGCTCTGTCCTCCCTCCTGGTCTGTGAATGATCATAAGCACCTCACTCTGCCATGGGGCTGAGGTGGGGGGGGGGGGCTGCTGTTCTATGAGGGGCCTAGACTGCGATCAGGATCTGAATGAGGTCAGAGCCCCAGAGTCCTTTTCCTAGGGCAGAGGACAGAGCTCTGCAGTCTCTCTCTCTTCACTCCCCTCCCTTAGCTCAATGGGCTCATGCCCTGGGTGCTCCTGCTTACTGGCTCCACCTGCTTCTGTTTCCTGGTCTGGGCAAAAGACCAAGCTGCTTGCTGTGTGCCCTGAGGGCTGGGCTCCACGTGCTCACTCTGGCAGAGGTCCCCAGCTGTTCCCCCACTTTGTGCCCTGTGCTCCTCGGGGTGCAGCTCAGGAAACTACCCCTCTGCTGTGAGCTGTGACTCCCAGCACCCTGGGGCTGCCTCCGGGAGGCTGAAGTTCTTTCGCCTCCCCTCTGGTGGGCCACCCCTCTGGCGGGCTGCCTTTCCGATCCCGGGGAATAGAGCCTTTCTGCTCTTTTCCAGATTACCTTGAGTAGGAGAACTGCCTCACTGGGTCCCTTTGTGGGTTCTGTCTCTCGAAAGTTTAGTTAGAGTCCTTAGCTGATGAGTTTTATCAGAGAGCTCCTAAGACTGGATCCCTTCTTGTCGCCATCTTGGCTCCGCCCCCTTTTATTTTACATATTTTATTACATTATTATCTGAAAAGGATATATTTAATATTTCTGCCTTTCTGCATTTGGTTGTGAGGATTTTGTGTTCTATTCATGGTCATTTTCTTTATGAAGGGGTCATGTATAACTGAGAAAAAGGTATTTTCCTTTCTATTCCCATTCAGTTTTGTTCAGAGGTTTACCTTAGTGAATTTTTCTAAGATTACATTCATCTCCTTACTTTCTTTCATGTTTATATTATGGATTGATTTATCTAGCTCTGAAAAAAGGAAAGTTGAAGTCCTCCACTGGTAAATGATTATTGTCTATTTCCTCCTGTATTTCATTTAGGTTTGCTTTTAACAATTTGTTTGCTATAGTGTTTATAGAATATTATTTGATAGTCCATAATGCTTTTTAGCATTATCCCTTCTGATTATATATATATATATATATATATATATATATATATATATTTGCATTCTATGAGATCATGATTGCTATCCTGTCTTTTTTATGTAAGTTGAAGTGTAATAGATTCTGTCCCAGACTCTTATTTTAACTGTGTATGTGTGTTTTGATGTTTCAAATGTGCTTCTTATAAACAACATATTTATAGCTTTTGATTTCTAATACATTCTGTGGATGAGTTCATCCCATTCATGTTTATAGCTAGGATTGTGAAATGCATTTCCCTACATCACATTTTAGTCTATTCATTATCCTCTTTTTTGAAAATCCTGTTCTTCCTCTAAAGTCTGTTTTGCTTTTGTCCATTATCTTCTTTTATCTATTCTCCTTTTTGTTACACATATTCCTTTCCTCTTATATCCCTTCCTTTCTATTTTTCTATTGAGTAAGATTGAATTCTAGTTATCAATTGAGCATATTTTCTTCAGTGTTTTTGTGCCTTTTACCAAATTATTGTCTTTTCACAATTTTCTTCCTTCACTCTCATTTCTTTACCCATTTTTTTCTTTACCACTCATTGAATTTTTAAAATAATTTTTTGACTCTTTCAGAAATTTGACTTGTTCCCAATTTGACCTTTTTTCTTTAAGGCTATCTTTGTGGCTGTGTTTGACCTTATTGCATTCTTCTGAGTTTGTTTCTTGATTTTTTTTTTTTGCTACCATAGTAGCCTTTTCCTTTGGTCAACTCTCTTTTTCTTGTTTGTTTGCTTATTTTTCCACTTTATGTTTTTATTTTGAACTTTATGTTAAAGTTGGACTCTATTTCTAATTTGGGGTATTAGAAAACAGAGGAGTACTAGCTAAATCTGCACTCTTTTTTTGTCATATTGCTGTTTTCAGAATTAGTTCCAGGAATTGTCAAGTTTTTGAAGCTTTCAGGGTGATGTGATCTAGGTAGAGGCATGGTCACTGCTTTCCTGATCTGCACTCTAGCAGTTATCCTAAAAGGGAACCTGTTCCCTTGGGATTTCAATTGATACTGTTTTTCATGGTCTTTACTCCCTTGAGATGGGGAATTCTACTGTTCCTGAGCATTCCCAGTCACTGGTGACCAAAAGTGATGCTGTTTCACAGGAATCTGGCTCCTTCTTGACCAAAAATGCTTACTATATCTTTGAGCACTGATCCATTTGTGACTATAGGCAATGAACTTAACAAAACACATCTGATTCTGCTTCTGGTGCCAGCAAGAGGTTCCCTGTAATCCTTTTCTGAGCACTTTCCAAGTCACCTTTCAATCTCTGGTTTGAAAATTCTTAAAGTTGCCGATTTTTCATTCATGTAGGTTCTAAGTCAACCTTCTCCCCCCATGTCACAGTTCTCTCTTCTTATCTCCTAAATTGTTTTGAGATAGAAGAATATCTCACAATGATATTTATTGACTCTACCACTGCAGAATTTGATTTGAGACATTATTTTAAAGTTGTTTAGAAGGGAAAAGTGGGAGAATTTTGTTTAGTGCTTGATCTACCCTGCCATCTTGGCTACTTTCCCCAAGAAAATTGGTTCTTTTTTGTTTTTGTTTTTGTTTTTAGGTTTTTTCAAGGCAAATGGGGTTAAGTGACTTGCCCAAGGCCATACAGCTAGGTAATTATTAAATGTCTGAGGCCATATTTGAACTCAGGTACTCCTGACTCCAGGGCCAGCGCTCTACCAAATGCACCACCTAGCCACCCCCGAAAAATTGGTTCTTTAAACTTTCCAACTATATGCTTAACATTGATTCCTAGGACAAATCAAGTACTGAAAATATATTAAGTATCTCAACCGTGTAATTCTCTGCTAAGCGCTAGGGATATAAGCATAAAGATATAAATATTTCCTTCCTACAATAAGCTTACATTCTAAGGGGGAGGACAAATAATACATTTACAAATACATACATATATATATATATATATATATATATATATACAGTATAAAGATAAAGGGAGTTAATGCAAATATACATACCAATTGTTAATTTGAGAGGAAAAATACTGTAGTTAGTCTGCTCAGATGTGATTGAGCTACATCTTAAAAGAAGTAGTCTCTATGAGATGGAGGTAAAGAGAGAGAGAGAGTGAATCCTAAGAACTGGAGATAACCCTTGCAAAGGGTTGGTAGAAAAGTATATATTACCTGTAGGGAACAGAGAGAAGGATAATTAAAAAGAATTGTGGTATAGGAAAGATTTTCATGTCTTTTTCTTTTTAAAGGACAAACAGAAGAAGCAACAGGAAGCTAGAGTTTTGAGAGACCTAAGACAGGAACCAATTAGGAAGCAGTTCCAATAATCTAGGAGAAAGGTGATGAAGACCTGAACTAAGGTGGTAGTTTTATGAGTGGTGATAAGAGGTGTTTAGTGTACGATAGTTTGAAGGTAAAAATGGCAAGTTTTGACAACTGATGGAATATATGAGGTGAGAGAAAATGAAGAATCCAGTATAATGCCAAGGTTATCAAATTGAAACACTGGAACTATGGTGGTGACTTTGACAGAAATAGGGAAGTTTGGAAGAACATATTATGGCATCATTTATGAGCACTTGAAAGGGAACATTTTAATAAGGACAAGCCAGCACACGTACATGACAGAATGACTTAATTTCCCTTTTTGAGAAGTGTAATAGAGAAATGTTGAAGACATAGAGTATCTGAATTTCAGTAAGATATTTGACAAGATATTTCATGATATTCTTGTGAACAATATTGAAAAAATGTATTGGCTAATACTATAAGTTAGGTGAACTTGGAAGTGGTTTCATAATCAGACTAAAAGAGTAGATTGATGTTATTAAAGCATATTAAAAATCTCTTTTTTAAGTTCATTTGAAAATATTAAGAAATAATATTATTTTATTATTTGTTGTCTATTTTTTATTTAAGATAGGTGGTTCAGTGGATAGAGTACTGGGTCAGGAATCAGGAAGGCCTGAGTTTAAATTTGGCCTTAGACACTTACTAGCAGAATGACCCTGAATAAGTCACTTACCCTTGCTGACCTCAGCTTCCTCATCTGCAAAATAACCTGAAAAAGGAAATGGGAAACCACTCAATATCTTTGCCAAGAGAGTCAGACATGACAAAAAAACAACTGAAAAGAACATTATTTATAAAGAGTAGATGTATGTTCAAAGGCATGGGATGTAGGGGAGGATAGGTAATGATAGTTTGAACATTTCTCTCTCTAGACTAAATTTATTCTAAGTTAAATAAAAAATTAAATGAGAATTATTTCTGGCAGACTGTCTAAAACAGAATAAAATAATAATATTATTTTCTTAATTTGGATGGATGTCTCAATTAGAAAGGATTTCTCTGGTGGATTATCATAGAACTATGATTATCCATGTTATTTCAATATATTTATCAAACTTATGTATAGATGATAGGCTTATCAAATCTGCAAATGATATTTAACATTTTAGTTGGAAGACATGATTCAAATTATCAATTTAATATAAATAAGTATACTTTTGTTCAAAAAATTAACTGCCCACAACTTTATTAGAATAGGGGCTATACAAAAGTTTATGTGAAAAAGACCTGGAAATTTCAGTGTGAGTGAACAGTATGTTATGATGGCTGAAAAAGCTAATTGAATATTAAACCACATTGATAAAAATACTAGCTCTTTTACAAAAGCCCTATTATAATGCCTCATGGTAGCATGAAGAGGACCCTGTTTTTTTCTAATTCATGATAATTGAATACATGACTTTAGTGCCAATGACATGACTGTTGTCCAAGGACCAGCCTAATTAAGTACCGAGAGGATCATCATCAGAGGGGTGGCTGCTAAGTGATAAATTTGTTGCTTGTGACAATGCATGAAGCATTGTCTCTTGTCTCTTGTCCCATAAAACTATCTTCCGTTTCTTCAATGATCTTGTCAGGGCTGTGAAAAAGGGACTGAGAAAATAATAGTGGAGAATAGCAAATTTTCAGGGAAGAATGACAAGCTTTCATGGGACACTAATTAAGATCAATTTAATTGGTACACTCTACATATTGGATCTTTTGTCCATTGAATAACACTTGACATTGAAACCCAAGAGCACTTTATTTCACACATCAAGTATCTATCTATAGATGATACCAAAGAATATAAAGACAATGCAAGTAAATTGTTTATTAGTTCTCCTTCAAGAGGCAAAAGTTCAAACCAGGTTTTTTTCTCATTTTAATACAAGAAGGGGAAAAATTTCTCTAAGGGAAAGACTTGACTTTACTGTATCCATCATGAGTGTAATGGGGGAAAATCCAACATGAAGATAGCACTATTTATGTGTTCACCTCTGTTATCAAGAATGAATAAGCAAAGTGGCCCTATAAAGAACTGAGAAAGATTCTCAAAAACCTAAATCAACATATTATTTGGTTATTGAGTTATTTCAGTCATGCCCAACTCTCTATGACCCCCCAATTAAGGTTTTCTTGACAATGACCCTAGAGTACCTTGCCATTTACTTCTCCAACTCATTTTACAGATGAATAACTTGAGTGAACAGGGTTAAATGATTTTCCTGGTCACACAGCTAGTAAGTGTCTGAGGCTGGATTTGAACTAATCCTGGCACTCTATCCACTGCATCACCAAGTTGCTAGATTATCTAATTAGATGAATACAAATGTAACAAGGAATAAGGTGTGGAAATGCTGAAAAATGTTATAGAATTAAGAAATGGCAGAGATTAGAGGATTGTAGACAACTCATTTACCTCATGCCTGAATATCATGAATATATCATTCAGAAAGAGTCAGAAAACATTCAGGGTGAAGACTGAAAAACCAAGCTAACACAAAAATTGAAACTAATAATATCTTATCACACAGGAATGTCATTTCCAAATTAGTTTTCTATGTGCAGTCACATCATTGACTGGTTAGAGCAAAGATCAAGTACAACATCAGACTAGCAGAAAGAATATTGATAAAAAGATATTGTACTATTGCAGCTGTTCCATATTTATTTTATAAAACTGTTGACTCATAACTATGGAAGATCAATACAGGTAAGGCTATTGACTTTGACTATCATTATTTCTAACAATGATCATATTTAGGAGGACAAAAGAACCAAGAAACTCCTTCAGATTATAAGTACTTGATCTCTTTTCCAATCAGAGACAGGAAGACAAAGGCAAAAGAGGTTTAGAATTCACTTTCACTTTAAAACATTTAAAATTTTTAAAAATTTTATTTTTATATTCATAGCAGCCCTGTGTTGGTGGTGGCAAAGAACTGGAAATTAAGTGAATGACCTTCAGTTGGGGAATGGCTTAGCAAACTGTGGTATATGTATGTCATGGAACACTATTGTTTTATTAGAAACCAGGAAGGATGGGAATTCAGGGAAGCCTGGAGGAATTTGCATGAACTGATGCTGAGTGAGATGAGCAGAACCAGAAAAACACTGTACATCCTAACAGCAACATCAAGGTGATGATCAACCTTGATGTACTTGCTCATTCCATCAGTGCAACAACCAGGGACAATTTGGGGCTATCTGCAATGGAAAATACCATCTGTATCAAGAGAAAGAATTGTGAAGTTTGGACAAAGACCAAAGACTATTACCTTCAATTAAAAAAAATAAACATTATCTTATTATGCAATTTCGCTATCTCTTATAATTTATTTTTCTTCCTTAAAGATATGATTTCTCTCTCATCACATTCAACTGAGATCATTGTATACCATGGAAACTATGTAAAGACAAACAGAATGGCTTCTATGGGGGGGTGAGGGGAGGGAAGCAAGAATGGGGGAAAATTGTAAAACTCAAATTAAATAAAATCTTTCAAAAATTTATTTTTAAATTTTCACCCCCTGCTACATACAAAAGCAAGTTTCAACATTTACTTCCATAACCTTGAGTTCCAAATATACTCCCTTCCTCCCATCCCACTCCTCCATTGAGAAAGCAAGTTGCTTGGTGTAGGTTACAAATTTGAGGCCATGAAAAACATTACTACAATAATCATATTGTAAAAATAAACATAACCCCCACACACACACACACACAAAGAAAGAGAAACCTCAAGAAAAAAATAAAGTGAGAAAAAAAGTATGCTTTAATCTGTATTCAGATATTATCAATTTTGTCTTGGGATAAGTTTCTCCAAGGCAAATGGTATCAAGTGCCTTGCCTAAGGCCACACAGGTAATTATTAAGTGTCTGAGGTCAGATTTGAACTAAGGTACTCCTGACTCTCGGGACAGTGCTTTATCCACTGCATGACCTAGCAGCCCCTGAAAGCATTCTTTATCATATGTAGATCAAATAAATTGATCCATTATTTTTCCCACATTTACCAATGCTAGTTATATTTCCTTCCATCCTATTTCCCCCCACCCCCATTTATTCTATTCTCTCTCTCCTTTTTTTCCCTATCTGTTCTCAAAAGTGTGTTGCATTTGACTACCCTCTTCCATGATCTTCCCTCTATTCTATCACCTTTACCCCTCCTCCCATCCCATTTTGCATCCCTTTCCTCTCTTATTTCCCTCTAGGGTAAGATAGATTTCTATACCCAATTGTGCATGCATGCTATTTCCCTCTCTGAGTGACCTCTGAAGAGAATAAGGCTCACTCAACTCCCTCTCACATTCCCCCTCTTCCACTCAACTACAAAAACATTTTCTTGCCTCTTTTTTGAGACATAACTTACCCTATTCTACCTCTTCTTTTCCTTTCTTCCAGTGCATTCCTTTCTCCCCCCATTAATTCCATCTGTTTTATATATTATGACTTCATATTCAATTCCCTCCTGTGGCTTGTCTAACTGTCCTAATAAATGAAAAGTTTATATGGGTTATCTGTATCATCTTCCCATGTAGGAATGAAAGTAGGTCAGCATCATTAAATTCCTTTTAATTATTCCTTTCTAGTCCACCCACTCTATGCTTCACCAGAGTCCTGCACTTGAAGATCAAACTTTCTGTTCAGCTCTGGTCATTTCATGTGGACGGTTTGAAAGTACCCTGTTTCACTGAATATCTGTCTTTTCCCCTGAAAGAACATGTTTTGTTTTGCTGTGTGATTGATTCTTGGTTGTAATCCAAGCTCTTTTCCTTTCCAGAATATCATATTCCAAGTCCTACAAACACTTAATGTAGAAGCTGCTAAATCTTGTGTTAGCTTGACTATAGCTCTATGATATTTGAATTGTTTCTTTCTGACTGCTTTTAATATTTTCTCCTTGAATTGGGAATTCTGAAATTTGGTTATAATATTCCTGTCAATTTTTATTTTGGATTTCTTTTAGGAGGTGATCAGTGAATTCTTTCAATTTCTATTTTCTCCTCTGCTTCTAAGAATATCCGGGCAGTCTTTCTGGAAAATTTTTTAAAAAAAAGATGTCTAGTTTCTATTTTTGGTCCTTTCAGTTAGTCCAAGTAATTTTTAAATTATGTCTCGTGGATCTGTTTTCCAAAGAGATGTTTCATATTTTCTTCTAGTTTTCCACTCTTTTGTTTTGTTTTATTGTTTCCTTATTTCTCACAAAATCATCAAGTTCCCTTAGCTACATTGTACATTTTAAGGAGCTATTTTCTTCAGAGAGTTTTTGTATCTCCTTTTCCATCTGGACAATTCTACTTTCTATGTCCTCATTGGCCTTTTGAATTGCTTTTTCCATTTGACCTAAACTAGTTTTTAAGATGTTATTTTCTTCAGTACTTTTTTATCTTCAGTACTTCTTTTATCTTCTTCAGTGAGCCACTGTCTTGGTTTTCATAATTTTCCCACCTCACTCTCATTTCTCTTCCCAATTTTTCCTCTATTGTTGATTTTCAAAATCTTTTTAGGGTTCTTCCATAGCCTGAGACCAATTCATATTTTTCTTGGAGTATTTGTATTCAGAAGTTTTGACTTTATTGTGTTCTCAGTATATATTTTGATCTTCCATGGTACCAGAGTAATTGTCTATGATCTTTTTTTTCTTTCTGCTATTTGCTCATTTCCCCCAACCTATGATTTGATTTTACTCTTTGTTAAGGTGGGGGTCTGCTTTCAGGTTCAAGGATGCACTGTCCCAAGCTTTTGAGGGTTTTGGCATTCATTTTCAGGTATATCCCCCCAGGGAGTTGCAAGTTCTCAATTCCTCCAAGATCTTATAAGAGGCTCTGACTACTTTCCTTGCCTGTGCTCTGGAATGTGGATGACCCAAAACACTCCACTCTGCCCTGGAACTGTCAGGAGGGTTGTTGTTCCACTGCTGGCAGTGATTTCTATTGTGCTTCTTCTTTCTTTTTCCTAAGACTGAGTCCTCAGACTGTGACTTGCATCTTAGTATGGGCAAATCATCCCCCCTACTGAGGAATAGCAAAGAGATCTCTGAAATCTCCCCTGACCCCCTTACGCTCCATCTGGAAGCAGCTGTTGGGTGGTTCCCCAGACCTGTTCCTGGTCCCTGGGAATCAGGTTTCTGCTGAAATCTGTCCTGGACTGGGCTCTACTTTCATTCTAGTGTGAAAGAGTTTTCCTGCTGATTTTCCAAGTTGTCCTTGGCAATCCTTGGACTGAGAGGTCTGGAAACTGCCCCCTTGCTACAGACCTAGACACCCTCAGGAACTCATCCCTATCTCCCATGGTCTGTTCCTGGATGACTGGAACTGTTTAATTCCAGGGAGACCCTAGCTGCACTGCAGGCCCTTTCTAACCTTGGTGTAAAAGAACTTTTCCAAGGATCTTTCAAGTTGTCTTGGGCTGGAAAATTATTTCATTCAATCTTTTTCTGGGTTCTACCACTCTAGAATTTGGTTAGTGTCATTATTTAAAACTATTTGAAGTGGATAGAGAAAGCTCATGGAAGTACCTGCATTTACTCTGCCATCTTGGTTCCACCTCCCATTTTAAAACATTTTTAAACAAGATTGTGAAAGATTACAAAGAATCTCCTTGCGAAACAGAAAAAATGTGAATGAGAAAATGTCTCATAAATTAGATATGAGACCCATCCCATGATCCACTGTAAAAGAGCAAAATTATTAGAAAGATATAAACCAGGCATTGTAATATTTCAATAAAATTTTAGTCTTACCATCCTAATAATGAAGCCAAGAGGAAGTGACAATATTAGAAGAAAAAAATTAGGAAGAGAGATTAAACTAGATTAAGCTAGTCACTTAGTAAATATTCATTAAACAATTAAGTGACAAGCACTGTGCTAAACATTGGGATAGAAATACAAAGATACTCCCTGTCCTCAAAAAAATTGCAATCTAACGAAGAGACAACACATTCAAAAAAACCTGGAAAAGCACATATGGGGTATACCAAAGGTCAACCCAAGCAGGGTCATGATTTTGTGGAATCAGAATCAATAAGAACAAGTGATAGAAAAATATGCCCAAATTATCTTAAGAGGCAAAGCAGTTTTGTAAGCATTGAGGAATAATTTTTTAGATATCTCATGGAGATACAAACCAATGTCAAAAAAAAGATAAAGATAACACTGCTGCTCATGAAAAATGAGTTTTGATAGAGGTATCAACAGCATGATCTATGATCCCTCTACAACTCACCACCCTCCTGAATGGACTTTGGATCATATTAAAATATAATTGGGAAATATTTAACAAAATGAAACATACAATACACAAAATGTGAGTTTCTAAGTAAATTGGAGGCTCTCAGTTTTCCTCATATAATTAGGAGGTCCCATTTCTAATTGAGTTTGACACCACTGATTTTGAGGACATCAATAACTACAAATCCATATGCCTACAATGTTATTTCTATAAAATCTTTGTATTTATATAATCTATGTATATAATATTGAGGGTATCAGTGATTAAAATATGAATTTGGATCACTTAGACTTTATCTTACATATTAAAAAGTGTATTGTTGATTTTTGACTTGGAATAATAGATACTTTCTAACATAATACCCTCTCCACTCCTTCCTGCAAAGAACATTTCTAGAAAACAACTTTATTAATTACCAAAAATAGGGGGATGTGTACTTTAAATTTGATTTTATAGTAGTAACATTGACAATTGAACTTGAAGAGGTTTTTCTTTCCATAGGACCATGTTTATATTGTATTCATTTTATATATATAGTTCATTTGTCTCTTCTTTCTGTACTTTGCATCACTTTATACATCCTACTAAGTTCTTTCTGAGTTCTTCCGATTTGTCATTCTTTACAATGCAATAATCTTTTATTAATTTCATGTGATTCATCAATTTGTTGTAATCATATAATGTTCCTGGTTTTTCACTATCACAATGTTACTTTTGAACATTTTTGTATTTATGGGTCTTTTCTTGTATCAGTTACCATCTTGGGAAATAGTTTTATTAGAGTCATTGCAGAGCTAAGTAAAGGGACAATTTAGCAACTTTACTAGAATAATTCCAAAGTATTTTCCAGTTTAATCAATTTACAGCCATACCCATAGTGAATATACTTCATCATATCCTTTTAGTTTATTCAGAAAGGTATCTTTCATGCATTTTTTCTGATCAGATAAGATATCTGGTAGATATTATCACATAAGATTTTTGTTCAACAGTATTAAAATATTTATTTCAATTAGGCTTAAACCAGAGAGTTACATAATAAAAATACAATGTGTATGATGCTGCAATTTTTGCAAAACACTTTACAAGTATTTCATTTGATCTTTATAACAACCTTTGACAATAGGTGATGCTATTTTTAACCTCCATACATTTATTTTTGTATCCATTAATTGAATTTCATTTTCTTTTCTGAATTCTTCCCCTCCTTCTTGCCCCAATGAAGTGATCAGATTTTTTTTCTTTTATCCTTCATTATTGATGTCATATGACATCAGAGAGGTGATGTTATGACAAACACATGAATTGATTTGAGTGAGAGAGTGCTGTGCTAAGTTACCAGCCTCACTGTCTCCTCCTGAGCCATCTGAGTCTAGTGGCCAGATATGAATCGGACAAGTGGAGATGGCTCTGGATGTGAGGCAATTAGGGTTTAATTACTTGCCCAAGGTCACACAGTTAGTGTCTGGTATTTGAGGCTGGATTTTAATTCCTGCCCTACTGATTCCAAGGCCAGTGCTCTATCCACTGTACTACCTAGTTGCCCTAAAGAATATTTTACTCATAACAGAAATACTCTAATGATAATGGACTATAGTAGATACTATTTTCATTGGTGCCCTATTTTAGAGAACTTTACAAAACGGAATATTGAAAATTATCTCTACATATAATTGGACATAAACTTCTTCCCTTTCCATAGATCTTACAAGTAAACTATTCTTTGTTCTCCTAGTTTGTTTATAATATTGTCTTTTATGTCTAAATCCTATATCCATTGTGATCTTATCTTGATATAGTGTGTGAGATGTTGGATTAATCCAAGTTTCTGCTGTACTAACTTCCAATTTTTACATATAATTGGAAAAAATATATACATTTTTAAAAAGAAATTCTGTTTTACACTTGAGGAAACTGGGGAACTAAGAGTTTAAAGTGAATAGCCCAGTATCATACAGTCTAAGCAAGATATTGAGGCTGAATTTGAACTCATACCTTCCTGACTCCAGGTCCAGTGTTCTATGCATTGCATCCTCTAGCTGTGCCTTATGCACAGCAATATTATTCTCCATTGTCAAAGTCAATGTCTTGGGCAAAGTTCAAATCAAAGAGTAATTCCCCATGAATATTGAATATCTCCAGATGTTCCTTTTTATAAATTGGGATTATACTAACTTCATAAAGCAGCAGAATATAGAAATGTCTCGTCATGATGCATAAGAGATCTACAAAGGAGAAAAAGAAAATTATTGAAATTTTTCTTTTGCCAAGGCTATGAAATGTAGTTGAATGCAATCCACAGGTAAGTGTATATACATACATACATACATATATATATATATATATATATATATATAATATATTTCTCTGTATAGATAGATTATGAATGATAGACTCTGCCATTGGACAATGAAATTAAACAACCCCAGAGTTGATAAAGTAAATCACAGAAGGCTCAAATGCATTTGTAAATTGAGTTCTTTCAATGCTTGCTAGTTGCTCTTTGACACAAAATTGATTTTTTAAATATCATTCTGATATAAAAAATAATCCTGTATTTTTGGGAATTATGCAATGTCACAATTACAAATTGCAGATTACTCTAATAGCAATGAAAAGGCCCATGATTTCTACTACATCAAATTATCAAAAATTACCTATCTTCAAGAAATGACATATGAGCTATCATTAAGGAACTGTATTGTCAGGAAAGTTGTATGGTTTATGTAGGAACTTCAGGGGACACTATCTTATACTTAAATTACTACAATAGCTTCAAAATCAGCATCCTGGTTCCTTTAGCTAAACTAATCTTACATTCTTTTGACAGATTAATCAGAGTAAGACATTACTTTCTTCATATTGCTTTTGTACTCAAAAACCTTTGTTGGCTTCCTATTATTTATAACACCAGAACATGGTATAGTGTATAGATTGTTTTGAAGTAAGGAGGACCTAGATTCAAGTCTCGATTCAGATATATTCAAATTGTGTGACCCTGGATAATTGCTTAATCTTTTTGGCTCATAATTCACCCTTTTCTTCCCTCCCCTCAGTCTCATTCTTTAAAATTGTAAATGTCAGAACAATTGCTGATCTACCTTAATAGAGAATACCTGAAGTTATGCATGACAATTAAATCATAGGTCCAAAAGATCTGACCCTCCACACATACACACACCCTTTTCCCTTCTTTGAATTCCTATAAAACCTAGTGTCTATACTCTGCATATTAGCATTATATATTTCTCTATTCTGTTGTTTTAGTTTTAGATTTTTTGCCATCATTTCATCCCCACAAGCCACCAATCTATATATATCCTCCTTTCCTTAGTCAAATTCCTACAAAAGGTTGGCTATACTTGTTATGTCCATTTCCCCCCCTCTTACATACTCTCTTAACACTTGGTCCAGCCTCATTATTTAATTGAAATTGTTCTTTCCAATGTCATCAATAGCCTCTTTATCTCCAAATCAACTGACCTTTTCTGAGGCTCATCATTCTTGACCTTTCTATAACATTTGTTGCTATTGACTATCCTCTTTTGCAGGATATCCATTGGTTTTTGGGTTTCAGTCACACTGTTCTCCCAATTTTCATTTCTCTTACTTAATCACTTTCTCATTCTCCTTTGCTGATTCATCATCCATATCCTATCTGTAAGGTGAAAGAATGTCCTCAGACTGCATCTGCTTTATCTTTATTCTGCTTATATTTATCCTTACTTCTAGATTAGGATGGAAGCTCCTATATTAGGATGGAATACATCAATTAATCTTAATAAGGACCTCTATGCACTAAACATCATGTTAAATTCTGAAGAAAATATAAAATCGACTTCAGATAATCTGTCAATATTTTGAGGGCAAGAGGCAATGTATTATTCTGTTGGATTCTTTTTCACTTGGATTCTTAACATGGGTCCATGAGTTTTTGTTTTATTTCAAAAAATTGAAGTTCAATAAAATTGATTTACTTTATAATCTATTTAGTTTTGTTATTAAAGTTATTTTGCAGAGGAGCCCAAAGGTCCCACCAGACTGCCAAAGGGGTCACTGACAGAAAAAGTTAAGAATCCCTACTTTATAGGAAGTAACATATATTAATTACTCAGGAAATGACTAATTGCTTAAAATAAGGGACTACTGTGAGATCTAAAGAACATCAAGATACTTCATAATTTTCTTCCAACTTTTCAGAGAATTAATGTAGCTGAAGAGCTGGGTTAAATATGAAAGTCATTTTTTGATGTGCAGTTCCCGTGAATGTTTGATAAGCATGCTCTTTAAGCTGTATAAGCCAATGTTCAAAATCATATTATTTCATTTTAATAATATTATGGTACTACACATGTGGTACACCAATAAAATGAATGCTAATGAAATGAAATGTGACTTAAAATTCATGGCACAATGGAAATGCTCAGGAACAATTCAAAACAATGACAGTCACTTGTTCTTTCTTCTCTCCCTGTATGCTATTGTTTTTTGGCTAAGTGGAATCCACATTCTCACATGAACTGGAATTGTACAACTGTTAATAGCATCCCCATGGCTTTGCTTCTTCCTATGTGGCCTCAAGTGATTTAATCACAGTTTAGTTAAAATAAAATACCACAAGTTATTCTTTTAAGTATGAAAATCTTCCTCAAAAGCAGTTTTGATGGACTCTAAATAATAAGAACTAGATAGTTGTCTAATTCTAAACTCCCATTCATTGTATTCACCCTCACCATCCTTTGGCATATAGTGCCATCATCAACATACTACTTTTTGTCCTCATCCTCCCCACCAAGGTCTAGCTCTTAGGTAGACATAGCTATGTAGTTCCTGGCAACTGAAGATACAAGATATCTTTTTTTGTTGCTACTTAAAGCCCTACTCTCTCTCCCTAAGTACAGGTCAACCTAAGCATAGTATAATGGAAATAGAAGAAATGGGTTTGGAGTCTGGGGATCTAGGTTTGGATCATGGCTGTCAGTCCATACCAGCATGTGATCTTGGGCAAGAAATTTGTCTTTTCTGGTTCTATTCTTACCTCATGATGTCATTTAGTCTTGTGTTCCACCCTAAAAGTGTATTTATTCCTTTTAGGGATTCTTAAAAATTTGGCATTGAAAAAAACACAAAAATATTCTTTAAAACTTTGCATTGAATGAATATATATGTACATATCAATATGTTCATATAATATGCACACATAGATTTAGTCTATGTGTACATATTAATTATATGCACATATAAATACATGCACAAAAAGAAAATATACACATATATAGTATGTATGTGCATATAATAATGTGCACATATAGATGTAAATTGATAGACTCTATGTGTATATATATATATATATATATCATGAATATATACCTTATTTTAAAGTGAATATTAAATTCAGCATGATGGCACCTATATTTCCCATTTGATTTTCTTGTATTATCTACTTCCTTTTATCCTGTGTATTTTCATGTTTAATTCATGCTCTTTTTATTTTTTATTTTATTTTATTTTTGATGCTCTTTTTAAAAAAATCCATAAAATATTAAAAGAACAAGAGAAAGATCTTGATCTATCTTAGATAGGTATTCTGTGGAGGATTCAAATAAAGACACGGACAAGAAACCCCATCAGCTAAGAAGACCTGGGTGGATTTGGTGTATGAAAGGAATCAACATTGACTAGCTAGGATAATACAAGATTCAGTGTCAGGAGACCTCTGTTCAAAACTCAGGTTTGTCATTTATCCTGTTAAATTTAGAAAAGTGATTTCATCTCTCTTTTTAAGCAGTCTTGATATTAGTGTGGACAAAAATTTAATAAAAGAAAATCAAAGGAATTGCTAGCATTTCAAAACATTAAATTTTGCATATAATTAAATATTATATGTACCACTCTAAATAATGCATATGTTATAATCAGGTTCATTCTGTATATGAAGTACTTCACTTACTCTCCCTTGCTGAAACTCTACCTTGCTATCCAGATAAGACAATTTTCTTTTAGTGTCACATATTTCTTTTTCAATAAGATATTGAGTAACATCTTCAATATTAGCTTCCCTCCTTGATTTACCAGGACACACGGGCTATTTGATAAAAGTACTATTTTTTAAGTAATAATAATTTCCACTTTAGATAACACCAATCCCACATTGGGTGGCAAGATCTTGCCTGACTGAAATAGAAATAATGCAAATGAGAAAAACTTTAGAAACCCAACCAATAAAGAAAAGAGTAAAAGAAAAAAAGAACCAAGATATTTGGCCATCCAAAATGAAACCCCAAGAGCATACTGTATCATGTACTTCATTTCCAATGTATTATAGAGAGAAAGCTTTGACTACTATTCCTGTTAAGAGATATCAGATGTCCTAGGAATAGGGTTCATGACATATTTCCATTAATAAGCTCTTCTTCTTGTACTCTTCACCTTTCTATTATCCTTCACTAGAACACTCAATTTACTCTAAACACATACACATACACACACATACACTCATGTATACATGCACGCATACATTCAGACTAACAAGAATCAAAAGGAGCACAACACAAATACTCTTCTCTCTATCTGAACCAGGTCAGTTCTTAACTTCATTAAATTGCTGTCATATGGTGTCTGTGACATGCATCAGCTTTCAAGAGCCACACTCATCAGGTATTCTCCAAGATTGTTAACGAGAACAGCAACTCTCATTAGGGGTTCCCCAAAAGTAGCTAATTAAGGGACAAAGGTTACTCAGATTGTGACAATTACACCTGTAAGGTCCCTGCCGCAACACCCAAATCTCTAACAAACCTATGTTTGGTGGCTTCGTGCAAGAAATAAAGAGCTTGTCCATTAAAAAAAATGAGAGGCAGAAACTGTCAAGCATTTGAAAAGCTTTACGAAAATGATCATCCAATTAGTGGCTATGATCAAATCAGGCATGAACTCTCTCTGGATGGCTCCATAATTTCCCTTCTTGCATGGTGTAATTTCATATAGCTCAAATGAACTTGTGAGAGGTAATTCAGTTCCAAACAGTTTTCTCATCACTGCTAATTATACTAATACATTGAAATGCCTCCTACAAAATGCATGAGCCCTTTAAGCCACCTCATTAATGTGATATAATTTTTGCCAGAATATATATCAAACCTATTATCACCACAGGTTTTCTTTAGCATTTTTCTCCCCCAAATGTCTATCAAAGGCTTAAAAAAATTCGATTTCTTTGGGCTGGTCGTCTCATAATTAACTGTTTCTTTGAACTATGGATGTCTATCGTGGTATTTTTTACCCCCACCCCAGCATTAATGCTATCCAGCAAGACATCCCCCAGACCCACCAGCTTTTTTCCCCCTCTGAGTATTTGATTCCTTAAATCTTTTTTCCCCTGTTGTAGCTGATTCTTTAAATGGCAAATGGGGCATGCAATGATGTGCAAAAATGAGTTATACAAACTGAAAGCAGGGGTGTAAAAAGAAGCATCATCTGAAACTAAAATAAAGACAGATTTTATGGTATTTATGTCAGTTAATTTAACTGCTGGTAGGGGCTTTTGTTGAAACATGAGTTAGTTCCAGTGTTTAACCTTGCAGTATTAATTTATGCTTTATGGCATGAGTACTTTATCATTCCCTCCTTGGGAAGACAGTTATCTCATTAGCCAGAATTTAATGAAATGCAAGGATACACTTCTTAATTTCAAAGATTACTATAACACAAATCAGGTGTAAATCTCAGACTGACTGCCCCTTCCTTTGCCTGTTTAAAAAAAAGGTTCATTTTGCAATCATATCACAGAAATTCATCTGGTGGATTACATTTTATCATGGCTGGTCTAAAGGCATCTCTCATCTGTAAAAGTTGGTTTAACTTTGCATCTGGTAATATTGATGATCATGGAGCCACCATGGAGATTTCAGAGATCATAAACTGCTGTTCACCATGGAAAATGATGAAAAAATTACATGTTGACTATAAGCAGTGTTCTAAATTCATTTGCAGGCATAGTTACAGGTTCCTATTCACCTTTAAACTAATTTGACTTTCCTCCTAGGTCCATCATTCTTAGTTTCCTTCACGGTTCTGTTCATGTGCCATTTCCTGAGTGTGTTTTTCTGATTCCTGTATCAGTAGAGCTTTCTCCAACCTCAAATTACTTTGCATTAACTCACCTACTTCCTTTTTTTGTATAAAATATAAGTTCCTTGAGGGCAGATATGCTTCATTTCAGACTTTGGATCTGCATTACCTACTGAAAAACATTTCATGTGGTAGCATGCTTGTTGAACTGATTATACATAAAAATATGATATATATGTAGGTATGTATTATGTATTAGCATAAACTTATTTTTTATTTTATACTATTTATCTTTCTCCCACTGCCATTCCCTTCCTTCCCTCTCTCACTGTCCCCTCTCTACATATGTGTGTGTATGTATGTATGTATGTATACATACTCACAGTCCAAAAAATATTCTCATAGTGGCCATTTCTTAAAATGTTTGTTCCATTTTACATTTTAAGTCTGTCAACCCTCTGGCATGAGTTTATTAGATTAATCTTCAGTTCTTTAGACTCATACTTTAGCATTACATTAATAAATATTCTAAAATCTTTCAAAGTTGCTTTTCTTTATTATGTTGTTATTTTATAAGTTACTTTCTTAGTTTTGCTTACTTTACTCATAAAGTTCTTTCCAACTTTCTTTAAAGATGTCCATTTTGTAATTGTTTATAGTACATTGATATTTCATTACATTTGTGTACCAAAATTTGTTTAACCATTTAACTATTTAACTAACTACCTAGCAGGTAGGTATTTCCCCTATTTAATTTATGTCTCTGTATTGATCAAAGATTAGGCATAGTTAACCCCACTAGCAGCTCATCCATGTTCCTGTTTTCCTACAGTTCTTCCAAATTTTGTTACTTTGAGTTTTTGTCACCTCTGTCAATGTAGTAAAGTGACACTCAGAATAGCTTTAATTTGTATTTCTCCAGTTAATGAATTTGAGCACCTTTTTTTGGTGTAGCTCATGATAGTTTAGATTCTTTCTCTTAAAAACTACATAAATTAAAGATGACAAAAGAAGAATATGACAAAGGTTGGAAAACCTGTGGGAAAACAGGCACACTTTTGTACTCTCAGTGGATCTTTGATAGTTGAATCATTTTGTGAACAAATTTGAAACTATGATACAAACTTTAACCCAATCATACCATTACTATACTTTTAATCCCAAAGAAAGCAAGGAAGGAAAGGGCTTGTATGTGAAAATATATTTATAGAAATTCTTTTCATGGTTACCAAAAATGGAAATTAGAATATGAATGGAATGGAATGTTATTGTTTTATAAGAAATAGCAAAATGGACAGTTTCTGAAGCAACTAAGAATACATTCATGAACTGATAAAGATCACAGTGAAAATTATGACAATGTGATTGAAAAAATCAATTTTGAAAGAATTGAACTTTAATTATAATTAAATAAATTAATCTCTAATCAAACCCATGACAAAAAAAGTTCAAAATAATGAAGTTGAAACTTACTACTCAGTTCCTTTTAAAGAGGTGATACACTTAAATTGCAGGAAGAAACAGATGTTTTCTGGCATAGCCAATTTGTTTGACCAGAATAATCATGCACACTTTAAGGACTTCCTTTTTTTTTTATTTGATCAATGGTATGGGCAATATTGAGAAAGATATAATAAAAGAAAAAATATGAGTAGATGGCAAAAAATTATTAGTAGCAACAGTGTCTTTTAAGATAATATATTTTGAGAAGTTTTGGACCTAAAATAAGCATACCTAATAAATTAATATTATTATAGCTATTTTAATAATTCATAAATATATGTGTATTTATTTTATGTTCAAGACTGGTTCCTATGTTAATGAAGTTGTAATAATTTCAAAAAACTACTTAAATTGAGCATATTTTTGTTCAATTATAATTGAACAATTTCAATTGTTGTTGAACAATTGTTCAACAATAATTGAACAATTAATATCTTCCTAAGATGTCATCAGGGATGCATATGTTAAGAAAAAAAAGCTGCATTTGTCACATGGAAAAGGCAAGAGATGACAAGAAGACAGCCAAAGTGCTCCACTGGCATCCTTGTGATATAACAAGAAAACAAAGGAAACCCCTAGCATGTTGAATAGACTCTCTGGTATGAACATTTGGTAGGACATAGATAAGAGTCACACAAAATGGGCAGGCTTGAGTAAGTTGCAATCTGCAACACTAGAAAGAATATCTAAATTGCTAAGATCCTATATTTATTTAAGGATTTAACATTGGTTTAGCACCTACTACATCCCAGATACTTGCACTGTTACCACCAAAACTTTCTTGACAAAGATGAATACTAGTTAGGATAGAAAATTGTTCACTGAGCAAATAGTTAATCAAAGAATGATATACAATCTAGATAAATTATTCTATACTGAAATATTTAGGCATATCTATATTGTAAATAATTATCCAGAATAGTTTTTTAAATTTATTTTTGTTCATTTATTTAATTATCTGTCTGCCTGTTTATTTATTTATTTAGGTATAAGACTACTATGTGTTCTGACAAATTAGGAAGAAATGACTCCAAATGAAATCTCTTGGAAATGAAGTCCCTACTATGGTTTATTTTTCTACTCATCTATCACAGTGATCTTCCTAAAGGGCAGATCATTGCCCCACTTGATAAAGTTGAGTGACTCCCTCTTATCTCCAGAATTAAGTATAAAATCTTCTGATTTTTAAAACCTTTCATAACCTGATCCCTTCCTACCTTTCTGTTCTTTTTATACCTTTCTTCTTCCATATACTTGACAGTCTATTGAAATGGCCTACTTTATGTTCCTTAAACATGATACTATAATGCTATATTCTGCCAATGAATCCACAATGGAATTATTCTTCTCTTTTGTCTTTGAAAAAGCTAAAAAATGATCTCAGAGATCATCTCAGAGATCAATCCCTATTTTATAGAGGCAATTGAGACTTAAATAGAATCAACTTTTACTAGAGGTGCATTGTTAATGGAAGAGTCAGGATTATAACCCATTTCTTTGGACTGCCAGTATTCTCTATACATTTTTAACATTAGTTGTTATTACAATGGACTAGATAATAAATAGAGTTAGTTTGACAGACTGGCTAGAATGCTGGGTCTGGAAACAAGAGGACTCATCCTACTGAGTTCAAATCATGCCTCAGATACTTACTAGTTGTGTGATGCTGGACAAGTCACCTAACCCTGTTTACTTCCATTTCCTCATCTATAAAATAAGCTGGAGAAGGAAATGACAAACCACTTCATTCACTTTGCTAAGAAAATCTCAAATAGGGTCAGGAGGATTCAGACACCAGTGAAAGGATTCAACTGCAAAAGATAAAAATAAGTCATATAATTGAGTAAAGATTGGCTATTGGAATCCATGACTATTTATATCTATCTTTCAATACGACCATGGAATTCAACATCTAGTTAAGCTGTTTATTCAGGTCTTTATTGTGCTTTCTATTTTTCTATTAACTGAAGTTCTTTAATAAAAATAATAAAGATGAGGGGGTGGGGGAGGGAAGTAAGATTATGGTAAAAATTGTAAAACTCAAAATAAATAAAATCTTCAAAAATGATAAAGACAAATGATAATAAAATGATCAACATTTTTATAACACTTTTAAGTGTTATACATTGATTTAAACTGGAAGGAAATCTAGAGATAAAGTAGTTCATTTTGTAATTCATTTTATATATACACAGCAACAACTCCATGGAGCAAATATTCTTATTATCCCCACTTTAGAGATGAGGGAAAAACAGGCAGGGGTGAAGAGAATTGCCCAAAGTCATACAGCTAAGTAAATCTCTGTGGAGGGATATGAACCCATATTTTCCTGGCTCAAGTCCCCACTTCTCTCCACTGTGTCTTCCAAGTTTTCAGTAAAGTAATCACTGAAGTTCATTTTGTGGCATTGTCAAGTCCTCAAATGCCTTCTGAAACACTGAAGAAAAGCTAAATAATGTGGGACATTTTTAGTAATTTCGGCATTTTACATTAATTCTTTGACTACTGATGCAATAGGGTATGAATATTTAGTAACTTCATTATATAGAACCTAACATTTACCTCTATCTCTTATAATATAAATTATCTTTTATATTTTGCATTTTAATCTTACCTTTCCCCTTGTAAAGGATATAAAAAGGGTCCCATGGTTTTGGTTATTAATTTATCAGTAATTCTCTGCTTCTGGGGAATGAATATGTTCTATCTGGATGCCAATTATGACATCCAGTAAAGAATACCTACCTGTCTGGGCCCTAATAATATTTTTCAAAGCATGCAGATTCATGCTCCCTAAGAATTTAAGTAGTAAGAGAGATCTGTTTTTAAATTTTTCTTATATTTAACTCAATATTTCTGAGTTTGTGAAGACAGTTGATCCAAGCTTCTATGACAAAAAGATCAATATCATAGTCATAGAATTTAAGAGTATGCTATCTAGTTCAATACAAATATGAAAAAGGATCACCCTAATTCATTATTGGTGGAATTGTTCCAACCATTTTGGAGAGTAGTCTGGATTTATGTCCTAAGAATTGTTAAACTATACCCTTTGACCCAGCATTATCATTTCTAAGTCTCTTTCTTGGATAATTAGGGGAAAAAGAAAAAGACTTAGATGCTTTAAAAGGAATTTTTTGTGGTGGCAAAGATTTGGAGATTGTAGGAATTCCCATCAATGACTGAACAAGTTTTAGTATATGATTGTGATGGAACACTACTGTGCCACAAGAAGTTATGAGTTCAATGATTTTAGAAAATATGGAAAGACTTGCATAAAACAATGAAGAGCAAAATGAACACAACCAAGAGAACATTAAGATAGATGTTTAACAAATAAGTTATTTTGATTATTATGAATACCAAAATTACATATAAACAACATATGAAGAAAGATGCTATTCACATCCAGGAAAAGAATTAATAAACCAATTTATGTATAGAACAATTATACATACATATATGTATATATATGTTTACATGCATATATGCATATGAAGAGGAAAAATTAGCAAATAATTTTGTTGTATTTTTAAAGGAAGTTGTACATGGTAAATTTGCAGTTTCATGTGCAATAATCTTTTTATTGTACTGTTATGGAAATGCCTGTTTTATTCTATAAATTAAAAATAAAATTTAACAATGATTAAAAAAAAGGAAAAAAGTATTTTCTCTACAAATACCTGACTAATTAGTGGTCATTTTTCATATCCTTTTAAGAGGCCTGATGAGGAATAACCAACTATTTATAATAAGAAGATAGATTTTTTTTTCTTTTAGGTTTTTACAAGGCAAATAGGGTTAAGTGGCTTGCCCAAGGCCACACAGCTAGGTAATTATTAAGTGTCTGAGGTAGAATTTGAACTCAGGTACTCCTGAGTCCAGAGCCCGTGCTCTATCCACTGTGCCACCTAGCCACTCAACTGATTTTTTTTCAATATAGTGTTTAACTACGTGAGAGATACCGTGCTAAATATTTTACAAACATTATCTCCCCACAAAATATTTTGATCTTCACAAAAATCCTCATCTTATAATTGAGAAATCTGAGGTAAATCGAAATAAGTGTCTTACCCAAAGTCATACATCTAGTAAGTGTCTGAGGCTAGATTTGAACTCACTCCATTTATATATAGACTTATTTTATGGAATTTACCTTAAAAAAATCTAATTTTGCTTCTTTGGAAGAACAACCTAATGTGAACTGATTGTCAATCAACTGCTAGATAGTATCAGCCAAGAGGACTTTACCATGATTTTTAAAACATTAATTATTATTATTGATTTAAAAAATATGGCATATTGAAAGTATGGTATCATTAAAAATAAAAATTAGCATAACTGATCAATGCATTGAAAAGTATGAAAATACATATTGTTTGCACAGCTAATAAATTTCTGAGTCAAAAAGTGAGCTCAAGACTTCCCTACTCCAAATTCAACATTCTGTCCACTGGTTTGTTGAGCTACTTTGATCTAGCAAAATCTCTCAGTTTCACATATCATAGATAATTAGTCATATTTTGAAGAAATGAAGTAAATCAATTGAAACTTAGTACCTTAAAATAAAATTTTAAGTACTAAAAATATAAAGTTTAAAAAACTATCTCCTAAATGGAGATAGATGATTCACATTTGATCTAAATGTCTAATCCTTTGACTAATTAGTATATCAAGTAAATACTTGCAATAGAATTATTAATAATAAAATGGAGTTCAATATAAAAATGGGTCTATCTTAGGTGGTATCCAAGGCAGATTAATTCCTGGATGTTTTCAAAAATCTTATGTAATTAAAAGATTCTTAAACCCATATCCCATAGTAAAAATTAATGAATGCTCTATGTTTCTCTCTGTGTCTGTGTCTCTGTCTCTGTCTCTATCTCTTGTCCTCTTATCTATCTTCTTTCTATCACTGTGTCTCTCTCTATGACTCTGTCTCTTATATTTTTGGGGAGCTGCAGGGGTGTTCAGAAAGGACTAGCACCTCTGATATGTGGGCTCACAAGTCCTTTTTCAGGCTGCCGTTTATATACTTTTAGTGTCTGTCTGTCACTCAACCTTCACTGTGGCTCCAAGAAAATGTAGCATGTTGCAGTGGCTATACCCCAGTAGACCACCACAGAAGATGAGTTAAACCAGATTGAAGTTAATCAAGAAACTCAAATTTGTTGGCAAATTAGGGGATGTCTATTCCAAGCATGTGAAGACTTTCCCCAATGGAATGAGTAGAATGAAAACATTTTTTTCCCCCAATATCCACGAAGGCAGTGGAAGCAAATACTGTGGTGTGCTTAGAGCTTGATAAGACCTTAGAGATGCTAAAGTCATCCACTGTACCCCAGGCTGTCATCAGTCAATCTCACTTTAGTACTGACACTGGATTTTGATAACTTAAAAAGTGTGAAGCTGAAGACTTTGTTCAACTCTGCCTTATTTAAATCCAATTTATATGCTAGTAAGATGTGACCTAGGATGGTATTCTTCAAAAGGAAGGACCAATTACATATCACTGGGTAGAATAAGGGTGTGGTGGGAAGGAGGAAAGAGTCCAACCTGTGATTTCATTAGTATGGGGCATTTGCAGCAGTTGGAGGGGGGTGGTGTTACTTTGACCATTGTGAATATGCAAATCAGCAACTGATTTCTCCTTTATAGTAGAAAGTTGCTTGAGGGAAATGAGAGGTTAAGTGACTAGTTCAGCCACTATGTGCTATAGGGAGACATTGAGTCATGGTCTTTCTCATTCCAAGATTGTTCCTTTGAGGTGCATCTTGTACTATTTGGGTGATGATATTTTTTTTTTATCAATTTAAAAAATAAATCTGGTTCATTATTTTCAGAAATCCTATTATTTCCTTCCATCCCAATCCAACTTTATTAATGATAAATTAATTATATATATTAATATTAAAGTAATATTCTTAGTTCAATGAACAAAAGCAAAAACAATCAGTTTGCAAGGCTTGTCCACAGTAGGAGCTTAATAACTGACTCACTGAACATCTGGACAAGGTTTTATTACTTACAATCTGTATGACTTGAGAATAAGTGACATACCTGTCTTGGGCTTCATTTTATCACCCATTATAGATACTATGCCTACTGTGTGATCAATACTGTGCTAAGCACAGCAGAGGATGCAGATACCAAGATGCATAATCAAATCTACTTCCCAGGAGCCCGAGAATGAATTAGTTAATGTCTGTATAAAACATTTTGAGCTCATCAGAAAAAAAAGGTGCTATGTAAGTAGAAGATATTATTAATACTGAATGCTGGCAAGGCATTATTGATTTTTACAAGAACTAGATATCTTTAAAGAAAAATACTCCCCAACCAGCCTGCCTCAGAGGGTATTATATTTAATGTATGTAAAGTGCTTTGAGACTTACAGTTAAAATACTAGACTTTGTTCCTGAGCCAGGAGCTGATTGCTTCTCAGTATAACTCAATGAGAGAGTTCCTAGAAGCATCTTCAGCCTTACAGCAACTGGTTTGGAGAAAAAAGATACTAATCTTATTATTAGTAGTCATAATGATGATAATAATAATTGCAGTCAACATTTATTTAGTGCTTTATGGTTTGCAAAGTGTTATATATATATATATATATGTATATATATATATATATATATATATATATATATAGCTTCATTTTATCCTTGCAACAACTCTGGGAAGAAGGTACTTTTAATAAGTTCATTTCACAGTTGAGAAAACTGAGGCAGATAGAGGTCAAGTCCCACTTGTTCAGAGTCACAGAACTAGTAAATCTCTGAGGCCGAATTTGAACTCAAATTTTCTGGACTCTAAGACCCATATTTTATAAATTGAATTTTATAATTGCCTGGATATCCCAAAATTTGAAAGGAATATAAAGTTGTGTTTCCTTTTGTTGGTAAAATGGCAAGAATTTGTAAAATTGTGATGAGTTAAAAAGAAAGGCCAGAAGGAATGAAAGAAGGGAGGAAAGAAGAAAAAAGAAGAAAGGAAGAAATAAAAGAAGAAAGGAAGCAATGAAAGAAGGAAGGAATGAAAGAATAAAGGAAGAAGGAAGGAAGATAGGATGGAAAGAACAAAAAGGAAGGGGAAATAAGCTTTTATTAAGCACTTTTGTGCTAAGAACTGTGCTAATCACTTTACAAATATTATCTTATTTGATTCCTATAGCCCTTGGGAATGGAGGAGATGATAATACCCATATTTTATATTCTCTCTCTCTCTCTCTCTCTCTCTCTCTCAGAAACTGAGAAAAGAAACTGAGACAAGAAGGGATTAAATGACTTAAGGTTACCCAGTTAAGTATCTGAAGCTGAATTTGAATTCAGATCTATCTTGACTTCAGACCCAGTGCACTATTCATTTATCAACCTTGCATTGAATGAGTAACTTCTAAAATATAGAGATCTGGTGGAAGTATTTAAAACCAGGAGTGAACATGTTGAAATATAGGCCATTTCTGTCATCTTGTCTGAATGATGCTTTCCATAAGTCCATGGAAGATGAACTTACATCCAAACACTTCTATTCAATTACAGAAAGCAATTGCTTTATCCATCAATGCTATAGTTTGTCTAATGTCAAATATCAAAGGACAATGAGAGGATTTTGTCATTCTCCAGGATTATTTCTTTTAAACTTTATTGAATATAAGATGAGAAAAAACATAATAGTAATAATAATAATAAAACAGCACTCAGTATATAGATCATATGTGAACCTTGGATTGCCTGACTTCTTTCTTTTCTTTTCTTTCTTTCTTTCTTTCTTTCTTTCTTTCTTTCTTTCTTTCTTTCTTTCTTTCTTTCTTTCTTTCTTTCTTTCTTTCTTTCTTTCTTTCTTTCTTTCTTTCTTTCTTTCTTCCTTCCTTCCTTCCTTCCTTCCTTCCTTCCTTCCTTCCTTCCTTCCTTCCTTCCTTCCTTCCTTCCTTTCTTGGTTTTTGCAAGGCAAATGGGATTAAGTGGCTTGCCCAAGGCTACACAGCTAGGTAATTATTAAGTATCTGAGGCTGGATTTGAACACAGGTACTCCTGACTCCAGGGCTGGTGCTCTATACACTGGGCCACCTAGCCTCCCTGCCTATTTTCTTCTTTGACAGACATTATCACATAGGTATATGTAGAACATTGTTTCCTCTATGTTCAATTTAAGTTGTGTCTATGCCTAGAATTCAAAGCAAACATCTACACATACCATCACAAATACACATAAAAACATATGTGTATATGACTGCTTAGAATGACTTGACCATGAAACTGTCAAATTCATTGCATTTATAAGTATGACATCTTAGCATAAATTTATGAAGGATTTCCAGTTCAAATCTTGCCTAAGGATAACTTATCTAAGGATAAATGTAGACTTGGGACTTCATTTTTGAAAGACTGTAAGAAAAAACAAAAAATCTGGTATTTGTTGACCTATTTAAAAATTTGATAGAAGAGAATACATAGTATTATATATGTACATACATAATAGAAGCATATAGCCAGTAACATATATTAAAGAACAAAACATAACTATATACTATTTGGGGCAAATAGATGGTACAGTGCATCTGGAATCAGGAAGATGAGTCTTCTTGAGTTTACATCTGAATCTTATCAATTGTGTGTTAGTAAGACACTTAAGCTTATTGTCTCAGTTTCCTTATCTGTAAAATGAACTGGAAAAGGAAATGGCAGACCTCTCTAGTATCTTTGCCAAGGAAGCCTCATAGGAGGAAATGAAAAGTCAGACACAACTAAAAAACAGTTGAACAATAACAGATATATTTTTAAATTATAATGTTATAAATTATAATGTTATAAATGTTATAATGTTATAAATTATAATGTTATAAATAATATATTAATAACATTGTAATTTAAAAATATATTTGTTATTGTTCAACTGTTTTTTAGTTGTGTCTTATACACATTATATAATAATGTGTATAATATATAATACAGTATATATACACATAATATAGCTATGAATATATGTATGTGCTTAAGCTACTTGCAACTCCCTGAAGCCAGTTCACTATTTTGAACCTCCTTTTTTCCTCAATAAAATGAGGTTAGATAAACTCCAAAGCAGTAATGTCAAACTCAAATAGAAACAGGGACAGTGGAATGGGGGTGGGGGTAGAACTTAAGCATACATAGGAATCCCATACATAACAAGGCATTATACTGATTTAGATATCCATGTGTTAACATGATGTTTTATTGAATTTTTATTTATTTTGTAAAATATTTCGCAATTACATTTTAATCTGACTTGGGCCCTACTTAAGGGTCTTGTATATGATATGTTTGACATATTTACTCTGAGGCTCCTGTCATCTCTAGTAGTCTTAGATCCTATGATTTGAAGAATCTTAAGCATTCTAAGAATTCAAGTTTAAATCATCCCTTTTGATTAAGACCAAGAATCACTTTCTTTGTTCCTCTCTTAGCTCTTAATATGCTTTTGTTTTCTGTTACTGTCTTATATTTATGGGTTTGAAACTCTTTTCCTTGTAAAGTACATGTCGGAATGATACTGGTCTCAGTTTCTGTAGTTTTTGTCCTTGCATATAGCACATTGTTCCTCCAATAAGAAGCATCTAAGGAGAGACACCATGATGAATTAAACAGCGCTATAAAGTTGTAGTCAGAAGGTATGGATAGGTTTGAATTTTAGCTCTGCTAAGTTGTTAGTTATGTGACCTTGGACAAATTGCTTAACTTACCTGAGTCTCAGTTTCCTTATCTGTAAATAGAGAAGTTTCAGCTCAGTGATCTCTAAATTTCTTGACAATTCTAGGTCCTATTATCCTAGGGGGAAAATGGTTTAATTGAATAGAAAATTGTGGATTATAAATCCTAATCACAACTAGAGCATGTAAGGGCTACTAAACTTCTGAGTGTTTGTTAGTAAGAAGGGATAGAAAACAAGTTGGTGGGGGCGGCTAGGTGGTGCAGTGGATAGAGCACCAGCCCTGGAGTCAGGAGTACCTGAGTTCAAATCCAGCCTCAGACACTTAATAATAATTACCTATCTGTGTGGCCTTGGGCAAGCCACTTAACCCCATTGCCTTGGAAAAAAAACCCCAAAAACCTAAAAAGAAAAAAAAGGAAAAGAAGTTGGATGAATTAGTTGTTAATGAGAAAAGTGACTAAATAAGATCAGACTTTTTTTTTCCAAATCTAAATGACTAACAAAATATTACATAGAGCTTTTGTTTTCTATAAGTCAAAGAATACTTGGTCACTAAGAAGATTGTATCTTTGGTCCCAGATTTAACTCACTTTTTTGGAGAAAGTAATTTATTCTCAAACATAAGGTATTTGTCAGACAATAGTCCAATCTACATTCCTGTCCAGAACAATATGTTCTCATTTTGTATATGTAAAGTACTTTAAAAAAGTGAATGCACATTTATTATGTTTGACAAAAATCTCAATAGATGAATTATTGAAATGTTTCCCTTCCCTAAACTGCTTTAATACAATCAATGAGCACATGCATTTGCCAAGTCATTGAAAAAAATTAAAAACTTGATTTTCTTTATAAGGACTGGGAAGTGATTCAAAAGATCATAAATTTAATGTTCTTTTCTATCTCAGTTTTTTCTTATGTGGGAGGAAGGAAATTTTAGTGATAAATCTTTTATTTCTTGTAATTCTTCCATTTAGCTGAAGATCTTTTTTTAAAGGTATAGATGAACTTAAAGTAAGGGAAATTGATCAAGAGAAGGAAACCAAATGTACGTTTTCAGGAGAGCGTAGACAGGAATCTTGTACTTGACAATTTGACCAGTAATCATTCTGGAAATAGCTTAGAGGTCATGCTTTAGAAATGAAGAAACTGAGGTACAGAGCGGGTAACTGACTTATCCAAGATCATATAGATGATAAGTAGCAGAGTCACAGCTTCCAAATCCTTTCTCCTTTTTTTCTACCACACCTTCATTGCTCATGGGATGAGACATACTTCTTATAATCTTACTCCTGCTTCCATTATATTAAAAAATTGGTTCATTTTTTCCAATATTTTCCAAGGATAGAATTTGTGTACATGTATATGTACATGCCTATAGGCACATATGGATACAGACTATCTACATATATATATATATATATACACACACACACATATATATATATATATATATATATATAGTAAATACACACAATTTTATTTATATATATAGAGAGAGAGTATATAAATACACACATATACATATATGCTTTTTTGGATCAAATGGGAATAATTTATCTACTTAGATTGGTAGAAATTCATTTTTAAATTTTACTATTCATAGCATTATTAATGAAGAAAAGCTGCAAGAAAAAAACAGACCATTTTCAGGAATGGGATTCAGAACATTAGCACCTTAATTTACATAAAATTAGTTACATCCTGCTGCAGTAATTTAATTTGTTTGACCAGTACTTTGCATCTGTGAAAAATAGATTCCAAAAGACCAGTCAAGGAATTCTGCATATTCTCTCCAAATGACTAGTCTCGGAATAATATAAGACTGAGAGAATTAATTACAAGACAATTCAAAATGCTTTAAAATTCAAAGATGAGAATTAAACTTTTTTTCCCATAAGTCTTTATAAAATTCCTGTTTCATGCTTGGAACAACTTTCCTATTTTTCTTGGTTTTGTTATACTAGTTCAAGTAAAGATAATGAAGCAAAGTTGTATGTTAGATGTTTTTGTCATAGAAAACCCTGAATCAACCATGTTTTTGCCTATGAGAATAAGACTTTATGTTTTAAATGTCCACAAAGACATGCTTAAGGCTCAGGAAATGGATAAACTAATATCATATATTATTAACATGTTAAAATACTATAGTTAAATACTGTTTGGTATAAGTGAGGTTCTATTTTTTTTTCCTTGTTCTGTACCTATGATTTCAAACAAGAAGAGAATTTTCAGCATGGAAGCTCCCTCCACTGATGCAGATTGGCCACCCATATGCAATTTCCTCACCTAGAGAATTGCCTGAAGCAAATAAGTGGAAAAGCCAGGATATGAAGATTTTCTGACTCTAAATATAGCAACTTTCAAATTTCTTTTGATTGGGGAAATGATCTAGGAGTAAGGTAACAAAGATAAAGGGAAAACAAATTTTCCCTTGAATTTGAAATCTGGTAATTTAGTTTCAAATCCCAGTTCTGTCACTAGCTACCTACTTTGGATATTTAACCTTTCAACAGTTTCCTGTTCTGAAAAAATAAGAGTTAAACTAGATGACTTCTGACATCCTTTCTGCCTCTCAGCTATGTTCCTATAAAGTATGTGGAAGGAATAGAGTGTCTAAATTTTGGTTGTTAGGGCAATACTGACTGCATAGGTAGTCGTGAGTCTCAGAAATTTTGGAACTGATAATTTGTCAAATAGTTATGCTGACAGGTAATTTATAGGTCATCTTTTAGAGATGAAGAAACTGAGGCACAGAGCAATATGTGGGCATTAGGGAGGCTTCCAGCTCACCTACTGTCAAGTATCACTTTTCCATTGGAACCTTTATAGATACCCTCAACTGCTAGATGTTCCTTGAACTATGCTTTTTAAACTACTTTGCATTTATTGTCTTTATTTTATTTTGTATGTACATTTCTTTTATTGTATCCTTCATTAGAGTCTAAGATTTTCATGAGAAAGATTATTTTAATATTGCATTTATTTTTGTTTTCCCATGGTCTAGCACAGTACCAACACAAACTAGGCACTTAAGAAATACTTGCTGATTACTTGACTTTGGTCTCTTGACACACTGGGCTAAATAACCTTGATAATTCTGACCTCCCCCCAAGACCATTCTGCCCCCCTAACACACACACACACACACACACACACACACACACACACACACACTCTCTCTCTACTTTAGTTAAGGTACATTAATTTCCCAAAATCAGTTTCAGAAATTCATTATAAAAATCTGTGATTTCATCAGAATAGGAAATTTGAGGAAAGGAACGTTCTTTGCCCTTCTCTGCAATATGTCAACTTGATGAATTCTCCCTAAAGTATAATGAGGGTCAAGTGACTTGCCCAAGGTCACATTGCAAGAATGTGACAAAAAATGAGACTTGAAATCAGGTATTCCTGCTCCTTTCTATCAAGGCTAGTTTTTTACCTAACATGCAAAGCTACTTCATTCATTCATAAGCTCCCATTTAAAACATTCTATATAAGTATATCGTGGCCCAAAGTAACTCCAACACAAACAAATTGTACTTTCTACACCTTATATATTATATATGATATATCACAGTGACAACTTCTGTCAAGGTCTTATTTAGTTATCTTTCTATTCTCATAACTCAACATTATAATATCCATCACACAATTAACTTAGCCCCTTCTAAAATTGTATTTTGTCAACTTCAAAGCAAAGCCAATGAATCTAGTCTAAAAGGTTTCAGGATTTCATTTCTCCTGTCTGGTTTGTAATACTTCATCTCCCCCATTCCTTCCCCAACCCCTTGCAAAGCTCTGGATCATTTCCGAAAGCATTCATTTGTCCATTGGTAGGTCAAATGATTTGCTGAATCTGGATTTTATTGATTGAATGCTGTTTGGGGGAGTATGCATTGAACATTACTGATGAAAGGATTGACTCCCTTTGAATAATACATTGTTGGTCTTATAAACTAAATGATCAAAAAAACCTACCCTACAGAAAACCTACTAAATGTACAATGGGATATAACTGAATAAGTGTATACGTGAACAAGCTTCTATTGTGCCATGATATACCTACAAAAGAAAATAGAATTGTTAAATCAAAACTGTTAAATTCATTTTCATTGCACAACATTAAAGTATATTCCATAAAATGGCAGAGACCTTAAATAACTGATAAAAGAATAAATCTCTGAAAAGTGTAATTTGTGAGCAACAGGGTTATCTTTTTAATAGATTTCTACTGTGGTTTTGATCACAATTAGAATTATATTGGGGGTTTTGTTAAATTTTCTCAGTTTTCCCCAATCTTTTTTTTTGGATCATTTCTTTGAAATACACCAACCTTTTAATGTATAGATAATTTATTCAGTACCTACATTTAAATGCTCTGTAGGCGTAATTTTCCTATTTAAGTTTACTTCTATAGCTCCTTTCACTTTATTTCAAATAGATTGCTCATTGTCTACAAATTATAACAGGACTGACGTGTTAGTGTATCAATTCTTAAATTCATTTCAATATTTTAACTATTTGCATAATAATTTAGGCAGATGAGAGGCTTCTCCAATGATACATTGTTTCAAGAGTATTGTCAGAATACTTTAGATATTATTAATTGTTGTGTTTGTAACAAAGCACAAAATAATTTCTTTTAATATGACCTTATGAATATGAACATGAGGCTGTTTATGCTCCTGTATTGTTATTTTTCCCAGAAAATGTTTGAGCAAATTATGGGTAATTAAGTTTGAATGAAGATAGTTATTTTATTTTTCCAAATGAACCAGACTTTCAAATAGCTCTAAAAGCACAATCAATTTGATTTTTCAATCCTCTTTTCCCATCTTTAGTAATGTTACCAATTATGAAGATTTATTTCATCAAGAGAATAATCTTTTGTTTACCAAAATCCATAATCATGTTTAATGTTGTGTTAGAAATTAGTTGTTGCTTCCATTGGTACCATCTCACAAGTTGTACTTGAGTCTGCATTTCATTACAGGCTTCCCGTAAAGCCCCACTTACCTAGATGGGGAAAGAATGCTGAGAACTGAAGTAGTAAAGTACTTTGATAAGCAGAATAATTTAAATGGAAAGCACAAAGAGAAAAGGAGATTTCCCCTTTATATATTCCTTATATTTTTTCCTCCTTGCCCAAAGTAATACATTTTCTGTTTCTAATTAAATTGAAATATGACATGGAAGTTATCAGTTAAGTAGAATTATTTTGCACAAAGCCATATCATAAGCAAATTTAACATAGTAAGAAAAAAGAATTAGAAAATATTAGCTATTCTAGGCCCTTCCTAATGAAGTCACAAAAATATAGGATCATTGAACTAGACTTCCTGAAGTTATTCAGTGATTCTCCTAAAAATGTGTAATCTAAAGGTAACAAAATCCCTTGACCTCAACATGTTAGAGTTCAGAGAACCATGACACAATTATGCTGAGATTAGGGAAAGACTTAGATGGGATTGTTGGAAAGACTGATGCTACAGATTTTGTGACAAACCACTCTGTTCCTAAGAACTCATGTGGCTTAAAACACAGCCAGACATACTTGCTCTCAGGAGAAATGTAGGAGAAAGTAGGCTGAAAAAACTACCCAGAAAACATCTGCCTTTTCTAGGAATTCTTCCAGTTCTCTTTTTTTTCCCAAAACAATTCATTCTGGCTTTTTTGTTATTGAATTATTTCAGTTGAATTTGATTCTCTCTGATGCCATTTTTCTTCGCAGAAATACTGGAATAATACTTGCCATTTCCTTCTCCAACTCATTTTACAAATGAGAAAACTGAGGCAAGCAGGGTTAGGTGACTTATTCAAGGTCATGCAGCTAGTAAGTAT
The DNA here is from genome assembly GCF_037893015.1 of Macrotis lagotis. NCBI lineage: Eukaryota > Metazoa > Chordata > Mammalia > Peramelemorphia > Peramelidae > Macrotis > Macrotis lagotis. The sequence continues at coordinate 196,064,639 of NC_133661.1, forward strand.
CTGAGTCTGAATTTGAATTAAGGTTCTCCTGATGGCAGGCCTGACTCTTTATCCATTGTGCCACCTGACTGCTCTATTTAATTGTGTAACCTTTATATAAAATGAAGTTTGGCAATTCTATCCCAGAAGCTTTTATCTACTACCTCCAGTTAGACTCATGAGTAGGAAATAAGTTGTCTTCCCCCTTCTATAGAGTAAATGTCCTGCCTTCTTGATAGTCATAGAAAATTTATTCTATTTAAGTTTGTTCTTCAGTTATGACACAGAACAAGAATCAATCCTTTCTATATGTTGATGGCTGTGAATTCAAGCTTGCATCTCACTATCTTCAGAGAAAACCAACACTATCAATTGTTTTAACCTATGATGATAATATAGAATTTATCTTTTAGATTACTTCCCCTTCCCAGTTTCTAACTCCAAATATTTCTGAAAGTCAAACACCCTTTAAAATTATTACCTTTTGTATCTTATATTTAGTAACAACACTTTCCTTTCTCCCTCCATTTAGTCTGAATACCTCATGTACTATATCCCCCACACACACACCACTACACTACATTCCTATTATTTTTTTTATTCTTATAAGAAATTCATCAATGAAGATCACCTTCAATGCTCAATCTTTCTCTTGGAGAACAGAACAAAGATTATTTTCCCCCTCTCAAGATTGCTGTTGTTTGTCTTTCATTTTTGAAAAGGATCAATGACATCATAGTGAGTCTTGCCTTGTGGGTAAATTGGATCTAAGTGACAAAATTACACAAAGTTGTCAGCCTCTCTCTTTCAGAGTCACTGACTTCCAGTGGCAAGACAAAAAGTAAAGACCAGCAGACACCCAGAATGTGTAGAAGGCTTCTCCCATGTCTCACTGAGTTCTAAGGGCTCCACAGTCCCTGGTTTCAGTTTTTTCATGTTTTTCTGTCTTATGGTGGAAGGATCAAGGAGAGGGAGGATATCGTATAAAGACCATATTTTAAAGAATATAAAGTATTCTTATTGAAGTTAATTTTTGTAGGTAGTTGAATTCCTGGACTGGAGTCAGGAAGACAATTTCAAATCTGGTTCTGATACTTACTAGTTGTGACGATAGGCAAGTCTTTTAATTTCTCTCAGTCTCAGTTTCTTTATGTGAAACACGGTGACCAAAATAAGACTTTCCTCCCAGGGTTGCTCTGAGAATCAACTCTTAGCCAGTCCTGGCACAGTCTGGGTGCCTTTCCCTTCAAGTAAGGTTGTGGAACTTTTTTTTTTCTTTCCAGGGCCATTTGGATATTTATAACATCATTCATTGGCTATATTTGGTCAAATATTTAATTAATCCACCCCTAAAAAGTTCAAATACCAAATGATTACATGACCCAAGGTCAGATATTCCCTGCCCCTGTCCTAAAGTTAGAGTTAGTTCATAAAATAATAGGATACTAGTCCTCCAGTACAATGAATTGTACTCAGGGATCTTCAAGAAATTATGGATTGACACAAAGGAGGAAGTAGCAATGTCAAGCAATGGTAAGACTCTTCTCATTCTCAAATCATACTGAGAGGCAAGGCATATAATACATAAAATCATCCTGGGCCCTAGAAAACATCCTTAGGTGCAAGAGGAAATTTAATTTGGAATCTGGAATCTGGAAATAAATAATAGTGTTGGGAGGAACCTAAGAGATCATGTACTAACAATCCTTTCATTTTACAAAAGAAGAAAGGGGGTCTACTCAGGAAAGTAAAGGATTGCTTTTCAGAAATGTTTAAAGGTCAGTTAATCTCACTGGGCTTCTATTTGCTCTTATGTAAAAAAAGGCATCACAGTACTCGAACTATTGATTTTGTAAGGCAATTATGAAGAAAGCATTTTGTAAGCCTTAAATAACAACGATATAAACAACAATCATAATTTTTTGCAGGACACCCAAATAGAGTGAAAAGACTCCAATAGGAATTGACCCAAATCAAACATGATTAGTTTTAAGAGCCAGTCTGGGGCTATGAATTACACATTGAACTTGAAAATAAATAAAAATCTGGGTTCAAGCCCTGTTCTGACACTTTGGAAAACATACTTATCCTGTCTAAGCCTCAATTTTCCTCTTCAAATTGAGGATAATAATAGTTAGAATTTACTTTTCATAATCATTTATTTTCAGTAGACAATGTATTTCACTCTATTTTTTCCATCAAAGGGAAAAAAAGATCTGCTGGTATGGGTATAAAAAGGTATTTGGCATCATTAAAAAGGGATAATCTGAGTCTGACATTGTCAAACAAATCACTGGGGGCATTGGGAGTCTTCCCAGATTCATTTAAGTGAAAGAAAATTTTCATTTACTTGTTTTCTGATGTTGGCCATCCACTTACTTCTTAGGACTGTGATGAAAATTAATTAGTTAAAATGTGTCAAGTGCTCTAAAAATCAAAAGCTCAACTCATATGAGGGTCATTGATGAAACCAATTTCACTCCGTAAACCTTATGTTGCATCTCTCTCTTGTACTCATTCAATGCTTCTATTCAAAGGCACATTATAATGAGGGGTCTAGCCCTGGATACTAGGCATCATTGACTTATTTTCAAGAGGCAATGGTTCTCTTTCCTGTATTTTGTGTTGGAGACTTGTCAGAAGTCTCAGAACTTTCACTCTTCACTCTTCTTATTAAAATTTCTTAATCAGCCCACACTTGATACTTACTCTTCTGATTTAGCCTAAGTCACTGAATCAGAATGGATCTTCCATTTTTCATTTGGTCTTAACCCAGATTCTTATCACTTTCTCAAGGCCCTCAGTCACTGTAATCCTTTTTGGATACTTTGCCCTTAGGTCTTATGTCCCTTTTGTCTTTCTAACCCCTCCCTCCATCAAACAAGCACTGAATTAATAAGCCCCAAATTTCCAGGCTCTGTTCTATTCTAGAGGGCAAGGGTATATTTTCCAAACTTTTTTTTTACAGGGCTTAATATGGACAAATGATTAATTGCCTAATGACCAATGTGCTGGTGATTATATTGTTAGGCTGATCTTTGAGGATGAGACAGTTATTGTAACAGGGTTTGAAGTCTTTTGAACTTGGTAGACACTTTCAGAATTTAAACTGTGCTGCCTTAGTCCTTAAGAACTCATGCTGGTTTCCATAGTGAGATAATATATTAGAAAAAAGGAGTTAGTCCAGTCAGGAAACACAAGTTAGACAAAAGAGATGAGTAGTCCATGTTCTTCAATACTGCCAGAAGAATATTATATATATATTGGATTGGATAGAAGCTCTCTGGAAAATTTTTGAGAGGATATGGGCAAGAATTTTATAGGATAAGAAAAATAGTTGTACCATTTGTAGTAGCAATCATATTGTATATCAGGATCCATTGAAACACTGAGGAATTTATAATGAAAATGAGTATTTATAGATTCAGGAAAAAAATCACAAATAAAGCCATGTAAAATAATTAGAATTGTGTATAAAAGAAATTGATTCCATGCAATACTTAGTGGATAAATTTTTCTTTTAATTAGTTGTCTCCTCATAAACAATCCCATTGCTATAAGCAGAACCTAAAACCTATGAAATCATCCAGTTAAAGTTCTTAATGTTTCTTTACTAGATCTTTCAGGTTTATAAATAATTAGATACTCAGAATTCTACCACAGGGGACAGTATAGGGGGAAACTTGGAAAATATTGAGGCTACAACACCTTATATTCTTGCCCCATCTAACTGAAAAGATAAAATAGGGAAGGCAAAGAGCTAAGAATTGGGATCATTTTCAGTCAATTAGAAAGTTTTTAGGGGGGTGATGTGGATATTGGATACTCCACCCATATTTCAACAGGTTGATAACTAGTTTTGCCTGACTAAAATTTTCCCATTAAAAAAACTTAATAGGTAAATAGAAGGATCTAATTAGAAAAGTTCAACCTCACAAACATCACATTGAAAGTTCACAAAAGATATCAATATTTACAAATTTTCATAAAGAAGAACTGGGAGAGAGAATGAGAAATCAAGAATGGGTTTCAATATGTACTTTTTGGAGGAATTGCCCATATCAAAAAAGAACTTCTATAGTATTGAAGAATATGGTAAATTACAGAAGAAAATCAAAATGAACAAAATGATGGGACTTTTGAAGGGAGAGACAGGGAAGCAGACTAATAATATTGTAATGGTTCTATAATACTAGTTAATAAAAAATGATGATGATAATGATGTTACCATGACAAAAACAAGAAATTGATTTCTGGGAGGGGTCACTGTGCTAAGTCACCAGGTTCACTTTCTCCTCTAGAGTTATTCAGGTCCAGTGGCCAGATATGAATCGGAATGACTAGGGATGATCTGGATGTGAGGCAATCAAGATTAAGAGACTTGTCCAAGGTCACACAGTGTCAAGTATCTGAGCCTGGATTTGACTCCAAGGTCAATGTTTGCTCCACTGAATCATTTAGCTGCATCTTTTGGAAAATATACAATAATATATATATGTATATATACATATATATGCAGGCATATATGTGAATATGAAGATATATTTGGTTTATATTAGCATATGTGTATGTACATTTGTGAATGTATATATTTGTTTTATATATGACATATTTATAGATCTGTATAGATTTTATATATGTGTGCATATTTGTGGTATATATATTCAGCTATACAGATATAGATACACACACACACACATATATATATTTGTTTATATATTTGATTTTTGTGAATCTTGGATAAGAAAATTTAAGATGTAATAAGAAAAAAGGTGCCATAGAAATTCAAAGGCTATAAAATTGGAATGCTTTCCTATAAGGGAAAAGGATAACAACTTTCTCTCTCTCTCTCTCTCTCTCTCTCTCTCTCTCTCTCTCCCTAAATACATACACACAAATGCATATATATATATATGTATATATATATATATATATATATACATATGTATACAATATACACACAAATATATACATTTCTATAGAAACAACCTTATATAAATATCTAAATTCAAATATGTTGCTGTTTATATCCTTTATATTACTTCTTCAATTGTAATATGTTTCAAGATGTTCATATATACCTTCTATAAACCCCTTCAGTGTGCTTTTTAAATCTTTACTTTTATTCTTTAGAGAGTATAAGATAGCATGATTCTTAGTCATATAATATCAATAGAAGAATATTACAATAAAAATGGTCCTTTGCTTCAGGGACAAATTTGGAGTCATTAAAAGAATACTGTCATTTCCCAAAAGCAATTCAATCCATTCTCTCTTTAGTTTCAATTCTGGGTCCAGGAAATTGTCCATTTGCAGTTTAAAATATATTTACTAATGCATGAGGGCTATGGGATGTCCATCCAACTGCATATCATAGACTGGACAATAGCCATTATCTTTCCACTTAATTTTTGTTTTTATTTGTTTCCCCAATTTGGATGGTTAGTACACATTCTTTTGAGTGATTATGGAATCCATGCAGGAAGCTCTTTATTTGTTCCTGAGTTTGATGCAATCAGTACATTATCATCTGTGATCAACAAAATAGAGATTATCTAGAGGGAATCCCTCTTTAAACTAGACTCTGCTTTGGATATCATCAATTATAGTAGTGAACATTTTTTGATAATTCATATTAACAAACTGATTTCATAACAGACCAGGTAAAGAAATCATAATTATAATAACAATAATCATTATTTAACTAATATATGCATAGTACTTAGTATGTACCAGCATAGTACTAAACACTGCTATCTCTTCTGATCCTCACATTGATCTTAGATAGGTACTATTATTATCCTCATTCTACAAAAGAGGAAATTGAGTCAGAGGTTAAGTGATTTTTTTAGAATCACATAACTAGTGATTGACAAGGCCAGATTAGAATACAATCTTCCTGATTTGTGGCTCAGTTTTCTATCTACTATGCCATTTAACTTTCATTTAAATGAAAGTCTAATTTTCCAAGTTCCAAATGTTAAATTGGTTTATATATCACCTCTGGATATATATCGAAATGCAATATTATAGTCATTCAAAAAAATTTATTAAGCACCTAGTTCAATGACAAAGACAAAAGTAGTTCCTATTCCTGTGGAGTTTACATTTTAATGTAGTAGAGAACATGTAAATAGCTAAGTTTATACTAGATAATCATGGAGTAGATAAGAGAAAATCTCAAAAGAGGAGGCACTGGTAGCTGGAGGAAGCAGAAAAGTCTCCTATGGAAGGTAGTGTTTCAGTTGAATCTTGAAGAAAGTCGAGTAATTAAAAAGTAGAAGTGAGGAAAAATACATAGACAATACCCTACATAATAAAGGCAGGAGGTATGGAAATGTAGTTTAATCTTAAACTATGTGGAGAGGAGTAAATTATAAAAAGAATGGAAAAGTAAGAAGAACCTATGAAGAGCTTTAAATGCTAAACTGCAGATTTTGTTTTTCATACTAAAGGTAATAACGAGTCATTCGAATTTATTAAGTAAATAGGATGATATGGTTAAATATTCACTTTAATGAAGTCCCGTTCACACTCAAATAGAAAAATGGATTAAAGTAAGAAGAGACTTGAGGCAGAAAGATCTCTAAGAAAGCTATTGCTGATACATCACATTGATGATATGAGGAGGATATATATATATATATGTGTATATATATATATATATATATATACACATATATATATATATATATATATATGAGAGATACTATGAAAGTAGAAATTTTAAGATTTGGCAGTGAAGTAGATTTTTAATATAAATGGGTGGGGTGTCTGGAATAACCCCAAGATTGTCAGTTTGAATGACTGGGAGGGTGGTAAAGTCTTCATCAATAAAGGGTAATTTGGAAGAGAAAAGGGAAAAGACAAAGCTCTTTTTTTCAAATGTTGAGTTTAAGATCCCTACAGCACATGGAGTTTATTATATTCAAATCAATGTCCTAAAAAAGGCAAAAAAAAAAAACTTCATAAAAAGATCAGATTTTTACTTCAAATAAGAAAACCATACAGCATCTTCAAAATGAGTGAAACGAAAAATATCAAAACACATAACATGATAGATAGAAAATATATATGACTATGAAAATTAAGTTTACAAAAGAACAAGGGATTTAAATATATAAATACTAAAAGCACAATTGTCACAGACACATTCCTTTGTGGATCCCAGATTTGTTGTGGAGTCTCTTCCCTTCCTATATACAGCCTTGCAATCATACATTTTACCCATCTGTATTCTTGCCCTGCTAGAGAAAAGTGAAATAGTTACAAAATCAACTTTACATGATCCATGACTTTTCTCAGAATCTAAATAGAGTGCCTGGAGTGGCTCTGCAATTATCTGGTTGGGGTAGTAGAATATGGGCCTTTAGTAAAGTTTTCCTTGGTTTCTTTATTAAAGAATACCAAATCACTTTCCAAGAATTAAAAGTCTTCTGGTTCTCAGTTTTTTCATCTGTAAAATGAGGGAGTTAAATTAGATGCCTAAGGACTCTTCGACTTCAGTTCAAATTTTTATGGAATTCTTAAGTTATTATCCAATCCAGTCTTCATAATCAAAAGTTTATCTTTATATGATGCTGTACTAGGTGAGGCACAAACCTCAGTCTCATTATCTAAGACAGACCTTAGCAGACAGACATATGAAGGACGAACAGGCAAGAGAACATTGAATAAATACATAAATTATCCAAAGTATTTGTTGTCTGTATAAGTAAAGAGGTAAATATATTTTGTGAGTTGGTGAGGGAAGAGTGTACCATGGAATTGATGTGCAGACAGGATGAGGTGGGAGGGCGGGAGCGGCGGGTGGGGAGGGAGGTATTTCCATCTCTCTTTGAGTCAATCAGGGAAAGCTTCAGAGGCTAAGCACAATTTCAGTATGATGGAAAGGAGAGAGTCTGGTGAACTAGAAAAGAGAGTTGATGGGGCTGGCGAAGGTGATCCTGGCAAAGAGGCCAGCCAGGGAGACTACTCAGAGAAAGGTGTGGGATGAATGAACTGTGCCTTCTAAAAGGTGCCAGCCACAGAGTTTGATGCTTGTGAAGTGAAACTGTTCCCTTGTTATAAGTTATCTGGAGCTGCCGCCAGTTTGAAATTCAGTGACAAGTCAAGATGTCATGCCAGTCAGATGTTGATCTACAGAGGCAACCGGGTCCAAGTTCTGGAGGACATTTTTCCCCCAGATGGCAGTAATTTAAGCAGTGTGAAAAACTGTGCAAATGCTCTTTTGGGTCATTATATTATTGTGCATCATCGGCAATATATTTTGAGTTGGGCACATACTCGTCTGGTTAAATTTATTTGTTTTTAACAAATCATCTTTGAAAACCTCCATCCTTTATCCCAGCTGCTTCTTAAATCTAACATATTTATCATAAAGTATTTTATTTATCAAATTTTATTTGCCGTCAAGAGAGACAGACATGAATATAATGTTTAAAAAGATGTCTATTGATGTGAGACAAATGCAAGTCCTGGGGAAGAAGCTCAGTGAGTTGGAGAAATGTAAATGTTCCTCTGCATTTTATCTCACATGACAAAATGCATTATGGTCAAAACAGTATCTTCTCTAAGATGCAGGTTTCCAATATCTACATAATATGTTCTATACTTTTAGTTAAAGCTTCTTTTTTTATTCTTTAATTTGATGAGCAACCATTTTGTCACATACTCCACGAGCTTATTGTAAGCTGCTTTCTTAAAACACTCATATCTATATATGTAGGTATTTCAGGGGCATTAGAAGCAATTATAATTACCTTGGATATATAAAACAACACCTCCTTATGCAAGGAGGATGTGATATAGGGGGTGCAGCATATATTGGTGTCAAAAGCAAGCTATTTTCATCAGACAATTATAGTTGTCTTTGACATCAGGCCTACATTTCCCACCAATTAGTACAAACTGCAGGGTGCAATTCTAGAATTCTGCAGAGCTAGCAGCTAGTGGTACTAAGTGGAATTTAGGACATTTAAATACTGTAATGTCCAATAAATATTCTGCTTTTACTTCAATTGGTTCAAATCAATAGGCTCTGTTGTCTGCACATCATTTTTCCTCAGCAGGAAAGTGCACATGGATTTTATTTTATTTTTGTTGGGAAATTAATTCTTCTTGTCAATAAAATGCTCAATTTTCATTTTAGCCTCTCATATCTCCTGAGTGTATTAAATGCTATTTATTATCCCAAATTTACAGGTTGTGCGTGGCAGTAGTGAGTTGGGTAGTGGGACAGGTATCATTAAGAAGTGGTCTAGAAGCAGAAAGGATTCAGATTTGATTTTCTGGTGAAAGGATACTTGCATTCATCAGTTATCATTTATTCATTACCTTAATTTGGGAAGAGGAAAAAAACTGTTTTTAAGAGAATATGATTCAGAATTTGAGAATTGTTTGGAGGTGTTTATAAGATGCCAAACAGGATGCAACATCTTAGAAAATAAAAACAGCCAATGAGCCAGTTATTTCATCTACACAAAACCAAAGAGCCACTTTTAAATTGCTTTTAAGATCATGGGATTGACTGAATCAATCAGTTCCTTATGGGATCAATCAACAACCCCAGTCTTGTCTCAAGCATTGTAGTGGAAGCAAGAGTAATTTATGATTCATTTCTTACCCTGGAGGAATTTTACTTTAGCTTTTTCACTTCTAAATGAGCTCTTTTTGCAGCTTATAAGCTTATTGTGCTTAAAAAGGAATTATAGAATATAAAGCAGTATGAATTTCAGGTAATTAAGGAGTTAAATGTAAAATTTAACAGGAGACCAGATATCACTCTTCTACTTCAACAAATAATAATGATGATGAGGATAACTGCTAATATTTGCATAACTCCAGAATATTTGTAAAGAGCTTTGCAGGCAAAATCTCATGGGATTCTGACAATAGCCCTATGGTAGGCATTATTTTTATCCCTATTTTACGGATGAAGATACTGAGGCTGAGAAAGGTTCAATGACTTGTCCAGGGTCTTAATGCTAGAAAAAAAATTTGAGGACAGATTTGAACCAAGGCTTTCCAAAACTCCAAGTCCATCATCCTAACCATTTCATAGGCTTCTTTTGTAAAACAGCTACATACAGTGAAAAATTTCAAATGAAAGGAAATATGGTCCACATGATTTGTGTCCATGGCTACAAGAACATCTTACCTAAAAAAAAAATCTTAGCCAAAATCAGGTCAGACATTCCTCATTCCTCGAATTTGTCTGAGAAGGCATAATATAAAATCTGTTAGTAAATGAGGTAGGGAGATAAGAGTCACTTGCACTGCAAATAACTCATGGTGACAGACAGGACACTTATCTTAGGTAAAGAGAAAGGAATACAGAAGTAGGATCTTCCTATGCTAGGTGAAATTATGGTACTTATCTAGCACTTTGTAAGGAGAGGAGTCTGGGGCATGGGATGGGGGCACTTCTGTCATCAGGGCTTTCCTAAAGACAGCACAAATAGACATTACTGGTAGAACTCTTATAGCCTATTTGTCCTTAGGAATCACAAATACAATATACCCATAATGATGAAATGAAGTTACCAAATTCCCCAAAGAGCAATATAAACTGAAACATGTAGGTTGATATTTTCCCAATACCTCTGTGAATCATGTTGGCCCAACTAATCCATTCCTTACTCCTGGACAAAGAGACTAATATGAGTGATGCTCTGCCTCTATGGAATTGAATCAAACAAGTCTTCCCTTTAGGTATGTTTTTAGGAGTGTCTAAAACTGAAATGTGTTGCCTTCTCCCTCCTTGAAAGTCTTCAAACAAAGGTTAGGCAATCCCCTTTTGGGTTATGTTAGAATGGTGATTTCTTCTATGTATTGGCTGAGGTCCTGTTTACCTCTCAGACACTGTGATTTTCCCTGCTCAGTCATGCATCTGGTACTCAATATATAATTATTGCCACCCTGAAGTGAACTTCCTTGATATACTCATCACCAAAACCCAACATTTCTCATGTCTCTGAAGTATTCCTTCCATTTTCTGTGTTGCCTTCATCATAAATGCTACCTCTTTCATCCATGATGATGCAAAGCCACCTCTGCCTTCAGACATAAGTAACACTACTGTTACCCAATGATGTGACTTTCTTCAAGCTGCCTGTGGTTATTCCTGGCACCATTGTACTTTCCATACCTACCACAGGTCTTAGCCATCCTGAATGCCTAGGACCTAGGAAATAGATATTTGTTCTCAACTGCATCGACTACATGAATTCATTGTAGATTTGGGCTTGAATGGACTTTATAAGTCAGCAAGTCTTAATCTCTAATTTTAGAGATGAGGAAATTGAAGCTTAAGAGAAGTGACAGAGTCATTCAGTCTCTGTCTCTGGGGTAGAATTACAAATCCAGGTCTTTCTGACTTCATATTGAGAGCTTGACCTCCTACCTATACCATACCAAATAGTCTCACCATATCATGATTTGCTCTATCTGAGGAAGTTTTGGGATTTGTACCTATAATTCAAAGTCTTTGGATTGATGTCTTTCAGCACCTTGCCATTCTTGTGCCTAGATTCTCATTCCTGCCTATAGAATTTTATCAGTGCAACAGTTTCCTTTCTCCTGACACTGAAGTGTATATCCTTCCATTGGTGCATGGAGGATATAAGCTTATAACACCCATTAGCATTAATGGGAGTTACCACGTAAATCCCCTCACATCGATGAGAGAATAGGCCCCTTTTGATTTTAGAAATCTTTCCTGTGAGAATTTCCCCTGTGTCTAGTATGGGCATATAAATGGCCATTTTATTGTATTAAATATGTATCACATCCATCATTTTTAATGCTGTGCTGTGATGAGGGTTTCTCAGTTCTGGGATCAGTTCTGAAAATATTTAAACTTGGCAAGCTAAACAAGCCTCTGCTGAATAAGCCAGAGGGCCCTATTCATAGGAACATTATCTACCATTTATGCTGGCTCTAAAATATATACACATACACATACACACACATCTAAAATTGAAATTACTTGAGAAGAAAAAAGACAACCTATTGTTTTTGAGTAAATGACTAGCTTTTTAATATTTATTAGCAGTGTACTAACATCATTTAATTAATAAAGAGAAAAAAGAAAGAGGTGGCTTGCATTTAATTGTTGAATTTGGAGTCAAAAAAGTTTGGGTTCAAATCTTGGTTATGTTACTATTATCATAACTTTGGGCAAGTCACTTCATGTCTCTGAATCTGGCTTTCTTTGTTCGAAAAATAATGGAGTAGGAGACAACTAGATGCTACAATGAAAGGGAAAAAAACTGAGTTCACTTGTTAAACATGTGACCCTGGACAAGTCACTTGATTTCTCATTTTCCTTAACTATAAAATGAGGATAATTGCAACATTTATCTCACAGGATTATTGCAAAGATCAAATGAGATAACCTATGTACAATATTTTGTAGACTTTAAAGCTCTATGTGTTTGTTATTACTACAAGTTCAAAATCTATGGACTGTTTGTATTGAACACAAACCTATGAATGGTTTATATTCATTCATAACATCAATAGCCTTAAATCACTGGGGGATATGGTACTGTAATAACCCTTAATGTCAGCTAATAAACACTTCCAGTAATAAAAAAATTTAAAAAAAGCTTTCCCTGATCATATTCTTCAACCAGAGTGCTCCAATGAGAGAGATCAATGGGATCAAGTATTTCCTTGGACCTGGAGTCTATGAAATTATGTGCTCTATGTGTTTCTATACATTTAAATATACGTAAATATACATGTTTTAACTTTACTTATATATATATATATATATATATATATATATATATTTAAAATTTTCTTTTTTTCATTTCATGGAACAAAATGTGCATTTCCATGACACAGTAGAGTACAAATAATGCTTTGTATATGTGTGTGTATATATATATATATATATATATATATATATATGTATGTATATATACATATGTATACACACACACATATATATATATAATTATTCTATACATTCAGTTCTTTCTTTGAAACAATAGATATTACTGAATTTTATTCTACACATTTTAAGGCATTATTCTATTTTTCTGAAAAGAGGTTCATAAACTTCACCAGATTACCAAAGAGAGCCCAAATTTAAATTAGGCTGAAATTTAACTACAAAAGATATATGAAGGAAGATGTTATCTGCATCCAGAGAAAGAACTGATAAATAATAGTACATTTAGAATGATTTTATATGCACACACATTTGTGTCTAATGGTAGCCATCTGGAGGGGAAAGACAAATGCAAAAAGTCAAAAACTACATGATGATTTTTATTTTATATTTAAAAAGAATGGCAAGTTGTGCATAGTAGATTTGCAATTTCTTCTACAGTCATTTTTTTTTCATTTTACTATGTTATAGAAATGTTTGTTTTATTTCTTAAGTTTAGAATAAAATAAATGAAATAAAAATAGATTTTCAGTTCCATGTGAAATATTATTATATTATGGTATAGAAATGTTTGTTTTATCCTATAAATTAAAAATTAAATAAATAAAAATTTTCAAAAAGTTTTTACTTTGCTAGAGTAAGTGGCTGCTTGTATGTAGTAGTTATGGAGTTATGAGTTAATGAGGTGAGCGTGTATGTATGTATAAGAGATCTAGGGAGAGTGAGAGCAAGAGAAGGTGGGGGGTAGTTCCTTTAGTACGAAGGATGAGAGTTGATGTCAAGATGGAAAGAAACTTAGAAGTCTAATTGAAAAAAATTCAGTCAATAAACATTATTTATGTGCTTATTATGTATCAGGAAACATGGTCATTGCTGTAGATACAAAGAAAGATAAAAACAACTTTGGTCCTCAAGTAACATATTCTAATGGAAGAAGCAAACATCGAAACAAATATATAATGTAGGATATTTTTGGAATAAATGAATAGTAATTTGAGAAGGGAAAATAACTAGCAGCTGTAGAGATTGGGAAAAGGTGGGATTTAGATTACCCTTGAAGGAAAATCAACTAAACCAAGTGAAAGCTCTAATGATGGAGAGTATTTGAGACATAGGAGATCAGTACAAAGGAATGAAAGTGGGCAATGAAGCATGGAGTGGAGTAAGTCAATGTAGCTGATTGCACATAGGATATGTTAAGGGGAATAAAGTCCCTGAAACCTAGAAAGATAGGAACAGTCCCAAGTTACAAAACACTTTAAACAATTAAACAGAGAATTTGATGTTTTATCATGAAGGTAAAATCCATGGGGTTTATTAGCTAGAAGGATGACATGAGTCAATATATGCTTTAGGAAAATCATTTTAGCATCTGAACAAGGTTCAGATTCAGAAGATCTATTTTTAGATACTAGTTCTGTCACTTACTACTTGGATAGCTTTGGGAAGATCAGTTAACCTCTCTATGCCTTAGTTTTCCCAATCTGAAAAATGTGGGGTTTGAACCTTATAGCTCTACATCCATGAACTCTGTATCTATGATTCAAGGAAACACTTATAGGTTAGTGTCATTCACATAAAAAAATAGATTTGGATGGTAGTCAATCATTATGAGGGACTTGAGGAGGGCTTTCTTTATTTTAAAACTCCAATATAGCAAACATCTATAATTTCATCAGAGTAGATACTAAATAGTTTTGATTCAATGACTCAGTACCTCATTAGATGGTCTTTGAGAGCTCCAGAGGCCAAGAAATCCATAACCTAGAAGTTGCCCTATTGTCAAACCTCTTTGTAAATAACAAATATCCTTGTATAATGTAAAACTCATTGAATTCTTCTGCTTGAAGCCTTTCTGACTTGGTAGGACCTTCTGGGGCTTATGTGATACTATTACCATCTCCAAAAATTCAGCATCCCCTCTACTCCTCAATAGGGACCACTGGGCCATGAGCTCTTGGTTTTACACATAGAAAACAATCCAGAGAACATCAAGTCCAATTCTGACTTTTATATCCATGAAGGAACTGAACAAAAGTGATTTAACCAGGCTTTACAACATGATAGTATTTGTGATAGTGTGGGAACCTTTCTTCTTGATTCCAAGGTCAGTGCTTCATGTTATACTAAAGAGTGAAATTTTAGTTTTATCATAGGTTGGAAAAAATGGAGGTTACCCTTCATATTCTCAACCACACCTGTAAAATACTTCCATAAAGAATGGAAGCAAATTCCCTTATTAGATCAAAAACATCAGCTAGGTGAT